>NC_136520.1:66264932-66284932 GCF_053919585.1 Euprymna scolopes
ACTGAAACCAAAAAGTTGTAAATTAAATAGCCCCACAGGAAAATGTTGTGTTGGCATCCACTAGCACCACTCCAGTTAGTAGAGAAGGGTCAAGGAGGATGGAAAGACAACGGAGAGAAAGCACTAAACAGAATTCCATTCGATGGATGCGAAGGGGGCTGGGACTTTGGAAAAGCTTATTACCACCACAATTCTAGTGAAGACTAATGGTCATTGACAGCGATAAGTCAATGGCAAAAGGCTGTTGCGATAACGCAAATTCTTTGCCAAAGGTTATTGAAAGATGTAAATGATATTGGGAATCTGAAGAGACTTTTTATCCAGACCCCAGGGAACACCACTGTTATTGCGTAATCTCCGCAATTTTTTTTTAATTTTCTTCTTTTGAAGACTGTAACGCTGGGTATGGGGCAGCGAAACCAGCTGCCAACATTGTCCTGCTTTTTATTGAAACCAACCAAAAGCTCTTTTTAGCATCCTCGTTGCCCCCCTAAGTGCAATTGTCTGGATCTTTTTTGCACTTCGTTCACTAGGAATACAGGGCGACCCCAAAATACGAGCCTCAACTATAATTAGGCTCCGTTTCTTAGTGTTTTGTCCCAATGAAATGAAACTTTGGTCATAACTAGTTTATTATATTCAAAACATCACATCAAAACACTAGGGTCTGGCCTTTTTTTCTCCCTTGACTGTAAAATGCTCAGAAAAAACAATTGAATGTCCTCGTTTTTTGGGGGGCTCCCTGTATTAGTTAACTAGGACTTCAAGTTCTTCTTCACAGCACCTATAATAACTGGTATGATTGATATCTCCCTAAGATTCCAGTTTCTTTTCATATCATACATGAGACCTTAATATTTGATCTGTTTCTCCCTTTCAGCTCTGTTCAGACCTCCATCATTAGGAATACTCACTTCACCCAAGGTTGCAACTCTCTCTGACCTATTTTATATAACTATGTCAGGTTTCACAGCAGCATTTTCAAGGTAGGTAACTGTAGGGATTACATGGTCGTAATGCATGGTATATAAGTCATTTCCAACTGTTCTTTCAGGTTGATGTTCCCATGATTTGCTGCTACACTGGATGTCTAATTTTTACAGATGGTCCAGTGGGGTACTTACATACTACATCATGTCTCAGCGTAAGCGACCAAAAATATAATTGCGAATTACTTAGGACCTCTATCCAGCCGTGGCTGACGAAAGGAGAGCATGCTATCCGATGTAGTAAATAAAGGGCTCCGTTGGAAAGTTCGTCTAAATTCCCGAGTCCGACAAGATACACCTAGAGAAGTTTTGGAGGTTACATAGACCAAAATGTTGCGAAAATGACACTCAAAATGAGAACTGTAGTCTGAAGAGTCCAAATAGTACAAACAAAAAATCTTATGATAAAAATCAATAACTAATCAACTAACAGAAAACCGTAACAGAAGATACAATTGAAATCAAAGGCATTGCTATAATTCATAAGCGAATATTAAGTGTCATTTTATTCTGGGCCATTGTCAAAATTGACTATTTTAGGATATTATAACAGTTGGCCTCTTAGAACTCTCGTCATAATCGAGAATACAACGTTATTGTCACAATGCACTGTTTAGACTTATCGCTGTTGAAATACGGCATAATCACGTTGACACACCGGTTCCCGCTGGATCACCGAAGTTAAGCAACGTTGAATCCGGTCAGTACTAAATGGGTGACCATTTGGGACTTCCAGGTGGTGTATGTGCTCTCCGCTTATCTCTGCATTGTTTCCGTTCGTCATAGACTTCTCCTTGCCACTAGACTCAGTGCCGATTCAGGTAAGGAAAGGTGTGGTTGGAGACTGCGCAACCCTTGCCTCACAATTACACGCGCAACTACCCCCCACAGGGAGCATGCTTTTTTGTCTTTCGAGACTAAACGGAGGCATCGGATCGATTGTGATCAAATGGAGTATTTAAAGAAAGACTTGCTCTCTTTTTATCAGCATCATCTTCTGATTTAGTTATGTGTTGCTGTCACAATCGAGACACCAATTTTTTTTGTTTATGTCGTAATTGAATGGATTAAAATATCTTATAAGAAACAACAAATTGTGATGAGGAATCATAATCGATCGACTAACAGAAAACTTTCCCGTTGTTGTTGTTATCGTTGTTGGCAACCGTCCGTCTCTGAAGACGATAGTTTTGCAGTGGAGCTAAATAGCCTGGGTAGGGTAATATGAGAGTGTAGCTGTTGCTCGTGTAGCAGTCCACCCCATCTCTGCGAAGCCAGAGGGTCCAAGGGAAAGACAGTTAATATAGCTTGTCTCTCTGCGCCACAAGAGTTGTCGATAATGACGACATAAAGTTTGGTCGCCTTAGGGATTCCATCTCCAAATTTTCTGTTTGTTTTTTTCCCCTTAGCTTTTCCCTTGGTGAAGTAATCCCGCAAGATAGTGGAAGTTTTAAATAAAAGTTGCCTTCTCCTAGGTTACCTATCATCCAAAGTTGACGAGCCACACCTGCTCGACGTGACTGGTTTTAAGGCGCAAGTGGACCACTTTCACCCCTTCACTCAATTAGTATAAACAGGTTCGACAGGTTTAGTAGCTAAATCATACGAAAAAGGCTAGGAGTTGAACTTGGTTGTCAGAGGCTTTTTATTACTTCCCTAAAGTTTGTATAAACAGAAGAGACAATTAAACCTGAAGTCACAAAATGAAAAAAAAAATATATTTACCTTTGAAAATGAGGAGCCATATTTGTTTTCTTTGTTGAATCCGCGTAAGAACAATTGTCAACGCGAAGTTCTAATAAAGGGGTCTGGTGTAGCACGATATTTTCTTCTTTGATTGGAATGACGTCATCGGTTTTCGTCGTCTTGGTGTCGGAATCAAATCCGTGATGAAATATCGTGTTATCAGTACTTTGTTTATTCAAGGAATCTTGAATATTGTTATCCTTTCTAAAGTTTTCCGAGTCGTCATGCATCGATATTTGCTCGGAAATATTGAAAATGCTTCCTTGCTGTTTTTTTAGATTCTTATGGTTATCGCCAACGAAAGCCTCGTTTACGAACGACAAATTCACACTCGTACACAAACTAGTCATTTCCTCTTTCGAACCGTCGCCATCACTTTCGTCATCTGCAGATGCGGTTGGGCTGCTACTGAACGACATCTCGAACGAATCTGATGTCTGGGTTGGCGAGGAATCGCTTTGACTAATCAATCTCTTGAGAAATGATTCTCCTTGAACCCGTAGTGCAGAATTTTGATCCTTCTCTTCCCGCTCAGTTGATCCGCGATCAAATTCAAGCCGCTTGTGACTCACTAAAGTAGGATAACCGATCCGACTTATGTTTTGATCTAAGTCTCTATGACTCACGAAAAATAGATCAGTCAATTTATTACGACGCTCGCTGTTTCCTTTCGTGCGATTCTCAACTTTTGTATCATGACCTAAACCCAAAGAATTTATTTTAATGGATTCGAACGACAAGCCCGTTGACATACTGTTCGTTACTTTGGATTCGTTTTCTATAGATGTTGATCTGGACGCATCAGACCAAAATAATTTGTCTTTTAATGTAGGGGTTCTGAGTCTGAAGTTCAGTATGTAATGAATGTACATGGCTTGACTCCAGCGTTTCTTTGCTTTGATCTTCTGTGAATCTTTGAAATGAACAATTAGTGGCATTCTGTCATTTAAAGTCCACGTAATTTGAATGCCATAAGGCATTTCCACGCATGCGCCGTTTTGAACACTCAACTCAAGCTTAATATGAATAAGTTCCACCAACTGCTGTGCAAATGCGTTAAGCGTTTTGCCCGCGCAGCCATTATCCATAAAAACATGAGCCTCTAAGAAGACGTTCTTGAATTTTCTAGAAAGGGATAGATTCTGCAGACTCAGCAAAAGTCGTTCCATTTCATAATCGGCTTCTCGATACATTGTGGTACATACGAAAATGTGGCTCTTTCTTTGATGTGTCGCTTCGGCTGCTAATTCAGCGTTTGTTTCATAAACAATTCCTCGCCCTTCTTTTCTGTAACCGAGTAAGAGATACTGGTCGAAGAATAAAGCATTCCAACCGTACGATATAAACAAACTTTCAAATGGCATGAACAAATACCCTGGTTTCTTAGTCCAATACGCAGGACTTAACAAGTAAGGTGTTCCCCAGATAATCAAAATAAAGAAGCTTGTAATAACCATAGAATTCAATTGCTCCATCGTATGACCGCTTACTAAAACTGGTTCCATGATTGCGCAGCAGATTCCAATAGCACTAATAACAGACAATATTGATGGTAACACAATTCCGTATACTGGAAGGCACCAGGAAATGGCTACGAATGCTAATCCATGTGCAATAATCGCAGAAACGTAATTCAACGTCAGTGGCAGACCAACTTCTTTAGTGAGTAGTTTTGAAAAGACTTCATTGTAGATGTGGGTGACATCGGACCATTCTGGAACCCGATAAACAAAATGAATGGTCAAGAAAAATAGTACTGAGCCTAGTTTCAGTAGAGTGTAAAAAAGTGTTATCTTTTTAGGTGTGTTATCCAAACGCCATTTTGGAGCCAACGTATATCGTTGAATAGCGGGGATGTTGACTGTAAAATAAGAATTAAAAAAACATCGTTTAAGTGTTATACTTTTACACGACAAAGTTTGGCTTTGTTTTTTTTTTTAAATTTAGTTTAACGATTAATAAGACGTTGTATGAGAATGATGTTTTAAGTACATAAATGAATTTTAGCATTTTTATTATTTAATTGGAATTCATTATTGAGATGAGTATTGTTTTATTCATTTTATTTATTGCGGACTATTATCCGCATCTTTTTCTTAGTTGTTTCACGACGTTTCGGCCAACTGTTCCTCTGGCCTTCGTCAGGTGGTAACCGCGACGGATATGAACTCTGAATCTCCTGACTGCATTCACTACAATTACTGCCTTCCGTAGTTGTTGTCGTCTCACGTCAATATATACCATTCAGTACGGACTTGACCATGGAAGATCAGATAATAAATAAACATGAATTTATAAGACCAAAAAAATTCAACCTTGATAGCCCTTCGGGGCCCGTGGCGCAGTTGATAGATACGTTGAATCTCTACGGTTCCAGGTAAGGATTGTCTGAAGGTAGCGGTTTCAATCCTACCCAAAGCCGGCCAGAGGTTTACTTGGCCAAAAACGTGGTGAGACAACAACAACTACGGAAGGTAGTAATTGCTAAGAATGCAGTCAGGAAATTCAGAGTTTCTATCCGTCGTGGTTGCCACCTGACGAAGGTCAAAGGAATAGTCGGCCGAAACGTCGTGAAACAACTAAGAAAAAGATGAGGATGATAGTCCGCAATAAATAAATTAAAATTTAGCATTTTTGTTTAATTTAACCACAAATTATCTTTGTAAGACGTCGTATAATAATAATGGCTTATTTTTCATCTCTACTACAAAATATAAGTCACTTTGTGTGTGTGTGTGTGTGTGTGAGAGAGAGAGAAAGAGAGAGAGAAAGAGAGTTCCTTATAGTTTCCGAAACGACTGAGCATATCTTTTGCAAATTTCACACAAAGGTAATTTATATGTATAGAAGTGTTCTTAGATATGTTTCGTACAGAAATTCATTCGATAAGTATGAAAAATCGAAAAATCCGGTCATAAAAATCGTATCTTTCTTATAGCTAAAAAATATAGGGGTAACATTTTAGGCTTCATCGACAAGGGAGATAATAAAATATAAGCAAATCATTACTTCCCAGAAAAAAAAAGAACAGATTTGCTGCCATCTTGAAACATAGATCAGTGGCAGAGCATTCGACTCCGGATCGAATAATCCCGGGTTCAAGTACGGGTGTACCTCACCATTTTAATTTTGTTCTTATTAACGAATTCAATTTCCGATAAAAAAAGAGGTACCATTAAAAATCGCCGCAAATCATTTCCTTGTTTGCATATTTAAAATTAACATTAATCAGAAGTGAGTTTGCAGGGTATTCATCGTCAAGCCCAAATATTAGCTGACGTGATATTGTAAACAAACTCAGACGGAATTTGATGAACGACAGTATCATTAATCTTTATAATATTTTTTGCGAATTAGTTCACTGGGCAAATTATACCTCGTAACATACAATAATCAATAGAGGAGTAATTCTATAATAATAATATATACGCAATCTGCATAAATTGAAACATCATGTTTAAGCGTATTGTTTGACCGAGCTACGCCGGGCGTCAAACTAATAAAAATATTAAGTAAAAAAAAAAATGGTTTTAGTGTTTTTATTTAATTTATTGATGTAGAAAGTGTTTTTGAAAAAGGTGTATATCACCGAAAGTTTAAAAAGGAGGAGGGGGGGCTAGCGCTGTTAAATAGAGGGACATTTTAGTGACGTCATATAGTCGTTAAAAGTCACTAAAATTTCCCTCTTTTTAACAGCGCCAGCCCTCCCCCCTCCTTTTTGAATTTCCAACATCTTTTCCCGTTTTTCTGAAATAGAACTGCGTCACACTGTGCACGTGAAACATTTTCAAATATTTTGTACTGGTATTTTTTTTTGTTTCTTAATCTCATTCATCCAGAAGAAGTCTCGAAATAAAGACGAAACGTTGATGAACACATAATACGGTTTGTTCCTTTTTATTTATCTTTTTTGTCGGAATACTATTTCCATTATTTTCATATATATATATATATATATATATATATATATATATATATATATATATATATATATATATATATATAATTTTTCAGAATGTGAGATTATATAATTATTTCCACAGCCAAACAACGTTGCAGCCCACAAGAGCCACGACAGCCAACGAACCAGAAATCCAAAACTCGAGTTTCGCCCTCATTTGGGCTCATCAGTTTCAAATATGTCTAACTGATGAGCCCAAATGAGGGCAAAACTCGAGTCTTGGACTTCCGGTTCGTTGGCTCTCATAGCTCTTGTTGGCTGCGACTTTGTTCGGCTGTGGTAATAAATTATATAATATATATATATATATATATATATATAATAATTATATATATATATATATATATATATATATATATATATATATATATATATATATATAATTTAATAGTCACAAATGTTTTTCAGTTCAGCAGTTTAAATGTTTTACAATTCTTTTAAATTACGATGAATGCCGATGTGTACGATTTCTGTTTATTAAGTAAAAAAGATAAAAATGACTGATGTTTCTGCGGAAAAAAATATAATATATTCTGGTTAATATTACATTTTTAATGCGATATTGTTTCATTTTATTGTAGATTAGTAACATTATATTTGCCTCAGTTTATCCGTCTGTCAATTCCACTTTCCCCCCGAAAAACTACTCCACCGATTAGGCTGAAATTTTCGCTGAACCTAGGTACAGTGACCTAGGCATTATGGTATCCGTTTGAGGCAGTTACGGGTTGATTAGGATTAGTCATTACTAGGGCTATGACAACAGCATATTCTTTTGATCGTTTTGACTCTCGAGTATATATCCGACACAGACACAGTTAATCAACCGCGAATCACATCACTAAAAAAAATACTATAAAAGCATATAAGATATCAACGGATACATACTCGAGAGTCAAAACAATAAAAAGAATATGCTGTTGTCCTAGCCCTAGTCATTACAATAGCATATTTACTTCAGGTTTCTGGGAAACTACTGGTCCGATCTGACTGAAATTTAGTATGGATCTTTGTTATCATAATATGAAGTTAATTAATAATTATGGTATTCGTTCGATACACTCTTAGTCTAATACTTTTATAAAGATTGAGATTATGGAAGCAGAAGAAGAAGAAGAAGAAGAAGAAGCAGAAGAAGAAGAAGAAGAAGAAGAAGAAGAAGAAGAAATACGACGCTTTAATTCAACGTGCAAAGAGACGTCATAGCAAAGACAATTTTATAGTTAATGTGAGAATATTACGCCTGTCTTACGTGATATGCTGAACAGGATATCCTCTCGGTGACCTTCAATAAGAATTTTGTTTAAGCCACGTTACATTTTCAGAAATAAAATATCAGAATCCATGTCACTGTGTAACGTTGTCCGGGGACCAACACGTAGTGGCATGAGTCGCAAAGTAGACAAAGGATTGAAATACTTTCAACTCGCTTTTTCTTTGAAACACTACATTTATTTTCTTATTGTCACGGCCGTGACGGCATCCACGGGATCGTTTTCTGTCATGTGATCGCGAATGTTATTTCCGTCTCTAACGAGATCTTCTTTGTAAAGTCTTTTTTTTTCTTTACCAGTTATGTCATTTCAGCCGCATTTGCATACGTGCTATGTTACAATTGTTTTCATTAACATAGTTTCTTTAGAAAAAAATAAAATAAAATAATGTGCTTTTGAAGAGTGGTGGTGTTTAAATTAACGCATTTCAGTGTAATGTCGAAATTAGTATGAATTCCCAAAATGACGAAAAATGATACAATAGAAAAATAATTACAAGTAAAATATAAAATGTATCGATTTATTGAGTCTTATCGTATGTTTTAATGTTAAAGAGTTCTGAACATACAGGGGGAGATAACTGTATTAATTGGTTTATTGCGGACGAGTATCCCGATCTTTGTTGTTCCTTAGCAATTACTGCCATCCATAGTTGTCGTTTCATCACGTTTTGGCCAAGTAAGCCTCTGGCCGGCTTTGGGTAGGATTGAAACCGCTATCTTCAGACACTTCTCACCTAAAACCGTAGAGATTCAACGTCTCTATCCACTGCACTACGGGCCCAGAAGGCCAGAGGAATAGTTGGCCGAAATGTCGTGAAACAACAACTAAGAAAGATGCGAATAATAGCTAGCAATAAATAAATTAATAAATAATACTCATCTCAATAATGAATTCCAATGAAGTAATATAGAGATAACTGTAGTCGATCATTTTTTATTTATTTATTTATTTTACATAGGAGTCACCACTTATCAAGGCCCGGATGCCACTTGGGGATAAGGATTATTGAGTGTACAGTAATTAATTGGATACTATTGCAGTAATCGTTAGTAATGGAAATTTGGTAAATTGGTTTACTTAAGGGAGCGGTTCATCAAGAATTTGTTTATGTTGGACTTGAAGACAACCAAGTTGTAGTCATTTTGAATCATTTTGATTAAATAATTATAGTCTCCCATTTTTAAACGTCAGGCAGTAATTGTGGTTGATTTTTCTTTTCGTTAAAATACATCTAGCACATCTAGTTGATGATTTTTCGTAATTTTTGGAGTTTGGACTAATTTCGACAGGACACGTAGGTAAGTAATCATGTTTGCATATGAAATGCGTTGGTTTAAAAGATCACCAACTTACACAAAAATTTTATGTAGGAATGAGAAACTCATTTACCGATTGAGAGGCCGAAAAGAGTCATTCCAAGAGCCACTGCTTGGTTGCCCGTGATGTTGGACCGGAAGTACAGAACAGCGGCCATTATGGAGGGGAGAAAACTGGCGATCGTGCAAACAAATATCAACAGCCACTTCCGGTGGTGAGATCGCCGGCTACTCAATCCCAAAATATCGATTGTTTGCAACGATTGGCTCTGGAAATAATAAAATGAAAATCTTAGATTCCAGTCGAGAGTTGATTATATCATAATTTCCTCTCGGAAACTAGTGAGCCGATCTGGCTGAAATTTGTATGAACCTTTTTTATGATAAAGTGAAACGAACTAAGTATTATAGTATCTGTTTGATTCACAGCAAGGGGTTAATAGGGATTATTAAGGATTAATCACACTAATAAAACATTTACTCTAGAAGTTTTTTTTTCGGAAACTACTGGTTTGATCTGGTTGAAATTTTGTATCGACATTTGCTATGAAAAAGTGGAGAGAATTGAAGATTATAGTATATGTTAGATGCATAATTAGAGATTAATAGGAATTAATCACTACTATACAACATTTATTCTAAAGGTTTTCTCGGAAAGTACTGGACCGATCTGGTGTAAATTTTCATGAACATTTTGTATGAAAACGAGTAACGAACTGCTTAATATGTTATCCGTTCGATGCATAGTTAGGGATTAATAGGGATCAATCACAGAAATACAGCATTTGGTCTATTTACTTTAATGTCGTTGAACTAACAGAGAGCACGTTTTGCTTTGCACCTAAATAAAAGAAAATATACGAAGGGTGTGCAATAAGTAATGCCCCTGACCCACTTCCAGTTGTCTAATCTAGCTGAAATTTTGCATGTGCAATGATTTATATCTCTACGGGTTATGTGGCAAATTACAGCTCTCAACTAATTGTGGTTTCTGTTTTACAGGTGTTTGAACTGAGTCAGGTGTGAAATGGACCCTGTTGAATGTTGAGCAGTGATCCGGTTTTTGTATTTGAAAGGACGCACACCACAAGAGACTTTTGATGAAATGAAAGAAACTTATGGCGATAATGCCCCATCATATGACCTTGTAAAACGCTGGCATCGTGAACTCAAACATGGCCGGAAGTCTGTTGAAACAGCTCCCAGACCTGGTCGCCCCCCCCCCTTCTGCCATTGACGAGGCATCTGTCCGTCAAGTTGATGCTGCCATTTTGGAAGATCGGCGCATTACTATTCGCTAAATAGCCCAAGATATCAAGATTAGTACAGGGTCTGTGGAAACTATCATTCATGACCATTTGCATATGCATAAGGTGTCTGCCAGATGGATTCCCAGGTTGCTCACACCATTCCAGCAGCGAGAACGCGTCGAGTGCTCGAGGATGAATTTGGAGATGTGCCAAGAAGATGAGTCAAAGTTTTTTCAAAAGACTGATTACACAGAATGAAACCTGGGTATATCACTATGATCCAGAGACCAAAGCCCAGTCAATACAGTGGAAGCACTTGGACTCATCACCTCCAAAGAAGGCTCTCCGCTGGCAAGCTCATGCTCACAGTCTTCTGGGACCAGGACGGAGTAGTGATGACAGATTTCCTGACAAAGGGTACCACAATTACAGGAGCCTATTATGCTTCACTTTTGAGGATATTAAGGAAAGCTATCAAAATCAAGAAGCGGGACAAGATCAGCAAAGGTACCCTCCTCCTGCAGGACAATGCTCCGGCCCACAACTCTCATGTCGCCAGATCAGAAGCACGGGTGTGTGGTTATGAAATCCTACCCCATCCTCCCTACTCTCCTAACCTTGCACTCTCTGACTATCACCTCTTCCCAGCCATGAAGTTCTTTTTGAAAGGAAAGCGTTTCCCAGATGATGCAGCCTTGATTTCTGAAGTCACGTCGTGGTTGAGAGGACCAGCCTGGAGTGTTCTACAAAAACGGTCTCCAGAGCTGCATCAAACGATGGGAGAAATGCATAACTCGGCGTGGTTCCTACGCAGAGAAAGACTAATAACTGTGTCAAGTTTCATTGATCTACGAAATAAAACTAATGTTATCTCAAACTACTTTTAACAAGGCTACAGGTTTCCCCGCCAATTTGCGAACCACTGCTTGGGAATTTAATGCTCTGTACAAAAAAAAGAAAGATAGGATTTTCTGCTAGTATGGTTTGTCGGGGATATTTACATTGAGCAGATACAACTGCAGTAAGCTCTTCGGAGCACATTCAGTAGAATTACTTGTAAAACAAAAACAGACAGGCTAAACTGCAGCGATGGGACAGAGGCTTGAATTTAGTCAATAGTGTCATATCTATTAGGTTAAAGAGTATCTTTTCTGAGCTCTGTCTAAAATAGAGGGACACGCGGTGAAACAGAGCGCATATGTGCGCGTATGAAAATATCAGCAGCAGCCAAAGGATTGATGGCAAACGATTGTATTAGAGCAGTAGCAGCGTTTGAACGCATATGCAAATTGGCAAGTGTACTTGGGCTTGCGTCTGAAGAAAAAGAATAAAGGACACTACGTGGTCGGGAGAGAAACAAACTCGGCGCCAAAGTGGATGGGCGTGTAAAGTGACGACGAGAATGGGCCGGCTGTTGCTAGCATGCGGTCGGAAGAAAAAAAATTAACCAGGTTAGATGGAGAGGTGACAGCAAGAGACTTTTTAAGTGGTGTTGAGATGGAGGGTAACGGTAATAAAAACTTTTGTTAAAAAAGTAAAAAAATGCCGACCCGGATTGGTATTTATTTATTTATTTATTTATTTACACAGGCATCACCACATTATCAAGGCCAAGAGGCCACTCAAGGATAAGAGTTAAAGAGTTTACAGTAGAAATTGAACAATATAGTAATCATTAGTAATGAAAATTCGGTAAATTTGATAATTTATATGGAACGGCTCGTCAAGAACTTATTTACGTTAGACTTGAACACAACCATATTGTAGTCAGCCGGAAAGCAGGAAAACGGAAGACAACTCCACAGGCGTGCAGTTCTAAGAAAGAAGCTTTGTTCATGGAATCTACGTTTAGGTTTAGGTACAGATAAAGAGTGGGGGGAATTATTGATAGTGTTTTCAGCTAGACGAGTGTTTCTTGTGAAAGTTTGGCGAGGGGGGGACCATCGAACACTTTCCATGAAAATAACGATACATCAGAGACAAACTCGCAACATCTCGTCTGTGAGATAGAGGTTGCAGGGAAGAGAAAAGGACATCTCCTACGAGGCTACAAAGTCTATTTTGAACTCTATCAAGGCAGGACAAGTCCTTTCTAGCAGCTCCTGCCCAGATGTGGCAACAGTATTCCATCCTTGAACGTACCTGGCTCTTATATAGATAGAGAATTGCATCAGCAGTGAGATATCTACCAGATCGATAGAAAGATCCCACCATTTTTCCTGCGTCCTTGGCAACAGATTTGATGTAGTGTCCCATTTAAGATCAGGAGTAATGGTCAAGCCCAGAAGCTTGTCAAAACTTGAGGCCTCCTGAAGACGAGAGCCATTCATTTCAATTGATGCCAGATGTGGATCAGAATGTTGATGATGTAAAGAGAGAAGCTTGGTTTTAGATGCATTAAAAGTAACCAGCCACTCCTTTCCCCATTGTACTACGTGCTCAAGATCAGAGGAGAGAGAATCGGAGAGAACTTGGTCGTTTACTGTCTTAGATGTGCTACAATAGATGGTAGTGTCGTCAGCATAAATATCTACAAATGATGTAAGGATGTGATTTGGAAGATCATTAATGTAGATCAGGAAAAGCGTTGGGCCCAGGATGGGCCTCTGAGGGACACCAGCATTAATACTGTGAGCTTCTGATTTTTGCCCCTCAACTACTACTCTTATGAACCTATCAGAAAGAAATGATTTAATAATTGAGAAGACATTTTCAGCTAGAGATCTTGTGAAGTAAACCATTTATGCCATACCCTATCAAAGGCCTCAAATATGTCAAGAGCAATTGCCCTAGAAAGGTTGCCTCCGTCGAGAGATTTGCTAATCCTATGAGATATAACTGTAAGCACATCTGCTGTAGATCTAGTAGAACGGAAACCATATTGAGTGTCACTAAGAAGGTTATTTTTGTTGAGATGGTTGATTACTTCTGCATTTCCAGTTTTATTTTTATGAATTACTGGTTGGTGCATCAGCCGAGATATGGCAGCAATACTCCATGCATGGGTAAATAGCTTTATAGAGATCTGAGATGCTGGCATGTGTAAGAGATTTTCTAACCCGGTATAGGAAGCTCACATTCTTTGCAGCAGCCTTGGCAATATCTTCAATATATTTTCCTGTTCATGTTTCCTGTTAGCTTAAGCCAAGGAATTTGAATGGAGAGCTCTCATGAAGCGTATTATTAATCATGGCAATCAGTGTTTGAGAAGTTGCTTTTTTTTTGTAATTGTTAAAGGAAAGCTGTTTAGTCTTAGCAGCAATAAATGATAACATCCATTCATATGCCCATTCCACTACAAACTGGAGGTCATTCTCCAAGATTTCAGCTATGTGTTTATTCGTTTTATTTTATTTCAATTTTTTGGTTGCGAAATTACGGTGTAAGTCAAGGTTGGTAAGAAGCTAAATCATTCGTGAGGCGGCGAACTTTAAATTGATAACTCAATTTTCTTTAATTACAGATTAACGGTTATTTTGAGTCCAACTTGGTTTGGTAAGTCACCCTGTTCTTCTAGCAGGATGGCGCCACCTGCCGCACAGTGCGCCATTTAATTTGAACAAATAATTTCACAAAATAGGTCTGCCAGATGGCCACCTCGTCCGTGTGATTTAATCCCATCAGATTATTTTATTTGGAAATAGCTAAAGTCCTATATTTACAATGATAAACTAGACACAATAAACCACTTGAAAGACAACATTCGACGCGTTATTGCCGAAATACAGCTTACTTTAATGCGTACAGTTGTGGAAATTGCACCTCTACATTACACCATGTACACACGAGCCACGGAGGACATATACTCGATATTTTATTTAAATTATAAATGAAAATTAATTTTTGGAATAAACCATATATTTGTATAATAAGAATATTTTTCTGTGATTTATTTTAATTTAAAGTTCGCCGCCTCTAGAAAACCAACCATTACAAGCTTAAGAAACCTGCATTTTTTTTTTTTTTTTTTTTTTTTGCCAAGCTTAACATGACGGACAAAACTGATGTAGATTGTAATTATTCCAATTCATGTTTCCTGTGAATGTTAGGTCGACGAGTTTTAACATCAGTCACAGAAATCGATGTTTGGAAATGTTTCTTATCCGACGAGTTAATTCGATCAATGTCTACATTTGAGAAACCAATCGTTGCAACAAAAAGTAGCCCGAAGTCCCAGAACTTCTTCTGCAGTTCTAGGGGGTCCATACTCCCAGGCGTTGTCTTCTCTCTGTGAGAAAGGCGGTTATTTTATTGAATGTCGACAAGGGCTGACTAGGTAATTTTGTTTGCAGACCAGAGTGCTCCTCCTCCGTAAGTGGGTAGGTGGGGAGGGGCGCTGGTATTTTAATCCAACTTTCCGACTCTTCTATCGCATCTACTCGCCGTGTGTGTGTGTGGTGGTGGTGGGGGGGGGCGTGAGGTAGAGATGAATACCTAAGAATCTAATAGCTTACATAAAAATAAAAATAAAAAAATTGACAAACCAATCGTTGCCACAAAAAGAAACTCACCTGAAGTCGCAGAAGTTCTTCTGTTAGGATTGGAATCATAAGCACGGAATTTAGCATCGGTAAGAATAAGTAAACTGGAAATGTCGGTGCCACTTCGACTGCGAAGAATACCAAACAAGCTGCTTCGCTCAAGCAAACCAAACAGCCCTAAAGACAAATAATAATAATAATAATAATAATAATAATAATAATAATAATAATAATAATAACTAGCGGGACTTATAGAAATTCCACAGGATACTCATTCATATGTAATATATTCATGTTGGCATTCTGTAGATGTTCAGTGTAAATGGAGACGCCCTGATATTATTGTACCTATTTACAATGCCTCCCCACGGGACAGAGTTAGACACCAAGGTCGTTTTTTTTTAACGCGGGGAAAAGGTACAAAAATAAAAATTGTCTCAGTCGTGAAGGATTGCTCCTCCACCGAAAGAGAACAAGAAATAGAAGTGCCGCATCTGAAGAACAGATACTACACTTGGCCATTGTAGCTTTCTTTTTTAAAAGCTAGCACGAACGCCCGGTAAAGCCCGGTCATAAACTACGCTTAAATATGAAATTTTAATTCTTGCAGATTTCGTATATATTATTATAGAGTTAATGTTCTATCAATTTTTGTATTTTTGTATAATAATAATAATAATAGTGATAATAATAATAATAATAATAATAATAATAATAATAATAATAAATTATGATAATTATAATAAACAAGAAGGCATTAGTTATTTGAGATACGTACTGTTATTTATTTTTTTTGTAAATAGATATCGCTCTAGACAAGACGTGAAGCCACTTGATATAAGGAGCCAAACAGAACGAAATATGATTAAGTTGCATAATAACAAAAAAGAGAGTGAATATAAAATAATTTCAAAACAAGATAAATTTTAAAAACTGACAGTGATGAATTCAGAAGCCAAATTATAACAAAACGCGGACGCGCGTATGCAAATGTATACGAAATATGGAATGACGTCACCGTAATGATAAAGAAAAAGACTAAAAAAAAAACGTGTGCAACAGACGGAGGAGCCTGTTCGAGAGCCTGTTCGAGAGCACTCCGAGAGCACGTTCAAGACGATGTTCCAGAGGACAGTCGATTGAGAAGGCGATCACGTAACGAGAAGTCGTGTGTGGCGGGAGAATGAGAAATAAAGTTCCTGTCTTAAAACAAAAAAAAGGAAGTTATTTCTTCTCTCTTATTTTTTTTTTTTCTTAGAATAGCGGGACAGCACTACTGTCAAAAGGAAAAGTAAGACGCTTCCTTCCCTTCTGTAGTTTGTGGGAGAACCTTGGGCATGATGGAAGACCTACTTAGCCCCCCCCCCCCCCGAAAAAGCTAACGTGATGTCATGGAAAGCAAGTGACTGATGTAATACGGGAGAAAACAGAAATAATTCTGTTCATGGTTTCATATTTCGTTGTGCTGAGCAGAAGATCCCTATGAGTACAATTGTCAGAACAATAGCCCAGTATGGGCACCGCTCGGACAGAAAGAAACTGCAACCTGTCTGTACAATTGCAAAGAAAGCTATGGGAATACATCAGATTCTTTATCCGAGAAACAACGTGGATAGGGTCCTGAATCAGAACACCTCGCTCGATAAGTATCACCATGGTGGACAGGTGGCGCCTGATTGTCATAAAACTACTCTACAATAACCAGCAAAGAATAACAGGAAAGATCGTAGGTAGAAAAAGTAGAGGACGATAGCAAAGAACATATGATCGTAGTCTAAACACCTGGGCAGCATAAAAAATGATGAGCAACAATGAATTCATGAATGCCTCGAGAGGGAGAGATAGATAGATAGATAGAGAGAGAGATAGAGAGAGAGAGTCGTCAATGCCTGTACTTAGTATGACACCACTTGAATGAATTAATTTTTGTCTCCTTTTCGACTGAGTCTTTTGGTCAATATCAAAGTGTAGTATCTGTTCCGGCAGATGCTGCAAACTATGACTAGCACAGACCAGCTATGACTAGCAAAGACCATATGTAGGGCCAACCCCACATATCTGAACTTGGTCACTGAAGGGGCAACGCTTCATACCAACAGTTTCTAATCCAGCTCCCATTTCCCACCTCTCGGGAGCTGGTACCCCCTTTCCCTCCCCCCTTCCCTCCATCTCCACCTTAAAAAACGGCCTTGTGCCTAATTTGCTACGTGGGGAAGCAAATAAATACATTCAGATGCTGCACTTCCATTTCTTGTTCTCTTTCGGTGGAGGATCGGTTCTTCACGACTGAGACAATTTTTTTTTATTTTTGTACCTTTTCTCCACGTTAAAAAACGACCCTGGTGCCTAGCTCTGTCCCGTGGGGAGGCATAGTAAATAGGTACAACGTGTGAGTAAAGAACTTCAACATGTTAACGCGTGTGTAAACGTGCGTAACCAAATAATCGAAGCGGAATCTTAAACATTTCTATTTAGAGACTGATCTGCTTTTTTATTTTTATTTTTTTTTTTTTTTGGACGGGGACTTACTAACATACCCTGTTAATATTTTGTATGATTTTTAATTTTTCATTCTTTTTGGATGTTTGCGGTCATCACTATTCATTTGTACTATTATATAGAAAGATCTTTGTGTGTCTGCGAGTTTGTTCCCTATGAACTCCAAAAACGGCTAGACCGATTTTTATGAAATTGCACATAAATGTACTTTATGTGACTGGCAGTGTTCTTAGATAGGTTTTATATCGAAATGTCTTCGATAAGTATCAGCAATCGATAATCGAAATAATCCGAAATAATAGGCGATTTCACCAATTTCGATGACAATAAAATATGGGAGTGTGAAACATTCGTTGATCATCATTCAATCCGGGGCAATGTCAGGTCTCCCTGCTCGTTTGTAAATAAAATTTCCTCGAATGATTTGAGATGTTTTAAGTAGGTTTAAATCCATAGAGTGAATGCGGTATTTTGGTGAAAGTGTTTAACTAAGAGTAATCAAAATTCTTGTTGTCAAAAAGAGTAAGACTAGACTGACCCCCATCCCCTTAAATCGAACATGGAGTAACGTCTAATTTGAATTGAAATTTTATACATTTTTATTTAACTGAATAAATTGGCTCTTTTTTACTTCTTTTTATAAAAACACATATAAAATGCACAGTAGGTTTTGTGTTGTGCAATGTTGACTACAATGCATTGTAGACTAAGTCACTGCGGGAAGGCATGTGAAGTTTCTTCTCGGAAATAATAAAATTCATGCATGAAAGAACAAGAGACTTGTACGATTTAAAGGTTTTATTGAGAGAGAAATTCTTTGCGTGGGGAGAGACCAAAAATTAACCTTCCATAAAAGTTATTTCTTCCGATTTAGTTTCCCTATCTAAATATTGAATCTGTCGACGAACGACTTGATAAGATTCAGTCAGGTTTTTATATTGTCTAAATGTTGTCTCTTGGCCTCCCAGGCGTAAACTGCGCTAAAACACTGTTGAATACGTGAATATGTTATTTTTTGTTTTGTCTTTGTTTAGAATACTTTGGGTCAAACACAAGACAAGTCTTTCCGAAGAATCTCCGAATTAAAAGAACAAATCAATTTGGATAAGTTAGCCAAACGAGACCTTGAAGAAAATTATCGCCTTATGTTAGACGAAAAAGATGAACAGGTTAATGTTCTCAAGATGCAGGTACGATTTATTTTTCATCTTTTTCTTATTCTTTATGTATACCCTATTTTACTTTCACTTATTGATGTTACTGTTGGCAATTTTTTTTTTTTTTACTTACGTTCATCCCTAACAAGGCATATAAGGGGCTACTATACTATTTGGGACCATGCATATGAAAGATTAACAAGCTGTTAATTTACATTACATTTAAACTTCTGCATATCAGTACAGTCAGGGAAGCAGGTAGCAGGAAGGGAATTCCAAAGTCTAGCTGTTCGAGGGAAGAAATATTAGAGTAGAAAGTTTTCTGGCGTTTAGGGACCTCAACAGTGAAGGGGTGTGATTTTGTTGCTAAGCGGGTACGTCGGGGGACACAAGTGCAACGAATTCATCAGAGCAATTTCCATAAAAATACTTCTAAAACGGGCACAGAGATGCAAAATTGCAACGATGAGCCAGGGGTTGGGGCTTAGTTGATAAAGTGGGACCCCCTCTCTCTCTCTCTCCCCCCTCTCTCTCTTTCTTTCTTTCTTTCTCTCTCCCTCTCAATTCCTCTTTTTGTATATAAATTTCTTCTTTTTTTTCTTTCGTTTAACTCTATTTCTTTTATATTTCTTTATTTTCTATGAATTCTTTCGGTTTCTCTCTCTTTTTCTCGTAATTTTTTTTTTTTTTTTACCTATTTTTCTATCTTTTTTCTTTAGTACGCCCCCTTTCTCTTTCTATCTCTGTGCGTGTGTGTTTCTCTGTTTTTGTTTCATTTCTTCCTCTTTCTCTCTCTCTCTCGTCCCCTCTCTCTCTCTCTGTCTCTGTCTCTCTCTCTCTCTCTCTCTCTCTCTCTCTCTCTCTCTCTCTCTCTCTCTCTCTCTCTCTCTGCGTATATACATTCTCTCTTTTCTTCCCATTTCTGAGACTTTTTTTTGTTTCTATCTTTGTGTCTGGCCACCTATCTCCCCCTATCTATGTCTCTCTCTGTCTCTCTGTCTGTCTGTCTGTCTCTCTCTCTCTCTATATATATATATATATATCTATATATATATATATATACATTATATATATATATATATCTTTCATTTTTTCCTTTTTATCCTTTCCTTTATTTCTTCTTTTCGTTTTAGCCCTATTTATTTTCTGATTTTAGAATTCCCTACTTTTGGTCTTATACCAGCCAAGGATAACCCACAAAGCAGTGATTCACGGATTGGTTGAGTGCAAAAACTAAAACGGAAAACTAGAAAAACGATTATGGTCAAGGAACGGCATTAGACTAGAAACAAAATGGCAAGCTTATAAAGCAAGTAGTATTACA
>NC_136520.1:66289932-66297432 GCF_053919585.1 Euprymna scolopes
CCACTCGAGGATAAGGGTTAATGTGATTATAGTGTAGTAAACATAAGTAGTGGGAATTTTGTAAATTGGATTACTTAGGGGGTACGGTGCATCAAGAACTTGTTTACATTGGACTTGAAGACAAACATATTGTAGTCAGCTGGAAAGCAGGCAAACGGAAGAGAGTTCCACAGGCGTGCAGTTCTAAGAAAGAAGCTTTGTTCGTGGAATCATACGCTTGGGTTTAGGCACAGATAAAGAGTGTGGGAAATTATTGATAGTGTTTTCTGCTAGACGGGTGTTTCTTGTAAAAGTTTGGCGAGGGAGGGACATAGAATGGAGCTTAGATGAGCATTTGCCATGAAAATAACAATAAAGCAAAGAAAGACACGCAACATCTATTCCGTGGGAAAGAGTTGCAGGGAAGAGAAAAGGGCATCTCTCACTAAGCTACGAAGTCTATTTTGAACTCTGTTAAGACAGGATAAGTTGCTTCTAGCATCTCCTGCCCAGATGTGTGGCAACAGTACTCGATCGTTGGCCGTACCTGGATTTTATATAGGTAGAGAATTGCATCAAGAGTGAGATATCTACTCGTAGATGGACCCCACTATTTTTCCAGCGACCTTGTAGCTATCTAGACTTGTAGATATATAATAAATAGCTGCAGGCAAACACTATGCAAATTAGTTTATCCTTCGTACGATCACTGTTGACTATATGCAGTAGTCCGATTTGCTCAACAACAAAAATTAGCAGAAACATGAACGAAAGAAAAAAAACGTTCGAAAATAAACTAATAAATAACACTAACCAATAAGAATGCGAGTTTTATATACATGGTAAAGCTCGTTGAGTATTATAAAAATAACAGCACAATCAAGAAATGCTAAAGATGATTTTGTAAAGCAAAGCTTAATTAAACAGACATATTTAATTGGATTGTTTTGAAATTTAGAAAATTTACTTTGTTTTTGCGATGTTCTACGATAGGGTCGCGTTTTTCAGTTTGCAGTTTCTAAGATATTTATGCTGTATTTCCGCCGTGTGAAAAGAATGACAACACATGTATATATGATAATATAACAATATATTCTTTTATTGTCAGGGACGGTGATAAATGGTTGGTTGTTAGACGATAAATACACGCACGGGAATTTGACCGGTTCATTCTCCTTGGGCCCAAATCGCCAACGAACCCCGATATCATTTCAGGTTGTCATTATATAACCATTTGTTACCATCTGAAAGGCCTTTTAGGACGACAGTGTCGCTTAGCCACACCCCAAATGTTTTATTCGGTCATTGTCGTTTCGCTGAATTACTTGCTTTTGGTTCCAGTTGATTACACTTGCGTAACCTTTTGCCGAAAATATCATACAATTAAGGTTCCTGGTGCCGGGTTCATAATTTTTATTCAAATGACTTTTTGGTGCATTTGATAATTATTATATGTTGTCTCTTGCATTTATCCCCATGCGTAAATCATTGTCAAAATTATTTTTTAATACACACGGCCTATATTTTAAACATTAAATCCCGGAAAGTTATTTGCAAAAAAAAAAAAAAAAAAAAAAAAAAATCTAAAAACAATATGAAAATTATATTTTCATAACTTCATTCTATATTATATTTTTTTATAAAAGATTTTATTCGGTCATTTTATACGGTCATTGCCATTTCACTGAATTGACCTGATTTTGATTCGACTTGATTAATCCTTTGCCGAAAATTACTTTTAAAATATCATAACCTTTTTACTTATCTTCTTTTTGACAACAGATCAAGTTTGTTGTTTCTGCCCATGCGCCTAGAGTCAGGTTCTTATTTTTTATTTAAATTACCTGTTGGTGCATTTTATTATTATTATTATTATTATTATTATTATTATTATTATTATTATTGATGTTGATGTTATTATCATCATCATTATTATTGTTATTATTATTATCATTATTATTATTATCATTATTATTATTATTATTAACATCATTATTATTGTTATTATTATTATAATTATAATTATTATTATTGTTATTATTATTATTGTTGTTGTTATTATTATTATCATTATTAATGTTATTATTATCTAATATTATTATTAATGTTATTAATGTTATTTTTATTATTATTATTATTATTATTATTATTATTATTATTATTATTTTATGTTGTTTGTTGAATTTGTTTCTATGTGTACATCATTGTCAAAATGATTTCTTGGCACACACGATAAATTATAGATAAATTATAAATAAATTATAGATAAATTATAAATAAATTATAGATAAATTATAAAAAAATTATAGATAAATTATAAATAAATTATAGATAATTATAAATAAATTATAGATAATTATGAACTTTGGAAAAATATTTTGCGAAAAAGAAAAAGAATGTGAAAATGAAAATTATTTACTTAATTGTGTATCGTGAAGGATTTATTGTAGACGGATGCTCGACTCCTCGACCCGTTCGCCTCTTTGCCAGACTTCAGATAAACAAGTAGGTTCGCGTGCCTTTTTACAGCATTATAAAACGGAAAGTTAATGCAGAAGATCCTTCAATAATATATATATATATATATATATATATATATATATATATATATATATATATATAATCACGTTGACACACTGGTTCTCGCCAGATCACAGAAGTTAAGTAACGTTGAGCCTGTCTAGTACCAGATGGGTGACCATTTGGGGATTCTAGGCATTGTTCCAGTCGTCTTGTACCTCAACTTGTCACTAGTATGCAACAATGTTGACTCAGGAGAAGCGCCGTTGAGGACTGCGCAACTCTTGCCGCACAAATTTCACGCCCAAGTACCCTTTCCGTGGCTATCCATAGTCTGCCAAGACTGAAGGAAGCCATATATATATATATATATATATATATATATATATATATATATATATATATATGTCTTTGAAGTTTTTAACATTTGAAACCACACAAAAAATTATTTTTTATCATTCATCAAAAAAAACATCTAGTCAGTAAGTCATTTAATCACCTGCAATCACTGCATCAACTCTCAAATTTACTATAATACCAATTTTTATATTTTTTAAGGGATCATCAGTTGTTTACCATGAAACACTGTTTCGGGGATTTAAAAACAAAACAGTGTATTACATCATGGCTCCCCAGCAGTGTTGATCAAACACCACCACCCTTAATCTTAGGAAGAAGACAAGTTACAAAAATTTTTTTTTTTTTTTCCCCAATTTCCTATATATATATATATAGCTTTTTTTCCCCAATTTCCTATATATATATATATAGCTACGGCCAACAACGAAATACTATGTAAATCAGAAGCAGCAGAAGCAGGGGGGGTGGCGATACTGGCTCATTTTTTACGATTGTGGGCTGCCAATATGAGTGTGCCCCGTTCGTTCCACATAAGCACTTTCACTTAGGTACGTTGGCAACCATCATGTGGTCCCTCCCATATGTACCCGACATCCTTCTAGAAACAAGTCACAATAGAAATATATCGGAGAGACGAATGCCAACAAAGTCATCATCATTCATGATAAACAACAACAACAACAACAACAAACAACAACAAAAGCTGAAGCATGAAGGAATAAAAACAGCACGAAAAGCAACAAGTAAATGATACTAACCAAAAAGAAAAGAATTCGAATATAAAGTATAACGACTAGCTGAGTATTATAAATCCGGGTTTAGTTTTTACAAGAGTCAGAACACAGAATTCATTATTGAGATGAGTATTATTTATATTAATTTATTTATTACGGACTATTATTCTCATCTTTATTAGTTGTTGTTTCACGACGTTTTGGCCAACTATTCTTCTGGCCTTCGTCAGGTGGTAATCGCGACAGATAGGAACTTCGAATCTCCTAACTGCCTTCTCAGCAATCACTGCCATCCGTAGTTGTCGTCTCACCACGTTTTTGGCCAAGTAAGCCTCTGGCCGGCTTTGGGTAGGATTGAAACCGCTATCTTCAGACAATCATCATCTGGAACCGTAGAGATTCAACATACATTTGTCTAGCTACAACAAATGTCAATAATTTGAAATGGATGGCTCTCGTCTAGGAGAAGCCCCATTATTTGACAAGCTTCTGGGCTTGACCTTCACTTCTGATCTGAAATGGAACACGTACATCAAGTATGTTGTCAAGGTCGCTGGACAGATGGTGGGATCTTTCTACCGCTCTAGACGATATCTCACTACCGATGCAATACTCTATCTATATAAAAGCCAAGTACGTCCAAGGATGGAATACTGCTGCCATATCTGGGCAGGAGCTGCTAAAAACAGCCTATCCTGCCTTGACAGAGTACAAAATAGACTTCGTGGCTTAGTGGGGTATGCCCTTTTCTCTTCCCTGCAACCTCTCTCCCACAGAAGAGATGTTGCCAGCCTATCTTTGTTTTATCGTTATCTATCTGAACTCCAATCTCTGGTCCCCCCCCCTCGCCAATCTTTCACGAAAAACACTCGTCTAGCTGAATCCACTGTCAAGAACTTTCCCTATTCTTTATCCATGACTAAATCAAAACGTAGATTCCGTGAACAAAGCTTCTTTCTTAGAACTACACGCCTGTGGAACTCTGTTCTGTCTGCCTGCTTCCCTCCTGACTACAACCTGGATGTGTTCAAGTCCAACGTAAACAAATTCCTGATGAACCGCCCCCTTAAGTAGACACTTTAAATATCCACACTAACGTACTGTACTTACAATAACCTTTATCCCTGAGTGGCTTCCTGGCCTTGACCACCTTGTAAAAAAAAAATAATAATAATTTACCCTTATTCTCTATCCGTGCGTAAAACTAAACGTAAATAAATTCCGTGAGCAAATTTTCTTTCTTAGAACGACCTGTCTGTAGAACACAATACCTCGAGGTTGCTTCCCGGCTGACAATAACATGGTAGTTTTTAAATAAGTTCTTGTTGAGCCATCCTCTTAAATAATCAAAAAAATCAAACCCTACCCAAGTTCCACCATTACTGGTCCTCACGGTTTTGTCTCACCGGCAACTATTCATATTATCCCCGAGTTGACTTTGGACCTTGATAAGCGGTTACTGCTTAGTAAAAACGAAGCTAGAGAAACTTGAAATCAAAACAAAATATCTAAGTACAACAAGCCATGTTAAAAAAAAAACACAGAAAAGATGTTTATAAACAATCTGAAGATGTGTCTAAGGTGAGTTTAAACATAGATATTTTTTAAAATGTAAATCGCTTTAGACAAAGCATAAAGCCACTTTGCGTAAGAAACTAAAATACTCTATAGGCGTTACATGGATATGTTGCGATCCAGAAAAAAGCAATTATTCTCTCTTTTTCAGAAACATCGTTCAAGAAATGGGAGAAGTACAGAAGAAAATTAGGGAAGCAATAGTTACGAGGCTGCCGAAAATAAACCCAGTGTCCACTGTCTACTCTAATTGGTCTACTCGAAGGTTCACTTTATACTCTGATTGGTTAACTGCGAATCTGCTAGACTATTCCACGAATCAGAAACCCGAACAGAGAGTGCTCTAATGTCTATAGTACATCTTCTGCTGGATCCCGTGGAGAACACAATTTGGCGCCGAGGTGAAAAACTACAAAGCAAATTTAGATTCCTGTTATGCTTTGTGCCGGAATTGCATCTCCTCGTATACTTGCTGTTCTAGCGAGAGATCTGACGATCAACGGCGATGACACATCCAGTGCTTCCCTGAACTATTTGGTCGTCTTCAGACTGACGACGACTTCTAAAAGTTTGTTCCAACTCCTTAGATTATATCGTGGCCTCCGGTAAGGTTCAGAAACGTATCTGCAATCTATTTGTCCCCACCCTCACCTCGTCTCTGTAACCTCTCTCTCTCTCTCTCGCAGACGTGATGTTGCTAGCCTTAGTCTTTTTAAATAAATACTATTATGGCCTGTGTTCTTAAGAATAGTCTGATTTATGTCTTGTTTCCTTTATTCCAGTTTGACTTGTTAGTGTAGTTATCTCCATCAATTCGCTGTTTTTGATATTTTATTGCAATGCGGTTTCATATTCCAGTACGTTCTTTCCGTGTACATCAAAATTGTAGACTTCTCTTACTGCTGGCGGTTTCCCTCCTGGTACGAATAATTCAATAGACATCTCCCCTCCTTTTTTTTTTCAACAGTAATTTTTCGATATTTTGAGCCCTTCACTTCACGTTTTATCTGGAGTGATTCTTATTAAAAAAAAAAAAAAACACACACACACACACACACACACACAAGGAAAAATGTATAATTGTTCAATAAGAAAATGTTTCTTAAGAACATGAAAAATATTAGTTTCGAACACGTGATACTCACCTAGTAATGACGTCAGTTTCCGGCAGTTGTAGGCTGCGCAAACTCCACATCAACGTTGCTTTCTCTGTTGTCATGGCTACGGACATTAACATGAACATAATCACTGTTGTCACAACCTTGAGAAAATAAACCAGAATTCAAAACGAAAATATGATTGGTTAATTAGTTTAAGACTTTGTTATATATTGGACTTTCGGGCATCTTCGAGTAACCTAGCGAGGCACTGCGATTGTCAATTCTTACTGAATACAAATCTATATATATAAAAGGCAAAATGTGTGTGTTCATTTCGTGTATGTCTTCAAAAGGCTTCTTTCGCACGCGTTCCCGGGGTTGTTACTATCGCTTAAAACTGTGTAAAACTGGAAGCAGCAGAGTTAAATTTTATTGCGCACGTCTCTTTTTATAGTTAAATAACCTGCTTAAAGTTGTGTACCGCCGTAGCTCAATGGTTAACGTAGCACGGTTTTTTTTTCACACATTAATTTCCAACTCAAGGGTACGGGTTCGATTCTCATACTCACCTATCAAAACATTTTTTTTTATTATTTAACCCCCCCCCCCGGAGTTTTGATTTACCTCAAGACACCCGGGCATCGCCGCGTACCCCCCGCTAGTATTCAATAAAAGAGACATCATTGGAATGTTGAAAAAATAAAGTCGTAATAGTTTATTATAAGGTCAAACAATTTAACAAAACAAAAAGATATTAACACTTAGAATTTATAGATGAAAGATTTTAGATGCAAACATACAGCATAATCACGTTGGCACACCGGTTCCCGCTGGATCACCGAAGTTAAGCAACGTTGAACTTGGTCAGTACTAAATGGGTGACCATTTGGAGTTTTCAGGTGCTGTATGTGCTCTCTGCTTATCTCGGCATTGTTTCCAGGACTCCTCCTTGCCACTGGACTCAAGCAGTGCCGATTCAGGAGAGGTGTGGTTAAGGATTGCACATCCCTTGCCTCACAATTACACGCACAGCTGCCCTTGCAGGGTGTATCCTTTGTTTTTCGAGACTTAACGGATGGCATTGAGTTATAAAAACAATTGACCTGGATCTGACGTCAGAGAATCGAAGAAACAAAGTATTGAGTTTCATATATTGAATGGAGTCGATTTGGACTAGAGAGGTAGTTAACTAACAACCGGGGAGAGGGAGCTGACGGTCTCTAGATGTCTGG
>NC_136520.1:66299932-66324932 GCF_053919585.1 Euprymna scolopes
TATATATTCATATATATATATATTTTCATATATATATATTTTCATATATATATATTCATATATATATATTAATATATATATATTCATATATATATATATATTCATATATATATATTTTCATATATATATATTCATATATATATATATATTCATATATATATATTTTCATATATATATATTCATATATATATATATATATATATATATATATATATATGAGCAAACAGTTAATAAAATATGTTTAAAAAAACACTTTTAAATGAGTTAAAAACATATTTAATCTGAAAAGGAAACACTAGATAAATGGATAGTCCTTAATCCGCGGAGTTTCGAAGAAATACTCTCCTTCTCATCAGAGGGTAGGAATTAGCAAAATGCGGGATCGGATTTTGCATGCAGAAGTATTTGATGAAACAACAAGTAAGTTAAAGATTTTACTTGAAAACAAAAAAGTTAAGCAGAGGGAATATGGTAAAGAAAAATGTGATTACACATGAATGGATAGTCTGATGGAAGATAAAAAATCCAGTGACGGTAAAATCCAAATGTAAAACTTCAAGAAAGTTAAAAGAATTTCCATTTGTACAAGTAAAATCCAAGGAAATCCCGTAATTGGAAGAAGATGGTCCATAATAATCCAAATATATATATATATATATATATATATATATATATATATTTATATATATATATATACTAGCTGTACCCTGCCACGCGTTGCAGTGGCTCAATTTGGTGTAATGGAAAAATTTAATAAAAGAGAAAATGCATGTTTCTTATATTAGTACAGCAATCCACTGCAAAAAGTGAAAAAGAAGGCGAAACTGAAAAAAATGGGACTCTTGCAGAATTTGATCTGGATCCTCGAGAGTTTCTGTCAATCATTCATGTTTTGGACTTGACCAACAATCAGTGGATGAAGCCGAACGTAGCAAAAATGTTGAAACGCTAAATGCTTTTTTTGTTGTTGTTTTAAAAAATGTGATTTAGTAATTAATATTTGGTTGATGGTGGGGGGAGGGGGGTTACTATACACAAATTCGAAAAAGTCGTCCAAAAACAAATAAATGAAAGCAAAGGTAAGGTAATTTAGGTTTCTACCTAATTGGATAATTGTTTAGTGTTTTTATGTAATGTAAAATGTTTAATTGGCTCAAAAAACAGAAATGGTCGCCAATTCTGTTGAATACGTTAAGTTTGGGAAAGTAAGTTGAAAACTAAAAACTATACAAAACAGTGTCTGAAACTCACCGAACATATGTTACCATGACATAGGCTGGCATAATCGGTAGGTTTCTGACAGTATTTTGTATAGTTTTTTTTAGTTTTAACTCACTTTCTCTAACTTAAAGTAATCAACAGTGTCCACCACCATTTGTAGCTTTCAAATACACCAATAAACACTGTTTTTCGAGCCGACTAAACGTTACATTAAATAAAAAGGGTTTATATTACTAAACACAGATACAAAGAAGTTGTCAAAAAATAAATATATAACAAATAAATGTTATCAAAGGCAAGAAAGGTAAGTGTTCTACCTAACTGGATAAGATTTTAGTGTTTTTATGTAATGTATAATCGGTTCAAAAACATTCAATGTTTATCGGTATATCTGAAAAATACAAATGGCGGCAGACTGTATCGAACACGTTAAGTTTGGGGAAATTTTGGGAAAATGAGTTTAAACTAAAAAACTATACAAAATACTGTTAGGAACTCACTCAATATATGTTACCATGATGTAGGCTGGCATATAATCGGTGGTTTTAAACTTTTGCTCGATACAGGTGACGACTTTTAAAAATCCCTTTTAGTGAGTACCTGGTTTGAGGATATTTGTACAACTAAACGGCAAATCTGCTCAAAAAAATCCGGTATTATTTTACTTTAAGGCCCGTCTCACGTTCATATATAACGAAATATTTTATTGTAGATTTCGGTGTGCTAAAAACGAATCTGCAAACCGTTTACGTAGCAAAAAAAAAGTTTTCATGACATTCATGAAATTACTTTTTCGAAAAGTGGGTGATCACTTTTCAATGTAAATTTAACTTAGAATGAGCACCCACTTTCTGGCCACCTGAGAGAGGGGCATTTTTCTGTTTCTTGGCTAAAAAGTTTTTTGTTTGATTTCTTTTGCATGGTAATAACCCCTGAACTCTGGGACTATTTTCCATTTAACAGCCGTAGCCTTCGTTTACGCTATGCGTAAGCATAAACGAAAGCTGTTTAGCCAATAAACATGGGAAAAAATCCCCCCTCTCTCAGGTGGCTAGAAAGTGGGTGCTCATTTTAAGTTAAATTTACATGGAAAAGTGATCGCCACTTTTTCGAAAAAGTAATTTCTTCATATCATAAAAACTATTTTTTGCGACGGAAACGGTTTGCAGATTGGTTTTTAGCACACCAAAATCTACAAAAATTTTTTTGTTATTTACGAACGTGAGATGCACAGCCCTTAATGGAAAATTATATCAAAAATCCGGGGGAAAATAGTTTTCAATAAAAACAACAAATGAATTCGATAGAAAAAAAAATGGATGCTATTTTTTTTTCTTTCTGTGTGTTTCTTGGCTAAAAAGTCTTTTTGTTTGATTTCTTTTGCATGGTATTAACCCCTGAACTCTGGGACTATTTTCCATTTCACAGACGTAGCCTTTGTTTATGCTATGCGTGAGCATAAACGAAAACTGTTAAATATGCATTCGCGTACCAAACTGCCTTGTCAAAAAAACCTTTAAGCCAATAAACACGAAAATAAATGCCCCTTTCTCAGGTGGCCAGAAAGTGGGTGCTCATTTTAAGTTAAATTTAGATGGAAAAGTGATCACCCACTTTTCGGAAAAAAAAATTTCTTCAGATCATGAAAACTATTTTGGTACACCTTGGGCGTTGAGTTCCATGGCGACCCGCAGAATTATTTAATGGTCGTTCTCTTAGTTCCCCCTAGTCAAGGCTAACGCATGCGCACGTAACATTTTTTATTTATTTACTTACGTGGTGGAGTTTCTATACTGATAGGTTTTTTGAAATTTTTTCACTGGATTATTATTGATTGAACACTAACCAGATTATGAAAAAAAATTGAAAAAAAAAAAATCATTTCAACATTTGAAAGGGATACTCACTTTTTAGTTACCACGTTCTGGTAAATCGGTCACTTTTTATTTATTTATTTATTTATTTTTTCTAAATACGGAAGTGTTTTCGGGAGATATAAAATGGTCGCATGTTGACGAAGCAATGTATCGGTAAGCGTACGGGATTAAAAATTATTGGTAAATTTTTAGATTAGGTCCACTCCACCTCCTCAATTTTCTTTTAAATGACGACTTGAAATGGTTTTCGACTATGCTGAATACGAAAATCGCATCGAAATTTTGCAAAAATAAGTAGTTATCAAGATATAAAAAGTTGTATTATGCATTGTAATCTTTGGCGGCCATATTTTTTACGTGTGTGTATTTGTTTATGGCGCGTGTGCACGTAAAAAGATGGCCGCCGAAGAATACAATGCATAATACAACTATTTATTTCCGCAAAATTTCAATGCAATTTGCGTGTTCAGCATACTCGGAAACCTTTAAATGTCGTCATTGAAAGAAAAATTGTGGAGGTGGACCTAATCTAAAAAAATACCAAATTATTAAACATTTCTCCAGCATGTTAGTGAAATTTATAATACTTTTAAAAAATTAAAAAGAAACAAAACAAAAGTTTTGAAAAAAAAAATCGCCTTTCACAAAAACAATTTAAAAAAAAAACGCACACAAACTGACTAAGTAAGTAAAAAAAAAATAGTTAAAAATCTCGAAACTTTATTTTCATGAAAACAATAAAAAAAAGTCCTGTTCTCTCTATTTTTTTTTCTTTGAGAAACAAATATATTTCTGACTTACAAATGCGGTAGAGACTCATTATTTTTACTTTCTATGGTTTTGATATACCGCGTTTTTATTGCTTACAAAATGGGTGACTGATTTATCAGAACGTTGTAACTAAAAAGTGAGCACCACTTTCAAATGTCGAAATAATGATTTCTTTTTTACATTTTTTTTTTAATAATCTGTTTAATTAGTGTCCAATCAATAATAATCCAGTGAAAAAAAATTCCAAAAACCTATAAGTATAGAAATAAAGCATGGGAGTAATGGTTGTACGACAACGTCGCCTTTCGTACTTTTACAAACATTTTTTAAAAAAAGTAACTAAACCATTTATTGATAATTTGTCACGTGTACAAACATTTATTTATTTACGTAGGCTTAACTCCTTTCATGAATAAGAAAAGTTTTACTCTTTAAGAATAATAAAAGGAAAAAGTTACTGAACATTTATAAAAGGACTTCTTTTCATGAAGGCCAGAGGAATAGTTGGATGAAAATTCGTGAAATAACAACTAATAAAGATGAGAATAATAGTCCGCAATAAATAAAAATGGTGCTAATGCAGAGAGCGATCCGCGCTATTTTTTAAATCATATTTCCACGTTTAAATAACGTTTTATGATGTTTTTTTTTATTATTTATTCAATTGTAAGGTTAAAGTACAGAATAGGTACAAAACATCCTTACCTCCCCATGTTAAGAATGGCTTTTTAAATAATAACATTATTTCAGCACGGATCACTCTTTGCATGAGTAATCTTATATAGAAAAACAAAAAAAAAGCTCAAAAGCAAGCAACAAACTTTCTTTTTTTTTGGTCTTATATAATAAAGAAAAGATGTGTAAATTAAAAAATTTGGAAGATAAACAAATGAAATATGTTTTTTTTTTTTTTACTTATCGAGTTAACAGAAAATGAAACCTTTCGTCAATTCATGGCTGTGAAATGAATCGAACCGGAAGTTCAGTTTTATCAACAGAACAGATTCGCAGAAACGATTAAATAAATATATTTATTTTATTTAATATTTTAATTTTAATTAGGTAAATTTATTTTAATAACATAAAAACATACCTCGACTCTAAAAATGGGTTGTCTGAAAATTTCAAATAAATTGGTAACGTATAAACATGGTTTTATTTGTTTAGAACGAACCAACTTTACATTTTTATATATATAGATATATATATATAGTCATCCAAATACAGTATTGTTTCGCTGTTTCGTTGTTTCACAGCTCATCAGTGCGGTTAAACAGGCAATTGCCTCAAGCCAGGATCGAAACGGCTGCTGCTGAGTGGGTAATGAATTAACGATGTTATGACATCGTCCAAATGCCTCCGCTCGATTTGTTTACACAAAGAGCGTCGCTTAATACGCTAATGGCAGTTTGTATATCATTTCGCAATATGCTCAACCCAAGATAGGGAGCATTATAGTCATCCACATACAGTACTGTTTCGCTGTTTCACAGCTCATCTGTGCGGCTAGACATTCCAGGATCAAAACGCGACCGCCCAAATGACAGTCAAGGCTTATATATATATATATATATATATATATATATATATATATATATATATATATATATATATGTGTGTGTGTGTGTGTGTGTGTGTGTGTGTGTGTGTGCGCGCGTAAAGACTAGATTGCGGACTTCTAATTATTAGGATACAGCATTAGCCGAAATTGCTTATTTTTGTACCTATTTACTATGCCTCCCCACGGGACAGAGTTAGACACCAGGGTCGTTTTTTAACGTGGAGAAAAGGTACAAAAATTAAAAAGATTTCTCCTCTACTGAAAGAGAACAAGAAATAGAAGAGCAGCATCTGAAGAACAGATGGTGTTTATTTGCTCCCCCACCGAGCAAATTAGGCACAAGGCCGATTTTTAATGTGAGGAGTGAAGGGAGGGGGAAGGGAAAAAGGGGACCAGCTCCCGAGAGGTGAGAAATGGGAGCTGGTTAATGGTCAGGCATGTGGGGTTGCCCCCACATCTGGTCTTTGCTAGTCATAGCTAGTCATAGCTAGTCATAGCCTGCAGCATCTGCCGGAACAGATGGTACTCACCTGCTCCCCCACCGAGCAAACCAGGCACAAGGCCAATCCCCAATGTGAGGAGTGAAGGGAGGGGGAAGGGAAAAAGGGGACCAACTCCCGAGAGGTGGAAAATGGGAGCCGGTCAAAGGTCAGGCATGTGGGGCCGCCCCCACATCTGGTCTTTGCTAGTCATAGCTAGTCATAGCTAGTCATAGCTTGCAGTATCTGTCGGAACAGATACTACACTTTGATCTTGACCAAAAGGCCAAGAATCACTTGCCAAATACTGTCAAGAAATTACATATGTTTTTTTTCTTTTTTTTACTCATTCTTTCACCATTTGCTTTGTCTTTTTTTTCTTTTGTTTTTGTTAACTTCTATTTCTTTTCTTTCTTTTTTTCTCTCTCTTTTTAATCCATATTCTGTCATATTCTGTGGTCGCCAGGTCATCTGACAGATAGATGCGAGTGAACGGACGTGCCAAGCCGTGAAAACAGAGTATCAACCTTAGACACACATTTTGACATTCCAGAAGAGCGGCTGGGGCTTCCCTCCTACCAATCCCGAACGCCAACCGGGCGCTGAACAGGGGAAACGTGCGTTTCAAGTTGTCAATAGTTAAATGAAGAAACGCGGACGCTGAAAAAAAAAAAAAAAAAAAAAAAACGAAAGCACGAATGCTTTATCCATGAAAGTATATTAATGCAAAGTAAATTTGTTTCAAGCAATATTTCAACTGGATAAAAGAAGCCGAAAAGGCAATTACTTTTTACTCTTGTAGCATATCGCCACTTGGACATAACGAGCGACTATTTAGCACCATGTTTACAGGGAACTGTGTGTGGAGTTGGTCAGCGAGATGTTTTTTCATATTACATTTAAACTTCTGCATTTTAGTACAGCCAGGGAAGCTGAAAACAGGGAAAGACTTCCAAATAGACGCCACCTTCTTTATTAGGTAACTAGAAACGACGACGCGCCTTCGACCAGAGTAAAATCATTGCGGCTGAATAAAACCAAATTATCCAGAAAAGAATGGAGAATTGCATCGGTTATTATGTGTTGAGAAAGTTTTTGTTTACAGATTCGATGAAAGGCAGGACACAAGCCATTCAAGGACACCGCCAAGAGGCACGAGATGAGATTTAAAAAATTGTACGTTTTTAGGTAGGAAAATGTTTTACCCCTAAGAAAATGTATTTAACTAGCCTCGTTGCCTGGCGTTGCCCGGGTGTTTGGAGGTGTGTGTTGAGACAAAAAAAAGTTGTAGTAAGCGGGAAGAAGAAAAAGAACGTGACAAAAAAATCGTGACGTGTTTGCTGTTGCGCCAACCGCCAAACCAAAAGGGACGTAGTATTAAATTAAGCTAGACAATCGGAAAGATGGGACGAGTTTCGAAAAGATCGGCGAAAAAATCGACCCCTCCCTGTAGAAAAGTGTCCAGTTGAGGGTGAAAAAATTAATGTTTTTGGCTAATTTGTCGATATTTATTGTCCGAAAGGTCAAGCTTCAAAACGATACTAATCTCGTGAAAATCGATCGCCTCTGTCGAAAGTTTTAGGCAGACATACAAATATACATACATAGATACATACATACATTCATACATACATATACATATATACATACATACATACATACATATACATACATATACATACATATACATACATTCATACATACATTTAAACAAACAGGTAAGATTTATATTATAGATGAAGAACACAGCACAAAATGAGCAACTTCTTTTTAATAATAACAACGACAAGGGTATTTATTTGCAGTAGAAACTTGAAGGTCGGACTAAATAAAGGAAGAAGAAATAAAAAGTTATTTTTGAAGTTGCTGTCGGTCAGTCAGAATATCTGCTGTATCGTCCCCAACGAATAGTAGATGTCTCCAGTGGATATGGTAACTGCTAGATCGAGATGCCCGGTAGACAGGGGACGAGAGAGGGGAGATGTTGGTTGGCTGAAGGTTCAGTCCTGACTGTCTGACGTTCCCTCAAGTCTTTAGGAAGCAGATGAATCAATGCGCCTTGTTAGCTGATAGGTCAGCCTGTGGCCGAAGAACTCAGAGAAGGGCATTCATTCACTAGAGAAAATAGTTCTTTGTAACTGCTATCCGTTCGCTTTCGCTTTTATACCCCGACCCCCCCCCCCCGAATTGTGGATGTACCGTAATTGAGAGCATTCATGCAATACAACATTATGCATGAAATCGATATCAGTAACTGGCCATGTGTTTTGGATCGATATAATAAAAATTTAAAGAAAATAAATTCCGTAGAAATAAAAGCAATTTTACTTACATACTAGTAGTTCAGCCCAGCTTTGCTCGGGCCCTATGTATTGTTCATAACTTTGTGTGCATATATATATATATATATTAAAAAGTTTGACTCATGTCCAGGTAACCAAAATGAAAAAAATTATAATGTTTAGAACCAAAATTGTCGGAGGAGTTTGGTAGAGTCTGCAAAGGTCAACCGTTTCAATTTTGACCTCTTGGAAGCCAAATTTTCGCCCAAAAACTGATTAAAAAGCTTGCTGCATGGCTAAATACACTTTATGTAAAATTTCAAATATTTAGACCCAAAATTGGCTGAATAGTTTGCTAGAGACCGTAACGGTAAAATCTTTTGAACTTTGACCACTTGGCAGCAAAATTTTCGGCCAAAAACCGATTTAAAAGCTTGCCCTATGTCTGAATACATTATATGTAAAATTTACAATGTTTAGACCAAAAATTAGCTGAGTAATTTGGTAGAGACCGCAGGGATCAATTTTTTGAAAATTTAACCCGAATATTTACCCGTTAACATTTATTGTTTTGGGTTCAAATCAAATTAAAAAGTTTGATCCATGTCCAAGTAATCCACATCTGAAATTTCAAGTGTTTAGACCGAAAATTGGCGGAGAGGTTTGGTAAGGTTTTCAAATTGTTGAACTTTGACCCTTAACAGCATAATTTCTGGCCGAAAACCGATTACAAAGATTTTCCTCAAATCTCAATACCGCTTATGTCAAATCTCGCGTCTGCAGACTGAAAATTGACAGAGTAGTACAAATGTACACAGAGAGACAGACAGACAGACACACACACACATACACACACACAATTTCACTTTTATAGATATACTTTGGCCGAAAACGGATTAAAAAGATTTTTCCAAAGAGTTATTGCGCAGGGAAATGTACACAGACAGACAAACAGACAGACACACAGACATTTTCACTTTTATAGATATACTAGCATTTCAGCCCAGCGTTGCCCGGGTGTTTGGAGGTGTATGTTGAGCACAGAAAAAAAAGTGGTTGTAGGAAGACAGGCTCGAACCCGTACTGCAAAGGAGGAAAAGAACATAAAAAACGGGACGTCTTTGCTGTTACGACCACCTTACAACCGGAAGTGACGTAGGTTAAAATTAGGGCTAGGCAATCGAAAAGAGGGGATGACTTTCGAAAATATCAACGAAAAAAGCAACCCCCTCCCTGTAGAAAAGTGCTCAGTTGAAGGTGAAGAAATTAATGTTTTTCGCCAATTTTTTTGGTATTTGTCGTCTGAAAGGTCAAACTTCAAAACGATACTGATCTTGTGAAAATCCGTCGCCTCTGTCGAAAGTTTTATGCACACATGCAAACATACATACATACATTTATATATTGGTAGCTTAAATTTTCGACCCTAACCGATTAAAAGGCTTGCCCTATCTCTGAATACCCTCTATGTAAAATTTTTAATGTTTAGACCAGAAATTGTCTGAGTAATTTGGTAGAGACCGCAGAGGTCAATTTTTTAAACTTTGGCCCCTATTATGGCCCCTTAACATTTATTGCTTTGGGCTAAAATCAAGTTGTAAAGTTAGATGCATATCCAAGGAATCTATATCTAAAATTTAAAGTGTTTATACCCAAAATTGTCGGAGGAGTTTGGTAGAGTTTTCAAAGGTCAAATCGTTGAAAACTGATTACAAAGATTTTCCTAAATCTCAGTACCCTATATATCAAATTTCGAGTCTGTAGACTGAAAATTGCGTTTTTGCGTACGGAAATGTACACACACACACACATACACACACACACACACACACACAAACACAAACACAAATACAAACACAAACACAAACACTTTTCTAAATATATATATAGATAGATAGATTATTTATATGTTTTTTGTTGCATGAATGAACATGTTTTTGTTTTACGATTTACATTGACTTATTTAAATAAACCCTTTCATAAAATTCGTCGTTAAATCAGATAATATTACAACTTTAATTCGATTACGTAGTTCATTTACTACTGTTTATATTGTTCAACCGAAATAATATAAACATTATTTTAGCTGGAAAAATAAACTAACATATAAAGTAAAGCCTCTTTATTGATATTTAGGTATCTCTTCTTATATGTAAAACGCAATTTGTCTATGTGTGTGTGAGTTTGTTCCCTATCAACTCCGAAACGGCCAGGCAGATCTTTTTTTTTTTTTAAATTTCACACAAATGTACCGTATGTGTCAGTGAGTGTTCTTAGATAGGTTTTGTGTCGGAATGCCTCCGATAAGTATCGATAATCGAAAAAATCTGATTCAAGAACAAACAGTCCGATTTTGATCAACATAAGTTCATTTGAGAATTTTTTTATTACAACCAGAAGTGCCCGAACTACAGAATTAACAGTAAGTTTTCTGATAAGCTCGGGCACGTTTTAAATGAAGGTTTCTGTTTAGAGCACAATTGAACCATGAGACAGAACATTTTGCATTTTGAACTTTAATTCAAACTATAATATAAAAATAATTTAATAAAATTAACGGTATATTCTCTACAGTGCAATGTATATAGAATTACGCCACAATTATGTCGAGATGGAGTATAATCCTTCAGTTTTGCATTTTAAACTTTAGTTCAAGCCATCTATATATATAAAAGCGAAAATGTATGCATGTATGTATGTATGTATGTATGTATGTATGTATGTATGTGTGTATGTATGTGTGTATGTGTGTTCGCTTTTTCTGTATGTCTATAAAAGGCTTTTTTCAGAGAAGCGGTCGGTCGGTTCCCAACTTTTTAAAACTTTTTATATCACATATAAATCGTAATATCTCACAGTTAACAACGAAGCTCGCCTGTCTATTTAATTTGCTCGGTTTCGGGAAGATAAATATTCAACATTTGTCGCACGCCGGATGTGGGTTAGTCTTTTTCCTATAACATCTTGGGGGGGGGGGAAGCGTTCAGCAGTAAATGAAATCCCGCAGTCAAACTTGACCTCATTACCTCATTAAAACGAGCACCTGCTAAATCCAAGTAATTAAATAAATTCTAACGTGTTTTCGTTAGCATTAGCATCTCGCGGTGGCGCAATGGTTAACGTCACACGTTTTTTTTTTACACTTTAATTTACAATTTTGCCTCAACGGTTCGGGTTCGATCCTCATACTTACTTTTTTATCCCCCCCCCACACACCTCCAAACACCAGGACAACGCCGGGTACCTCTCGCTTGTTAATATATAAAAGTAATAAGTATAGAGATAAGCATGCATTAATATATAGTAATAATTAGTAATAAATGGTGATATTTACAACTAGAAATAAAAATTGGTTTAAGGCTCATAAAATATGTACTAAAATTGTCCGCAAGAACCCATGGCGCAGTGGTTAGAGTATTAGGAAAAATAAACTTCTTAACTTCTTTCTAATCTAAGGGATCTTTTCTGATAAACAATGCTTCAAGCGAACTACGACATACTTATTTTTCTATAAATGATTTTGTATATTTCTTACTATAGTATATTTATTCCATGATTATCATTATTATTATTATTTTTCTTTGCATTTTACAAGAAAAGCACCACTTATCAAGATCCGAAAGCCATTCGAGGATAATCGTTAATGAGTGTCAGACGGTCAGTGAGACAACAACGTAGCGATAGGTAGTGGTACACATTGGTTAGAATTTGATTAATTAAGAAAACGGCTAAACGCGAACTGTTTGAAAGCAACCCTGCGGTATGGAGTTCTACATGCGAGCAGTTCTAGAAAACAAACTTTGTTCATGAAATTTGCATTTAGCTTTAGGCACAAATATAAAGTAAGTGAATTCGTTGACAGTGATTGTAGCTAGACGAGTGTTTGTTGTGAAGGGTTTTCAGGATGGATTATATATAGAAACTTAGTCGAGCACTTGCCCTGAAAATAAAGATAGAGCAGATACAGACTCGCAATATTTCTTTTGCGAGAAAGAGGGTGTAAGGAATAAAAAAATGGCGTCACTTACTAGATTTCGAAGCCGGTTTTGAACTCTTTTTGTTGAATTTTTGTCCTGAGTAAATATTGCTTTTAATTGATCTATATTTAATAAGACATTATCTCCTCTAATTGGAAAGATTTTAAATTAAAATTTGAAAGATATTTCGTCGTTTTTAACAAATAGTGATTCTCACCTTAACGCAATCTTGCTTGTAATTGGAAAAGACACTAACCCTATGCGGGTTTAACCGGCTTCCTCCAAAGAAGGAAGTTCCGTGGGAGTATGAAATTCACAAGCGGTTAGCAGTCGCATGTATATGCCCGTAAGGGAAGATGACGCCGTTAGGCTTTTGCAGCTGGCGGTGTCGACATCACCCTACATACAGCGCCTGGGATTCTCAAATCGATCACCCATCTGGTACTGACCAAAATGAACGTTGCTTACCTTCAGTAATCTGACCCAAACCGGTGCATCAACGTGCATATGCCGTATAAACTTTGAGGGCGTGATTGCTTAAGTCTAGGAGAGATATTTCATATGAACACGGCATGATCGCTTCAACCTGCAGTTGCCTTGTAATTGGTTTATTTAATTAGATGTTATTTCCCTTGATTGTGAAGCTTTTAAGGTTTAAACAATTTCAAGACTTTTTGTCGTTTTTTTTTTTAACAAATTAATTAAACATAGGGTATCTAATTAATTCAACCATTACGGTATAGTTTTCCTGTTTTATTTGTTCCCATTTACAATGCCTCCCCACGGGACAGAGTTAGACACCAGGGTCGTTTTTTAATGTGGAGAAAAGGAACAAAAATAAAAATTGTCTCAGTCGTGAAGGATTTCTCCTCCACTAACAGAGAACAAGAAATTGAAGTGTAGCATCTGAAGAACAGATACTACACTTTGAGGTATTTATTTGCTCCCCCACTGAGAAAATTAGGCACAAGGCCGATTTTTAATGTGAGGAGTGAAGGGAAAATGGGGACCAACTCCCCGGAGAGTAGGGGAGCTGGATAGTGACAATTGGTATGAAGGGTTGCCCCTACATTGACCAAGGTCTTATATGTGGGGTCGCTCCGACATATGGTCTTTGCTTGCAGTATGTATTTATTTGCTTCCCCATTGAGCAAATTAGGCACAAGGCCGTTTTTTTAATGTGGAGAGAGAGGGATGGAGGAGGGAAAAGGAGACCAGCTCCCGATGGGTGGGAAATGGGAGCTGGATAGTAACTGTTGGTATGAAGGGTTGCTCCTACATTGACCAAGGTCTGATAGGTGGGGTTACCCCCACATATGGTCTTTGCTTGCAGTATTTGCCGAAACAGATACTACACTTTGATCTTGACCCAAAGGCCTGTTTTATTTGTTAGTCAATCACATTCTTAAAAAGGCATTCGTGACAGTTTGAAACAAGTCAATGATAAGAAATCAACTTGAGTTCATCCGAAACAATTACGCGACACAAACAACAAGTGAGAGCAACTGGAGGTGATCATGTCATATTTGTATTAAATATCTCTCACACTTAAGCGATCACGCCCTCAATGTTTATATGTGAAAATAGGCATCGCGTGAATAGCGTCCACTATAGTCTAAATCCACATGCAAACAATTCACATGGCAAGCATTACTAAATTTTCCAAGTTCAAATAAGGTTTGCACTAACGCAACACACGTTTACTAAATCTGCGAGGTTTATTAAGAAGATATGACTCCTAAAGGATGACCTTCCCCACTTTAAAATATAAACTTGTCCACAAATTTCGATAGGTCTTGTTTCTTATTTTTTTTTTTTTTTTCATTAACGTTTTGGCCAAACGATATTTTTATTCATTTTTTATTTTTTATTAAAATAACGTTTGTTTTAAAACAGTTATTTTTTCTTCAATTCTTGTTTTTTTCTTCTTCTTCCTTAAGAGAAAATGCCGAAATAATTATAGTTTTCGTTTTGTGTAGAAACTGGAATAAAAAGGAAGAAATGAAAGGGAAAGGGTGAAGAAGAAGAAGAAGAAGAAAAAGAAGAAGAAGAAGGTTGTGAACAAAAAAAAAAATAATTTAAAAATAAAAAAAAAAGCTAAACCAAATACATTGAATACTAAATGTAAATAAAAATAAAGTTAAAAAAAAAACGATTTCATCAGTAAGGCTATGACAAGAGAATATCCTTTTCCTTATTTTGACTCTCGAGTGTATATCAGCTAATATCTTATATGTTTTTAGATAGAATGATGTGATTCCCAATTGATTAACTGTGTCGGATATAAACTCGAGAGTCAAAACAATGATAAGAATATTCTCTTATCATAGACCTAATTATTACTAAATCAATGTATTTAAAAACATCATATCAGTGTGGTTTGAGGGTATGCGTTGCATGGTGACAATTGATACGAAAATGATACTATGGATGTGTAAAAATGAGTCTTAGTAACCGGTTTAGACCTGATGGCCTCAGAGCAAAATCATATTTACAAAGTATAAGAAGATGTGTCCAGAATAGGAGACCTCGATGATATGGCTACGCTAAATAGATGGCTAAGAGTTCCTTGCTCTAGTATATGTAGAGCAGTTGAATTAGCAGGTCCAGTTGGAAATGGAATGCCAAGAAATATATGGAACAAGTGCTGAGAATAGGCCAGAGAAAAAGGGAGGAATAAAGATTTGACCAGAGGAAAGTTTGTTTGGAAGTCAATTTCGAAACGGATAATGATAATGATATCGATGATGATGATGATGATGATGATGATGATGATGATGATGATGATAAGGAGGAGGAGGAGGAGGACAGCGAGGACGACGACGATAAGGAATTTTTACAAAGAGTCATCCATTATAAAGACCCGAAAGCCACACAAGGATGAGGATTAATGGGTGTACGGCAGTCACCGAGACAACAGTGTAGCGATCGTTAGTGGTGGAAATCGGGTAGAATTTGTTTATATTTGATTTGAAGACAACCATGTTGTAGTCATCTGGAAAGCAGCCCAGCGAAACACAGTTCCACTGGCGCACAGTTCTAGGAAAGAAGCTTTGTTCATGGAATTTGCGTTTAGATTTAGGCACGGATAGAGAGTTTGGGAAATTATTGATAGCTGTTGTTTGCGAAAAAGTTTACCGGGAATAGACTGAACCTCAGACGAGCACTTGCCATGAAAGCAATGATAAAGCAGAGAACAAGCTCGCAACGGCATGAAAGAGGCTGCAGACAGAAGAAAAGAACATAACTTACTAAGATTCGAAGTCGGTTTTGAACTTCGTTCACGCACGATAGGGTGCTCTATGTAGCTCTTGCTCAACGTGGCAACATTACTTCATTTTAGGGCGTATCTAGCTTTTATATAAGTAGAGGATTGTGTCGGGAGTAAAATACCTTCTGGAGCAGTAGAATGATGTAATCATTTTTCCAGCAGCATTGGCTACAGATTTGATGTAAGTCTTTCATTTCCGGCCAGAAGTAAGGGCCATACCTTGAAGCTTGCCAAAGCAGGGAGCTTCTTAAAGACGCGAGACATTCATATCAATTGCGGCAAGGTGTGTATCAGAGCGTTCATGGTGAAAAGATAGAAGCCTAGTTTTGGACGGATTAAAATAAACCAGTCACTTTTTGCACCATCGCACCACGCACTTAAGGTTGGAGAAGAGAGAATCAGAGAGATAGTCGTCGTTTTTGGTCTTTGAAGTGTTGCCGTAGATGATAATATCATTTGAGTATATATGTCGACGACAACGACGACGACGAAAACGACGATGACAACGGTGATGATGATGATGATGATGATGATGATGATGATGATGATGAGATAGCGATTAATTAGCACATATTTTGAGCAATATTCCCCTCTCTACCTGTCACTACACACATAGTAAAAAAAAAAATGATAGAGCTGCCTCCCGACTTCAAGCTTATATATATATATATATATATATATATATATATATATATATATATATGTATATATATATATATATATATATATATATATCAATGAGTCGCCCCTTATTTTTATAGGACGTATATATATATACAACTGCACACAACGACTAAAATTAATAGAAATATACATATATATATATATATATATAACAAAAAGATCTTATATTTTTATACAAAATGCTAAGATAGCGAAAATAAATGACAGTGTTTCTGAAAATGTTAATATCGCTAAAAACAACAACAATAAATCTTATATATGATGGACTCTCCCGTCGATTTCTAAGTTTCTCGGAAATCCACACAGATAATTTGCTTATAATGGCGAAGGCTTTGTGTAGAACCAACCGCACTTTTTGGTATTGCTGCTAACCTTAGTCTGTGAAATGACTGCCACAAGACAGTATACGGTACAACCGCAGGTTTTTACATCAGAGTTTCCTTTTACTACTTTACGAAGACTAGGGGTGCATATCTCCCGTAAATTAATGCACCTCCAGATACTAACCTGTGAATTTCTACGACTCGGCGCGGTACATACAGATACATCTGGTACTGGCCAGGCTCCACGTTGCTTAACTGTGTTGATCTGGCGAAAACCGGTGTGTCAACTTAATCGTGCCGTGCGTGTGTGCATGTGTGTGTGCGCGCGTGCGTGTGTGTGTGTGTGCATCGCTAGTTTGTTAACACATAAGGTGTCCCAATAAAATGTGTACACTCTTTAAATGACCATAAAACCAACATTTATGATAAGAAAGAAAAGTTTCATACATCAAAATACTGTGAACAAATACAGAAACCAGTTAATTATCGAAAGTGTTCAAATTATTGGCCATTGTGGTTCATGAATAGCTGACAACGCTCACTGATTGAATCGAAAGCGTTCCTAATCAATTCAATTAGTATGTTGACACATCTCCTTTCAATGGTTGCTTTCAACTCATTCATTTTGGCTTGTTTTGTTATGTGAACCCTGTGTTTAACATGCCCCCACCCACCCAACCCCCAAAAGAGAAAAATCTAGGGGGTGGAGATCAAATCCAGTGAGCGTGGAAAGTACTCGATACTTCCTCTTCGTCCTAACTATCTGTTTCGTGGGTGACTATCAAGATATGCTCTTACGTCATAATAATAATGGGGAAGTTCTTCATCCTGCTGGAAATGCCATTCTTTATTTCTAAACATCTCTTTGAAACGTGGTATAGCGTATCCATGTAGAAGGTTGAGATAATTTAAAGAGCGTATACATTTTATTGAGACACCTTGTATGATACATCTTGTCACGAAGCCTGCAATAATACTGTTTCAGATCGTTGAAAGAGTTGCATACTAAGTCGAGCTAGTTGTAGCCAGAATATAGACAGAGCGACGAAAGGGTAGATTTCCGCAGCCTGATCATCCTCCCCCAGACCAACTTACCCTTCCCACACGTACTCTCACCCATGTTGATCTACCCGTAATGTAGGAGGGAAAAACACACAACGAGTTTCACCGTGTCCCTGGCACGTGCATTCTGTTTAATGTTTGCTTGTGAGGTATGAGCCAGCCGATGACAGGACTGTCAATTTAAAAACTTGGCTTGCAGGGCAAGACGAATGATGAGTGGTCGGTGCCCGATGACCTCAGAATTTCATCATTTCGTTGTTGATATACACATATATACAAGTGTGTATACCACCCTCTTACTCTCTCTTGTTTTTACACACACGGACGCACGCACACACACACACACACACATATACAGTACCGTTTCGCTGTTTCGCTGTTTTGCTGTTACACAGCTCATCAGTGCGGCTAAACAGGCAATTGACTCAAGCCAGGATCGAAACGGCTGCTGCTGAGTGGGTAATGAATTAACGATGTTATGACATCGTCTAAATGCCTCCGCTCGATTTGTTTACACAAACAGCGTCGCTTAATACGCTAATGGCAGTTTGTATATCATTTCGCAATATGCTCAACCCAAGATAGGGAGCATTATAGTCATCCACATACAGTACTGTTTCGCTGTTTCACAGCTCATCTGTGCGGCTAGACAGGCCAGGATCAAAACGTGACCACCCAAATGACAGTCAAAGGTGTGTGTGTGTGTGTGTGTGTGTGTGTGTGTGTGTGTGTGTGTGTGTGTGTGTGCGAGGGGATTGGGTTAGGGAACTTCGTGAGAATAAAATAGAACTGGAATTAAAGTGGCCAATAGTAGATAAAGCTAGAAAATATAAGCCTAATAAATCAAGCAGAACCGTGCAGAAGAAAGACATTGGTACCGTCGGTTTCAAGCCTAATATAAGAGTGACTACTTAATGGTAAATAATGTTAGGCTCCTGTCAGCCATTATATAAATGAAAATAATGGCTGACGAGAACCAAACATTATTTAGAATACTATTTCTAAAAAAGACTGAGACAAGCAACATCACGTCTGCGTGTTTGTGTGTGTGTGTGTGTGTGTGAGAGAGAGAGAGAGAGGGGGGGGAGGGTGCAGTGAAGACGAAAGGGTAGGAATGACAATCAAATTCGACCACAAACAGTACACGAAAAATGGTTGGATGCAATGTTATATTGCGTAGCAATCAATTTCTTTCTTTCTCTTGAGCTGAATTTTCTTTTTTGGTAAATACTGATCTTGTGTCGGGCTTTTTCTTCTTTTTTTTTACATGGGGGTCACCACTTATCAAGGCCCGAAGGGATAAGGGTTATTGCGTGTACAGTAATCAATGAGATAGTATTGTAGTAATCATTAGTACTGGGGGTTTTGATAGAGTGTCTTACTTAAGGGGGCGGTTTGTAAGGAGTTTGTTTATGTTGGACTTGAAGACGTTCAGGTTGTACTCAGGTGGGAAACAGGCAGGCGGCAGAGCGCCACTGGCGTACTGTTCTAAGAAAGAAGCTTTGCTCATGGAATCTATGTTTGGATTTAGGCGTAGATAAAGAGTGCGGAAAGTTATTGACAGTAGTTTCAGCCAGACGGGGGTTTCTCGTGAAAGATTGGCGAGGGGGGACGAGGGATTGGAGCTCAGACGAGCACCTGCCATGGAAATAACGATAAAACAAAGACAGGCTAGCAACGTCTCTTCTGTGGGAGAGAGGTTGCAGGGAAGAGAAAAGGGCATCCCCCATTTAATCACAAAGTCTATTTTGTACTCTGTCAAGGCAGGATAGGCTGTTTTTAGCAGCTCCTGCCCAGAGGTCTCGTGGACGGGCAAGTTGAACCGTATATAGATACATCAGACATAAGGGTCTTTTTTAATGTATGTATTTATATTTTGTCAATTAGATGGCAAACTAATTATTTTGCTTCAGCTTTTATATAAAAGCCCTTGATGAAAAGATATCGAGATAATCTTGAGGTTTATAAGTACCAAGCGTTATATTCGATGCAGCTGGTCGTTCAATGTGCCTTTCCGTCTCTCTCTCTCTCTCTCTCTCTCTCTCTCTCTCTCTCTGTATATATATATATATATATATATATATATATATAATTATATATATATATATATATATTTAAATAAGGGAGTAGTCACCAACAATGTGTATTTTTTAACATTATTTTATTATTCCGTGTCTTGGTTTTTCTTTGAGAATTATGTTTGGATCATTGTAATAATGTTTTTAAGTCATTGAAATCGTTTTTACGCGCGTTTCAGACGTTCTGTGAAGCGTCCTTGTCAGAAATTATTTTCAAATGTGTTGGAGATGTAAAAATGGCAATTTTCGTAGTTCATTTGAGGTGTTTCCAAGGGGTGGAGGCTTGTAAGTGTTTATTATTCATTGGCATGTTCAATTTTTATTACTCTTTTATTGGGCTTGTCGAGGCTGCTGACCTGGCTGTAGTCACTCTCTCTTTCTGCTAGTGTTTTTTTTTTCTTTTCCTTTAGAGTGGGGTAGTGTGTGTGTGTGTGTGTTTGTGAGTGTGCGTGTGTGTGTGTGCGTGTGTGTGTTTGCTTTTATTGGTTTGAGAATGTGTGTACTGTTTTATAGTATTATGAGGTTATTTTCTTCCTTAGGAAGGTGACTGTGGTCCGAGGTCGTTACTAATGTGTATGTGTGAGGAGAGGGGGACCAATTCTTCTGAAATAAGGGTAGGGGTGCTTTCATTCTATTTTGATATTTATTTTTTGGATTCTTGGATTTTAGTATTGTGATTTTTCGTTTTAATCTTTTCGGGTATTCCTTATATTATGTTTGTTTAGAAAGAGGGGTGTATTTACAAAAACCGACCCCAAAAATACCCCCCACACAAACACAACCAATCCGAATACCCCAGGTACCATCATAACCCATACATCCCTACAAAACGACACAACCAACCTCCCAACCGAATCAACGAAACTAACGACCCTCACAATCATTTTTTAGGAATCCCTTACAAAATGGCAACACCAGACTAGACAACAAAAAACCCAAAGTCATCAACCTATCTACAGAGACACTTACAAAGGACGAAATTGAAGTACTAAAACTGGACCTCAAATTCTGCCCAACTCCCAGAAGTAACATAGCAGAGTTAAAGAAAGACCTCAAAGAATTTGAACGCAAATTTAGACTCATAGATGTACTTAACGACAGTGATAGCACAACAGACGACTCTCTAGTGAAAAACAAATCAACATACTTCCCCCAACAAACATAACAACACCAAAGAACTAAATACCTTCTTTGAAACACTCTGGAACCTCAACCCCCAACAAAAAGAAAACCCCACCAGTAATCTAACACGAAAACAAAATCAAGCCCTTAAAAAAATCCAACACAGTAATAACTTAGTTATAAAGGAAGCAGACAAAGGTAGTGCAGTAGTTATAATGAATAAGAACTTCTATAAAACAAAAATTTTAGAATCACTAGGGAATGAAAATTATTACAAACCAATTAGCTCTAACATAGACAACACAACCATATCTAAAATAGCAAAACTCTGCATAATATACAATAGTGCATTAACTAAAAAAGAAAAAGACTTCCTTACAAACTTCACAACAAAAACAAACATCTTCTATAGGCTACCCAAAATACACAAATCTAACCAGGTAAGACATGCCATCAGCATACAAAAGTCGGAATACATAAGCACCCCAAACTCCAACGACCTCACATTCAGACCCATATTAGCAGAACCATCATGCCCAACAAGCAGACTTAGCAACCTATAGATATACTATTACAGCCCTTCACCAATCTAGTCAGAAGTTTTGTAAGAGATAACACACACTTCCTTAGCTCCCTACCACAAACAGTAGACGATGGGACTATACTAGCCACATTCGATGTTAGCAGCCTATATAGCAATATCCCACACAATCTAGGAAAAGAAGCTATCGCATAATAGATTGACAAACATACACAGACTTTATACCCCAGATTCAATAAACAATTCGTGATTGATAGCATCGACATAATCCTCAATAACAACTCCTTCCAATTCAATAAAGACAACTACATCCAAATACTAGGCACAGCAATGGATACCAAAATGGCACCGACATATGCCACCCTTACACTCGCCTTCCTAGAAGAGACCCTTTATGAAAGGATAGAGCAAAAGTACGGGCACAATATAAAAACACTCTTCATAAAATCTTGGAAAAGATACCTAGACGACTGCTTTATCCTCTGGAGAACCTCATGGGGGAATATCAAAGAACTCCACACTTTGCTACAAAATCTACACCCAAAAATAAACTTCACACTAGAACAAAGCCCCACAGAACTACCTTTCCTAGACATCCTAGTAACAATAAAAAACAACAACATAATCACAGACATCTACCACAACCCACAAACACTCAACAATACCTCCACTTCAAAAGCCACAATCCTAAAAACTGTCTAAAATCAATACCCTACTCCCTAGCACGTAGAGTCTGCACCATAGTAACAGACAGACACCTCCGTTCAACTAGACTAAATGAACTACAAATAACACTGCGGAAAAGAGGATATCCACTACCACTAATACAGAAAGGTATTGAACTGGCTGAAAAAATTCCAATAGACCAAGAACCCCAAAAGAACACAACAAAGAACAAATTTTAGCATACGTCTCTACACACAACACAAACAACCCAGAACTATTCACACAGATAACAAAAAACCTTATCCTCCTCAATCAGAACGACAAACTAAACAACATACTTAAAACAACAAAAATACTAAAAAGCAAACGCCAACCCAAAAACTTAAAACACATCCTAACTTCCTCAAAACTCCTCCCACATACTACAGAAGGGGTTACAAAATGCAACAAACCGCGATGTGGAGTATGTGACATAATAATAGAAGGTAACACATACACATTCAAAAACCCAACACAAACATTCAAAATAAAAAAGGATCTAAATTGCACCTCCAGAAATGTAGTATATGCACTAAGATGCACAACATGTAACAAATCCTACATAGGCGCCACCAAAAATGTCAGCAATAGAGTGGTCTTACATAAGAGCAACATCAAAATTGCAGATAACAGACACCTCTATGTTTCAAAACACGTACACATAGGCAGTGGAAACAGCTTCAAATTAATGCCAATCTTCCAAACAGACAATTATTTTTATTTACTTACACAGGAAAAAAACTTCATCACCAGATTCACTCCTGAACTGAACAGAGCCTAATATCAACACACAAAACATGAAATGCAAGATACACTCGCATGCACATCCATACACATACATATATACACACCCACACATAAATCAGAACCGACACATTAAAACACACACACGTGCGCGCATACAACCACACACAGACATAACACCCCTATCTCTAATACAACACACTGAACAATACCAACCCTACTTAACCTCGAAACCAACAAAAATAGAAAACACCTAGAACCATAGTATAATATCTGTTCCAACACCTCGCTCCCTCCTCAGTCAGTGGAGGAGAACCCCCTCATGACTGAAACAACTATCATCCCTTCTATCATCCCCCTCCCATACCTATACCCCCTCCAATTGCCCCCACCTCTGAGGAACAAAATCTTCCCCACACTAGGAACCGATCCTGGGTCTGGCCATACCCACATGGGGAGACAAATAAATAGAAACATTAAAAAATCCCCTATACACATTTTTAATACACCTCCTTATCTAAACAAACATAACATAAGGAATACCCGAAAAGACTAAAACGAAAAATCACAATACTAAAATCCAAGAATCCAAAAAATAAATATCAAAATAGAATGAAAGCACCCCTACGCTTATTTCAGAAGAGCTAGTCGCCCCCACTCCTCACACATACACATTAGTAACGACCTCGGACCACAGTCACCTTCCTAAGGAAGCAAATAACTTCATAATACTATAAAACAGTACACACATTCTCAAACCAATAAAAGCAAACACACACACGCACACACACGCACACACACGCGCACACACACACACAAACACACACACACACACACCCTACCCCACCCTAAAGGAAAAGAAAAAAACACTAGCAAAAAGAGAGAGTGACTACAGCCAGGTCAGCAGCCTCGACAAGCCCAATAAAAGAGTAATAAAAATTGAACATGCCAATGAATAATAAACACTTACAAGCCTCCACCCCTTGGAAACACCTCAAATGAACTACGAAAATTGCCATTTTTACATCTCCAACACATTTGAAAATAATTTCTGACGAGGACGCTTCACAGAACGTCTGAAACGCGCGTAAAAACGATTTCAATGACTTAAAAACATTATTACAATGATCCAAACATAATTCTCAATGAAAAACCAAGACACGGAATAATAAAATAATGTTAAAAAATACACATTGTTGGTGACTACTCCCTTATTTAAATATACATCTTTCTTTCGTTGGAATTTCTTAACCCATTATATATATATATATATATATATATATATATATATATATATATATATATATATATATATATATATATATATTATTCAATTTTTACCCAAAACAAGGAACAGTGCCACTTTGAAGTAGGGGACAACTATCGGGGACATTAAGAAGGAACATGACCAGCAAGATATTTGTTGACATTATACTTGAACTTCTGCATGTCAGTACAGTTCGCAAAGCAGAATCCCGGAAGGGGGTTCCAAAGTCTTGCAGTTCTGTGGAAGAAACTATTAGAGTAGAAGGCTAGGGATCTCTACTTTGTAGGGGTGGTATTTAACTGCTTGTCAGGTTTTTTTTGGGGGGGTATTTACGTCGAGGGTGTACAAGTGTTTGTAGTTCGTCAGAGCATTCACCATTAAAGTACTTGTAGAACAGACAGAGGGATGTAACATTTCGTCGACGGGACAGACGCTAAAGCTTAGATGACAGTTCAGTTCTGGCAACTCTTTTTTGAACCCTGTCCAGGAGTAAGAGACTAGTAGCAGATGCACAAGCCCAAATATGACAACAGTACTCCATATATGGGCGAATGGTAGCCTTATAGAGATATAGGATAATTTCAGGCGTAAGTAGCTTTAATTTATAGATCGACTTTTGTCACCGTCTGTACACTTGGTAGCGAATAAAACAAAACACAACTGGTTTATAAAAATATTCTTTTATTCCCAATGACAATTTTTTCGATTTAGTATGACGGGTGTTTATATCAGTTAAGACGCGTGGCAAGAGTGTGATGCGGATGTCTCGACAGCTTGCCCTCGCTATGTGACGAACTCTCTCTCTCTCTCTCTCTCTTTCTCTCTCTCTCTCTCTCTCTCTCTCTTTGTGACCTGTTCGCTTTCTGTTGTATCGATTTCTACAAACATTCTTTCATTCTGGAATGTTTAATATTTCCCATTCACTTTTTTGACCGATATCTCTCACATATTTCTGGTCAAATTATACATTTCAATAGACACTGGTGTAAGGACTCGCATTCCTCAAATGGAATTAATTTGCGTGTGCAACCCATC
>NC_136520.1:66329932-66332432 GCF_053919585.1 Euprymna scolopes
GAATCTTTTTCATATGGCCTTTAGTGTATGCTGATATAATTTCTGTATATATATATATATATATATATATATATATATATATATATATATATATACGTGTGTGTGTGTGTGTGTGTGTGTGTGTGTGTGTGTGTGTAATGAAATAAGAATTACAGGTTAGTGTACCAAAATAATCCAAGATGGCAAAACTAACGTATATTATAAATATTGGAGAGTTAATATTTATAAAGTAACCTCAACCAGATGTAAAAGCTCGACAAAACCAAATAGGAAATAGAGCTTATAAGAACTATCCATTTATTTTGTGCTTCTTTTTTTAAAATTAAATATGTTTTTAACTCTTTTTCAAAGTGTTTTTTTAACGTGTTTTATTAACTACTTGTTCTTACATATATGTGTGTGTGTGTGTGTGTGTGTGTGTGTGTGTGTATGTGTGTGTGTGTCTGTGTGTGTGTGTGTGTGTGTGTGTGTGTAGAGGGGTGTTACGTGGATAGTTTTTCGGGATTTCACTAAAATCAAAAAATAAATAAATATATAAACAAAAAGAAAAAAGCAATAGATTAGATAAGAAAGACCCGCCAAGAAGTATCAGAGTTGATTTCTCCTCAAGAGCAGGGCCATCGAATGAAAAAAAGTCTCAAAAGAATCAACTTACACGCACAAATTAAAGACACGCGCTCAATGTTAAAATTATTAAAAGAAACAAGCCATTTCGCAGCACAATCACAAACCAAACCGAAGTAAACTTCCAGTAGAGAGAGAGAGAGAGAGAGAGAGAGAGAGAGAGAGAGAGAGGGAACACAAGAATACGGGGTAGCATCATCATCATCATCATCATCATCATCATCATCGTCATCATCTCGTATAAATCCAAAATTTCTATTGGTTTCCCCGATATATTTTCTTATCAGAATTCTTTCTAGAGAGACAACGGTTACTTACGGGAAAGACCCCGAGAAGGTTACCGACATCCTGAGCGAGCATGACTTTTGTGGAACGAACGAGATTCGAACTTGGAACATCCAAGTCATTTGTCCGTGTCGGTAACTACTAGACCACTGTGATCTCGCATCACCACAAATGTTGATTATCCGAATATTATATTGGCATTGGTTCCCCGATATTTCTAGAGAGATATTTATTGGGTACTTGCGGGAGGAACCCGAGAAGTGAAAGAGATTTTTGTGGAATGAGATTGATTCGAACTTAGAACGCTCAAGTCGTCAGTCCGTAGCAGAGAGAGAGAGAGAGAGGGAGAGAGAAAGAGAGAGGGGGGAAGAGAGATAAAGAAGGAGAGAGAGAGGAGGAGAACGAGTGAAGGAGAGAGAAAGAGAGAGAAAGAGACAAGAAAGACAAGAATACAAAATGGTATCATCAACATAGATCATCATCATCATCATCATCATCATCGTATGAATCCGAAAATTCTATTGCTGGCATTGGTTTCCCCGATATTTTTCTAATCAGAATTCTTGCTAGAAAGATAGTGGGTACTTACGGATGGAGCCGCAGAAAAGTTGTCAATATCCTTAGTGACAGTGTTCAAACTGGATTCGAACTTGGAACATCCAGATCGTCAGTCTGTATCATTAACCACTTAAGCACCATCATCTCCCATCAACACAGATGCTGATCATTTGAATAATATTATCTGGAATATCATTGATATATAAAGAAAAAAAAAACGTTATTCTGTGACGTGAAATAAGAAGGTACAATATTCGCAGGATGCAGACCGTGTCCTCCATATTATTTATTTACCTGTTGTTGGTGCATGTTCTTCTCTCGATTATGTATCGATTATATATCGATCATGCACTGAATTAAAGATATGGTTGATATAAATGACACTTAATGATACTGCAATAAATCTAGCGTATTCGTAAGTATTTTCACGTGAAAACGTTTGCATAAAACAATGTTAAAAAAACTACAAACAATAAAAACTTACCTCGAAATATGTTTCACCCTTGCTGGTATTTACGAAGATACGGACAGGAAATAAACGGTTACCAGGTTTTCCTTGTGGAAAAATTTATAGTCTGTTAGAAATTACCATTGAGACAAAAGGCCGTTCAATATAAATGAAAATGTCTCCAAAAGGATATGTTCGTATATTACACCAATTGCAGTGAAAGAGTTAGAAGGGTTGTGTATATACGTAGATACGGACAGGAAATAAATTTATTACTAAATAATGATTATCGAGGAAAGTCTTAGTAAGTATCTATGTACATCCGGTCTTCAGCGTTCGTAATGCAAATAGAGTTTTCACTTTTCTTATTAATATGTTTTTAAGCTTGTAATTTAATATATTTTTTGTTGTTGTCCTTTAGTTTATAATGACGTTTTCAAATTATTCTTTTAAGTGTATATATATATATATATATATATATATATATATATATATATATATATATATATATATATATATATAGTAGTGTTAGGACGATTAATCGGGAATTCTAAAAATCAGAACTTTTTAACGTATTGGAATCGG
>NC_136520.1:66337432-66342432 GCF_053919585.1 Euprymna scolopes
TCATTCATTTTCATCGTCTTCAATTTTTTGCGCACAAATCATCCTGTCTAAATTAACCATAAGTTTCGCTGCGCTTCTTTTTTATATTTAATACTTATAGATCTCTACAATTATATAAAAGTCACTTGTATGTGTGTGTATGTGTGCGTGCGTGTGTGTGTATGTGTGTGTATGTGTGTGTATGTGTGTGTGTGTGTGTGTGTGTGTGTGTAAGTTCCTTCCTCATAGGTTCCGAAAAGGCTGAGCATATCTTTTGCAAATTTCAAACAAAGCTAATTTATATGTCTGGCAGTGTTCTTAGATATGTTATGTACAGAAATTCATTCGATAAGTATCAAAGATCGAAAAAAAATCATATCTTAAAAATAGTCTTTCTTATCTTACAAATAAAGAAGAATTTTTTACAGAAGAATATTTTACGTTACACCGGTCAAGGCTATACGGTGTAACGGTAAAATATTCCCCTGTAAAAATTCTTTTTTATCTATAATACTATTATGAGAAGAAATACTATTTTTAAGATCGTCAAGCCCAAATATCAGCTGACATGATAATGTAAACAAGCACAGATGGAATTTGATGAACGACATAAAAAAAAAAAAAAAAAAAAAAATGCGAATTAGTCCACCGGGCAAATTACTTCTCGTAATATATAATATTCAACAAAGGATTGATTCTATAATGATACATACGCAATCTGTATAAATTAAAATATGTTTAAGCGTATTGTATAACCGGGCAACGCCGGGCGTCTAATTAGTACGATATAAAGTTGAGTTGAACACGATCGCCTTTTCACAAAGCAGGGTGACGTTTGCCTCTTGGGGTTTGTATTACTGTACACATAGATTCGAAAAAGTTGTCAAAAAACAAATATATAACAAATAAATGTTATCAAAGGCAAGATAAGTTACTTTTCTACCAAACTGGATATATTTTTCGTGTTTTTATTCAATGTAACATGTTTATTCAGCTCGAAAACCATACAGTGTTTACCGATGTATTCGAAAATTCAAGATGGAGTCTGATTCTCTCTTTAACACGGTAAGTTTGGGAAAAGATGTTATAAATAAAAAACCGGATAAAATACTGTTAAAAACTCGCTCAATACATGTTACTGTGACATAAGTTTACATATATTCGGCGGGTTTTTAATAGTATTTTGTATAGTTTTTTATTTATAACACCTTTTTCCAAACTTACGGTGTTAAAGAGGGTGTGAGACGCCATCTTGAATTTTCGAATACATCGGTAAACACTGTATGTTTTTCGAGCTGAATAAATATGTTACATTGAATAAAAACACGAAAAATATATCCAGTTTGGCAGAAAAGTAACTTATCTTGCCTTTGATAACATTTATTTGTTATATATTTGTTTTTTGACAACTTTTTCGAATCTATGTGTACAGTAATACAAACCCGCCTCTTGTTACATTCAAGATGTAACAATAAAAAAATATGAAATATGGTTTTAGAAAAATGATATTTTCCTTTATTTTAAACAATAATAAAATAAACGAAAAGGTTTGTTCACAAATATTTACAACAATAACAAAACAAACGAAAAGGTTTGTTCACAAATATTTACAACAATAACAAAACAAATGAAAACGGTCGGGAAACAAAAGATACAGTTAGTTAAAATTGCTATAATCAATACAAAAAGAAATGACGGCTTGGTGAAACTCGGGTCAAAAACCAGGACGAGGAAGTGGAGGGTTACGAGGGAGAAGGAAGGTAGTCAAAATTAAGAACCGCTAACAGGCCAGACTTCGAGTGACTATTCACTCTATTAATAATGAAATTCAAAGACAATAAAATTCCTTTTTTTTTTCTTTTAAATGTTTGGTCAATGAAAAAATTTCAAAATGGTATTTACCACTAGTCCAGAAAGCAATTGCTGCAACTTGCCGTTTGTGGGGGGGGGGATGTATTTTCCTTTTTGTGTTTTGGTTTCTTTCGGCTGGACTTATCCATGAATCAGAGACCGTCGGGTTACCTTAACGAGTATAAGCTGATAACTGATTTGTTTCCCTCTTCACCTTTATTTATATGGCACCTTAACCCATTCTAGATTATTGCAGAACCCTCTGGGGCCTTCTAGATCATTCTAAACTTTCTATTACTACACTCTGGCTTTTAAACTATTTTATGAATTAAAAACTTAAGATTTGATTATTAGGACTGCCTAGAATACTTTAGCACCTATTTTAAACAAACAGATGATTTTTATTATTATTTTATCGAACACTCTTAAAGGGCTTTCCAACTACAGCCATTGATCATAATTTTGGTCATGGTACCATTCACTCTTAGACATTTGCTTTCTATAGAATTCCTTCATGTTTTTACACAATAAGTAGACCTTCCACAGGCAAGTACTAAATAATCAGTACACATAGTCGTTTTCGGACACCGCGTTTTCGATAAAGAAACTTGGAGTTTATGCACATATACAAATTCCAAGTAAGCAGAGAACAAAGAAAATACCTTGTCGAACTTTGACGCACATATTGACCTCTAACGAAACTATGCACATAAACACGAAACAAAGAAAATACCATGTGAAACTTTAACACACAGATTGACCTCTGATGAAACAAAGAAAATACCATATCAAACCTTGATGCACATATTGACCTCTGATGGAACTTGGAATTTGTGTATGTACACAAATTCTAAGAAAATACCATGTCGGACTTTTACGCACATATTTACCTCTGACGAAGCAAAGAAAATGCCATGCCGAACTTTGACGCACATATTGAACTCCTGCCGCAAATATTGACCTCTGACGAAACTTCTGATTAAACAACAACGACAAAAAAACAAAAAAAAAACAAATGAGATTTTGACGCACATATTGACCTCTGACGAAACAAAGAAAATACCATGTCGGAGTTTGACGCACATATTGACCTCTGATGACATATATGTTGATCTCTAATGGAACAAAGAAATAATTTGTCAATAAAAGAAAAAGTTCGACAAATAAATACACACTGAGAGACGGAGGGGGACGCATGGTCGTTACGTCATTAGTTCAACCTCACATTTCACACTTGCTCGAGACATCTGACAAACACTGCAGTCAAAATAATAATTACACATGGTTTTGTAGTGAAACCGTCTCTCTGTTCCATTGCCAAACGGCAAGAGTGTATATATTTATTTAGCAGCACTCATTTTGTAGAAGTGCAACAACATGATTATACATACGTGAACAATTAACAGATAAATCGTTACAGAGAGAACAGACTATGCGACACGTGTAAAAAAAAAAAATCCGTTGACAATAATGATAAGAAAAAAACAAGTGAAGCATGCATGGTCCCCCGTGGGTACATCGTGAACTAGACATAAAAAATGACTAAGTTCAGCATTGCCCCCCCCCCCACACACACACACATTAAGCCTAAAAAGTCCCCAGGAGACGTCAAATGCTGGTGAAAATGAACAAACGGTACAGTTTTAGATCTTAACATATGTAAATTTGATTTCTGCATCATACAAATAAAAAATGACTAAGTCCATCATCTGCTTCCCCCTCCATTTAGCCCCAAATGTTCCCAAGGCCTTAACATATTTAAATTTGAGTTCAGCACCATGCAAAAATTTTGGACAAATATGGTATGGCTCCAGAACTGTATAGATGTATCTTCCCCTCATCAATATGAATGTGCCCATCCTATCTCTTAATACGAAACCCCCGGCTATACAATAAATATAGTACCAGGCATAAAGGAAGATTGCTCTTCATCCATGCTTATCTTACGTTTTGTTTGCTTTTCAATTTTTCTTCTTCTTAATCACTTTAAGGAACTGATCCATTAACGAAATTAAATTCTGTAATTATTTTTCCTACTGCTTCCTTCATCTTTCCAACAATTCACGACTGTTCTCAGTTTTTTTTAGATGGCCTCACATTTATCACGTGACTTGTCAAATCTGTGATCATTTCAATACTTGTTTTATCTTCAGCTTGCAACATTTTTGTAACAATGTTGCAACATTGTTGCAACATTGTTGTAACATTGTTGCAACATTGTTGTAACAACGCCTGAACGTTTTCCAGCCTTATCTTCTTTACCATTTTGTTCTCAATTATTAGAACTAGACCAGATAGTGCTTATGCATCTTCTAGATTTTGTCAGTTGCATGAAAACTCAGTCTCCAACAACTTCTTATAAAAGTATTTCAAGGCATTCCTAATGTTTTGTTTATTTGTTGCTAATAACGTTCTATAAGTAAAGTGATGCGATCCATAAAGGAACAATTACACATTCCAAAAAGTCCTGAGTAATTTGTAGTTGCATTTTGAGTATTGCCCACACTAGTGATTGAACCTTTAACCTTCAAGACAGTGTAACTTACAAATGAATTTTTGCCAAGTACTTTATCCACCACGCCTCGGTTACTTGTAAACTCCCGAGATCGGCAGAAAAAAGTCCTGAGTCGACAAAAATAATTCCGAGTTCGATAAACAAAAATCCAGAATTTGACAAGAGGATTCCCAGGTTTGACAAGAGAATTCCCAATTTTGACGGAAAGATTCCCGAGTTCCACAGAAACATTCTCAAGTTCGATAAAAAAAAAAAATCCAGAATTCGACAAGAAGATTCCCGAGTTCAACAGAAACATTTCCGAGTTCGACAAAAAGATTCCCGAGTTCGATAAAAAAAAAAAAAATTCCAGAATTCGACAAGATTCCCGAGTTCGACGGAAACATTGTCGAGTTCGACACGATACACCTGAAGAAGATCGGAGGTTACATCGACCGAAACACATTGTGAAAATAACACTCAAGATGAGAACGGTAGAATAATTCAAATAATACGTAATATCCTCATCGCAAAAAATTCAGAAACAAATTTTTATTTTTTCTGTTGCTTTACAGAACTATTCATTCATTTCGTTCAATCACGTGATAATATTTGAAATTAGGAGATACTTTTTTAAGTTCCAAAATGAACGTTTCGCTTCTTTTATCGTTTCCTT
>NC_136520.1:66344932-66354932 GCF_053919585.1 Euprymna scolopes
GGACCCATAAAAGCTTCGCATGCCTCCCCGCTGTGACTTATCACCAATACATTGTACCCTACATTGCACTGTGGAGAATCTAATGTTGATTTTATAAAATATTAAGAAACTGACACCCAAACAGCGTTTTGAAAATTATGCAAATTTATTTTTCTTTACACTTGATGAACGAATAATTTACTTCTGATAAACGAATACTTTTACGAAATGCACCTATTAACTGCCCACCTTGTTCGTGCGATTTAACCCCATTAGATTATTTTCTTTGCGGATATATAAAGTTCCATTCTGAACTTGTAAACCAGAGACAATAGACAACTTCGAACCCAACATTTGACGCGCTGTTGTTGAAATGCAGCCTAATTGAATGCGTAGAATTTGTGCAAATTAGACCTCAAGATTATGTCATATACACACGAGCCGTGGGGGCCATATGCTGGAAACTGTGTTTAAATTATAAATGCAAAAATTAATCTTTGGAATAAACCAAATATTTAGATAATAAAAATATAAACCTGCGGTTTTATTTTATTTAAAGTTCGCTGCGTCTAAAAAGCACCATATATATAGTTATTGGCATAGTTCTGTTGTATCATAACTCATCAGTGCCGCTAGACTAGCACCTCTCCCAAGCCAAGGATCGAACTTAGAACCGTTGTGTTGACAGTCGGCAGTTCTCCCACTCGACCACGAAAGTGATGCCCGAAAATAAGCTGCCCGAATGTCTATTTAAACAAAAATTAAACAAAAATTGAATTTCCATTTGCACAAGTAAAATCCAAGGAAATTATTTCCTTGGATTTTACTTGTGCAAATGAAAACTCAATTAACTTTCTTGAAGTTATATATTTGGATTTTAACGTCACTGGATTATTTATCTTCCACCAGACTATCCATTCACATGTAATCACCTTTTTCTTCACCATATTCCCTCTGCTCCACTTTTTTGTTATCAAGTAAGATCTTTGACTTACTTGTTGTTTCATCAAATACTTTTGCATGCAAAATCCGATCTCGCATTTTGCTAATTCCTACCCTGTGATGAGAAGAAAAGTATTTTTTCGAAACTCCGCGGATTAAGGACTATCCACTTATCTAGTGTTTCCTTTTCAGATTAAATATGTTTTAACTCTTTTTCAAAGTGTTTTTTAACATGTTTTATTAACTGTTTGCTCGTATTATAAGCTCTGTCTCCTATTTGGTTTTATTGAGCTTTTACATCTGGCTGAGACAAGTTTATAAATATTAATTCTTTAATATTCATAATATAATTTAATTTTACCATCTTGGATCATTTTGATAAATTTATTGTCATTTATATATATATATATATATATATATATATATATATATATATAATTTTTATATGATGATGAGAATAATGGAAATAGTATTCCGACGAAATAGAGTGATAAACAAAAGAGTAAACCGAGTTATGTGTTCATCAACGTTTCGTCTTTATTGCGAGACTTCTTCTAGATGAATGAAACGAAGAAAACAAAATATCAGTACAAATATTTGAAAATATATTTTTAATGTTATGAAATGCATGACCTTGTTCCATTTCAGAAGCGGAAAAAATTCGTTGGAAATTAAAAAACGTGGGGCATAGCGTTGTGAAAGAGAGTAAGATTTTTTTTTTTATAATGTCATATAGCCGTTAATATATTTTAAAAGATATGATGCAATTCATATTCTTTTTGGAACATAAATGTCCGTTATAATTTAAATATGGATGTGTAACTGTAATGAAGTGAGTGTATTTTTGTTATTTAATTTATAGCAGTCACAGAGACTATTTTCTCTGGTGAATCAATGGCCCCCACCTCTGAGTTCTCCGGCCACAGACTGACCTATCAGCTTACAGGGCGCATTGAGGGAACGTCAGACAGTCAGACCCGGACCGCTAGCCTAGCAACATCTATCCTCTTTCGTCTCCTGTCCATCGGACATCTCGCTATAGCATTGACGGTCTCGATTTGAAACAAATGCTATCTAGCCGGGAACGACACGGCACTGATTGACCAACGACGACCTTAAAAGAACTTTTTTTGCCTCCTTCCCTTTTAGTAGCCTGACCTGCCAATCCATGTTACAAATAAAATACTCTTCATTGTTGTTGTTTAAAAGGAATTTTGTGTTTCTTTTGTGCCTTGTTCTTTGCTATAATTTATTAGGAAGGTAAAACAATTACCTCTCTCACCCTAAAAATTTATCAACTGATTAAATGTGCTCATTATTATAGATGGTGCTTCTTGTGGTGTGAGAGAGTAAATTTATGTCTAAAATTAAATGATGTTCTTTTAATAGGAGTTTATTTATTAATGGTAATTCATTATAGAAACCTCCACGTTGTTTAATTGTGCTTGAATTTGCGATAAACGCTGATTGAAGAAGTTTCCGTCTCGGTTTATTTAAAATAGATTTAACTATTATTACTTGTTTGAAGTCAAACGTATGATTATTCTGCAATGAATGAGAGAATAATGCATTCAGATAATTGCTATTTCTTATGTATGTTTTATGTTTATTGAGCCTTTTCTCTAATCTACGTTGGGTTTTACCAATGTATATATGATGGCAATTTTAGCAAAGAACAGTGTATGTGCCTGCATTAGAAATTGGTTTGTTTTGGAGTTGTTTTCTTGTTTTTATTGTTTGTTTTATAGTTTAGAGTGTGATTTGTATCATTGGAATTCCTTTTTTTTAGTGTGTTGCAAATTATTGTATTGTTGGCGTGTTTATGTCTGTTTATGAGAGAAATGTATGGTGTATATGATTTTTTGCTTATTTACCCTGAAAAATATTTGTGTAGTTTTTTTTTTTTTTTTTTTGCATGTAATATAAAATATGTCGGATATTGTAAGGTTTTCAAAGTATTTGTGAGGTATTTGAATTTTTCATCAAGATATTCTGGACTGCAAATTCTAAATGCAAGTAGGAAGAAACTATTTCTCATACCTGTTTTCATTTTGTTATTATTGTGTGAGTAGAAATGTATGTAATCATTTTTGTGTGTAGTTTTGTGGTGAACTTTGAAGGATAGTTTATTATTGGATTTTATAATAAGTATGTCTAGAAAAGGTAGTGGGTGATTGTTTCGTTTTATAGGTGAACTTTATGGAGGGTTCGATTGAGTCTAATTTGTCTGTAATGTTATCTATGTGCGTGTTTTCAGGAAAAAATTAAAATGCCGTCAATGTATCTAACATATTCTGTGTTTGGAGGTATACTAAACGTGAAAGGGCCAGATTCTAGGAATCATAAAAAAAAGGTAAGCTAATATCTCACTAATGAGGGTTTCCCATAGGAAAACTTACAATTTGCTTGTAGAAATTGTTATTGAATTGAAAATAAGTCATGTCAGTTATAATGGAATGAAAGTGTCAGGCGGAAATGATCAGTTAATATTTGTATTTTTTAAGGTGTTTTTGAAGTAAATTTAAAACATTTTTTAATGGAGACATTAGTATATGATGATGTTATATCTTAGCTGTGTATAGTTTTGTTGTGTTTATTAATGTTTTAATCTTGTTGAGTAAATCTATGGAGTTCTTTATGTGGGAGGTGCTGATACTGGTCATTAGTAGATTAGTTAGGATGTTGGATATGGCCCGTGCAATTTTGTGTGTTACACTACCGTGGCCAGATATTATGGGATACATAGAGATATCCTGTTAGTGAGTTTTGGGGAGGCCATGTAATGACGGAATATTGGTGTGGTATTCAATGTATTATGTCACAGTTTTGTTGTTTTTATATAATATTTTTAAAAATATTTGTTAGAAAGCCTCAATACTTCTATTTACTATATTTAAATCAGTGTTAGTATATGTGTCTTTGTCTGAAACACTGTCGAAACTTTCTGCAGGTATCTATCTTTTTCCCCCATTTTTACTAAACCACCAACTTTTTTATTAATACTAATCATTTTTTAATATGATTGCCTCAGGCACTCTAACTAATGTTGTCTTTATTCTAGATATTTTTATATTTAGATTATTCATTTATTATTTATAAACTATAAATATGACATTTTTCAACCTATCGTATTACTTCAGCAGTAATTTATTCATTTAAGATTTTATCAAATATTTAGAGTACTTCGTAAGTTATCGAATTATATGGTTTTGTTGCTAATAATTTTACTCATATAAACCGCATTATATATTTTTTTCTGTATTAAATTAATAAAAAAAATATTTTATTTTATTGGCTTTAACCCAGCCAATAATTTGAATGGTTTAAATTTAACTCTAATTTTATAATTTTAAGAGTCACATCAATCTTAATAGATAACCCCCCCCCTCTTTCACTTACGCGTTTATTGTTCTCCTCTCAGATAAACTCCTCCCCCTCCCCTTTCAGCTTTGGCCGATTTATCCTTCGCTGCAAGCTGTTTGCCGCGCTGATTTCTATATCACCTTACGCGCACGCTTTACTAATTTTGTGTTTTGCTTTCTTTCTTTCTCCCTTCCCTTTTACTTAAACATTTACTCAGATCCTTGATTTTCGATGTTATGCAATAAATTTAGAATGAAAACAATGCATTTCTGTATACATTTAGAAAAACTGCAGAATCATTCCCAAGAAATGACGTCACGATGGTAGTGTGGTGGAAGAAACTAAGCACGATTATGTTGCTTTTAAAAGTGCTCTGGAGGCTTATATGTGTAGAATACTGTACAAGTACCTTATTTCTTGTGTAGAATATTGTATAAGCACAGTATTTCTCCTCATATTATTATGAAAACGGGTGGAGAGAACGAAAGGGGTATAAAGGGTCAGTCGGAAATAGGTAGAATACTAATGATAATAATATGACAACAACAACAACAATAATAATAGTAATAATAATAATAATAATAATAATAATAATAATAATAATAATAAAAATAATAATAATAATAATAATAATAATAATAATAATAATAATAATAATAATGGACATACAGACGGACAAACCCATCCAAGCAAGAAGACCAGATGTCGTAATAATTAACAAGAAAGAAAAATCCTGTCAAATCGCAGACTTTGCTGTCCCAGCTAACCACAGGGTGAGTATGAAAGAAAAGGAGAAACAGAGAAAATATACAGAGCTAGCCAGAGAGTTAAAAGGGATTTGGATGATGAAGAAAATCAAAATAGTACTGATAATAGTAGGAGCACTAGGAACAATTCCGAAAAACTTCGAAAAAAGAATGGCAGAAATTGGAATCAGAGGAATAGCTGCAAAAATTCAACGACTAACGATAATGAAAACGACTGAAATATTCAGGAAAACCCTTGAATGCGGAAAATAACACAAGACAATATAACGAAGAAGCGTTACAGGGAATGAAAACACCAAAGCTGCAGATCTACAAGTTCTACCCCCCCCCCATCATGCATCCCTTCCATTGTTTCAACACCGTTCCCCCAATAGAAAAGTTATACCAAAGAGCCGAGAAGGGTCAAAAAGGATGAAAAGACCAAGGAGGGAGCACTGGCCAGACCTCGGCTGGACAAGCGCGAAGAGAACTGGGATCTTGGGGAGGTTTAGTGCCACTCAAATTCCAGTATAAACCAATGGCTACTGCCAGCGAGAAATCAATGGTAAGAGGCTGTTGCGATGATGCAAATTTATTTGCAAATGCTGTCGAAGGAGGTGGAGACAGCTGGACGTCTGGGGAGACTTGTTGTCACTCAGCTTCCAGAGAACACCACAGGTCTCCAATCAGATGGTTTGTTGACTTGTGTGAAAGCTCCATGTGAGCCAATAATAATAATAATAATAATAATAATAATAATAATAATAATAGTAAGAAGAAGAAGAAGAAGAAGAAGAACTGCAAAAATATTTATCTAAGCTAGCAGGGACGCCTGGCGTAGCCCAGTCGAAAAGTACGCTTAAGTATGATATTTTAATTCTTGCAGATTTCGCATATATTAATATAGATTTAATGCTCTATCAATTTTTATATATTAAGTTGCGATTTCACAACTAAAAATATATCCATATGTCTTAGGTACATCAGCTTGAATCGAAACTGAAACCAAAACTTATGGAATATATATATATATATATATATATATATATATATATATGGCTGTTTTTTGGCTGTTTTTTTTTTGGCCAAGTAGCTGAAACAATATTGTAACTTAACAGAAAGATACGGTAATAAAAAATAAAACGCATATTTGCTCTACAACGGTATTGAGCACTTTCTTCAGTTTTTATTAATTACCATTTCCACTAACTATATATATATATATATATATATATATATATATATATATATATATATATAACTTGAGTTCTTTCAGCAATAATCAAAACTGAAACCAAAACTTATGAAGAATTCTTGATAAAATTATTTAGAAAAATAAATCACTGGACTGCCATCAGCTATAATCGAAACCGAAACCAAAACTTATGAAGAATTCTTGATAAAATCTCTATAATTATATAAATGCATCTTTTGTGTGTGAGTTCGTTCCTTATAGATTCCGAAACGGCTGAACAGATTTTCATTAAAATTTACAAAACTTTAGCGTATAAGTCTGGGAGTGAAGTTTTGTCTAAGAATACCCCCGATAACTATCAATAATCGATTATCGAAACCGTTATTGTAATTTATTTTCATCAGTAAGACCATTCTTTTTCATGTCGTCGCTCAGCAACAACGATAGAACAACGGGCCGTGAAAATTCTATTGTGGGTTAGTTGATAGCCTTTTTTTATTATTTATTTTTATTTTATTTATTTATTTATTTATTTTTTTTGCATGACGTGGCCTGTAGGTTCAAATCTCGTAGTTTTTTTTTTATTGGTTAACTGGAAAGAAGTTTATATAAAATAATTTTATAAAAGAAACAGTAGGTTCTATAGATGGCAGTGATGAATAACATATATTTAGTTACTGCACCGAGGCATGTAAAGCTTCCTCCCGGGCGATTTCACGGATTTCGATGAAAATAGATATATAATAGTGTGAAATATTCGTACATCATCATTCAATCCTGGGCAACGTCGGGTCAGACTGCTTGTTATTTATAAAAAACAAATGACTTAAGTGCCATCAGCTATAATCGAAACAAAACCAAAACTTATTAAGAATTCTTGATAAACTTATTTATTACGAGAAATGGAAGTCCATAACAATTTAACTACAGTCACTCGGATGTAAGCGTGAAACACAAAATAAATAACACACAGGCTATCATATTAATATATAGATAGAATTAAAAACAAATTGTTTAACATTAACAAAAATATTGTTTAAGGAATCTTTACTATTTAAAAAAAAAATTAAACTTCAAACAAAAACTTTAAATAAAACGTTAAACAGGATTTTTAAATTAATTTTGATAAACACTATAACTAAACACTTTAAGTAAAACCTTTGATTAAACTTTAGATAAAACGAAACATTATATAAAACCTTAGATTAAATTTTAGATAAAAAAAACATTATTAAAAAAACTATAACTGAACACTTCAAATAAAACCTTTGATTAAACTTTAGATAAAAACATTATATAAAAACTATAACGAAACATTATATAAAATCTTAGATTAAATTTTAGATAAAAAAAACATTATTAAAAAAACTATAACTGAACACTTTAAATAAAACCTTTGATTAAACTTTAGATAAAAAACATTATATAAAAACTATATTTTTGAATAAAATGTCTGAATAAATACTCTCAACGTGCGTCGACGCTGTTGAAATTTCGTGCTTGTCAAAATTTGAAAAAACAAAAAGCAAACGGAAGTGAAATCGATATGGAATTACAAAAGCGCATGCGCATAAGTATTTCTTTGTATTTTAGATCTTAAAAATATTTGTAAGCATAGAAACCTGCACGCATCCACAAGACATGTCCGCTTCTTTCGAATACAAGTGAAGCACCATTCTTCCCGTTTCTTCTGTCCGTTTTCCGTTTGGTAGAAACGTGTGCTTTATGAAGAAAACCAGAAGCAAAATCGAACTCAACTACATCAAACTAAACAATACTTGACCTGACGTGATCGATGTCCATACATGACGTGTACAAAGTAAAAGTTGGTTTGGTTTGGTCATTTTATGTTTACAGCATATCGATCCTTTTCAAGTTCCTTTATAAGGAATCCAGTAATTTAGGGGAAAAAAAGATGTTAAGATTCAAGTTAGATCTTTAAATGGTTTAGTTGTTTTGCCGTACGACATATAAACCCCTTTTTGGGATAGTAATATTTAAAAAGAGCTTTAAGATTAAAGTTCTTGATATTTTCAAATATTTATCCATGGTATCTGTTTTTGTTTGTTTTTTTGTTTTTTTTTATGTAGAAGAAAATTATTTTAGTTTTTGACTTTGCAGAACATGATTGAGTTTTGCAAAGAGAAAAGAAAAACAATAACATTAAAAATAAAATACGTATAAACTACGTTTATAAGCCAAATTACAACGCAATATTATGAAAAAGAAACACATATTTATTTGTTTAATATTAATATTTCGGAGATAGACTCTATCCTCGGAGTTTTATACATTATTTTCTTTTCCCTGTTAAATTGAAAAGTAAAAACAAAACCAAAAAAATAGTTAGTAAAGAATCCGCGTGTTGTCCGTCTGCGTTGTTATTTTGTAATGCCGATAATGTGAGCCAATAATAATAATAATAATAATAATAATAATAATAGTAAGAAGAAGAAGAAGAAGAAGAAGAAGAACTGCAAAAATATTTATCTAAGCTAGCAGGGACGCCTGGCATAGCCCAGTCGAAAAGTACGCTTAAGTATGATATTTTAATTCTTGCAGATTTCGCATATATTAATATAGATTTAATGCTCTATCAATTTTTATATATTAAGTTGCCATTTCACAACTAAAAATATATCCATATGTCTTAGGTACATCAGCTTGAATCGAAACTGAAACCAAAACTTATGGAATATATATATATATATATATATATATATATATATATATATATATATATATATATATATACGTTTTATTTTTTTATTACCGTATCTTTCTGTTAAGTTACATTATTGTTTCAGCTACTTGGCCGTTTTTTTTGCCGTTTTTTAGCCGTTTTTTTTTTTTTTTTTTTTTGCCAAGTAGCTGAAACAATAATGTAACTTAACAGAAAGATAGGGTAATAAAAAATAAAACGCATATTTGCTCTACAACGGTATTGAGCACTTTCTTCAGTTTTTATCAATTACCATTTCCACTAACTATATATATATATATATGTATATATATATATATATATATATATATATATATATATATATATATATATATATATATATATACAAAATAACAAAAAAAAAACAGTTAGTAAAGAATCCGTGTGTTTTCCTACTGCGTTGTTATTTTGTAATGCCGAAAGAATACGCTTGGCGTACGTAGTATGAAAACCAGATTTATGTTTTTGGTGATGTGCCACGAGTATTCTGCCGACATTTCAAAATAACAAGTCAGACAGACAACACGCGGATTCTTTACTGACTGTTTTTTCTCCAATTCAACATCATAGCGAAGAAAAAAAAATGTATCAAATTCTGAGAATTGAATCTATCTCAGAAATATTCATTTTAAACAAAAAATATTTCTTTATTTTAATAATATTGCGTTGTAATTTGACTTATAACCGTATTTTATACGTATTTTATTTTAAAATTTAAACAACGCTTCTATCACGGAAAACAGAACTCTGACTGTAATAACATTAGTGCATTTTTGGTCAGAAAGCTAATATCTTGGTCTGGTAGGATAAAAGTGCATTTAAAGAAAGAGTGACTCTTTTCAAAGCATCGCAATCTTATTTGGTTCTTTTGTTTTATGGCATTTGAAACTTTTCTGTTGTTTAATGCTAAATCGAGTAATTTTCTAAATGTTTTTTTTTTTTTTTTTTTTGCTTCATGTTCTTTACATCTTCAAATATTTTGTCATCAAACCTTTACCGCCGGAATTTTTCATACAATAAATACATTTTTTTAATCATGAAACGCACGCGTTA
>NC_136520.1:66364932-66424932 GCF_053919585.1 Euprymna scolopes
AAAACTTGTGACGTGTAGAGACTTGAAATGCTGGAAGCATGTAATAATTGATCTCAATGACCGTCTTCAGTGTTATGCCTGCTTGAGCGTGTGAATTCACCGGTAGGACTAAAAAAAAAGTGATTTTTGGGCTCATGGACTTTAAGTGTCTGAGGGAGTGGCGTCTGAAAAAACGTTGCAATCATCATGTATATATATATATATATATATATATATATATATATATATATATATATGTTAAAAGTCCACGTATGCTTCTAGGATAGTGATTTAAAGGTTATGAGGGTTTTTTGAAGCATGAAAAACGATGTGACTTTTTGTATTTAATAGTTTTATTGTTAAGGTCCGCTTGAAATATAAAAAATAACAATCGAAAATCGATACTTTTTTGCGACCAAGAGCGGGGGTCCGCTTGAAATATAAAAAATAACAATAAAAATATTAAATACAAAAGGTAACATCGTTTTTCATGCTTCAAAAAACCCTCATAACCTTTATATATATATATATATATGTATGTATATATATATATATATATATATATATATATATATATATATATAGAGAGAGAGAGAGAGAGAGAGAGAGAGAGAGAGAGAGAGAGAGAACGCATTATGAAAAATAGCTGCTGAATTGTTTTATTGAAGTTTTGCTCATCAATTTTAAAGATTATATTTATCTTTGACATTTATATTTATGAATAAGTACGACATGTACACACACACACACATACACACACACACACACACACACATATATATATATATATATATATATATATATATATATATATATATATATATATATATATATATATTGTTTACTTGCCTTATCACGAGGGCATAGTTAGACACAATGTCGGTTTTAACATGGGGGGAAACCAGCTCCTCAAAAAGGGGCACTCTTGTTAGTAACAAAAATAAAAATGTATCAGTCCTGAAGGATTTTTCTTCCGTTAAATGAGACAAAAAAATGAAGTGCACCATCAGGACAGATACTACACTTTGATCTTGACCCGAAGGCTAAAAAAGAAAAAGACAACCATATATATATATATATATATATATATATATATATATATATATATATATATATATATGAAAGTGTATGTGTGTGTCTGTCTGTGTACATTTCCCTACACAATAACTCTGTCAATTTTCAGTCTACAGACTCGAAATTTGATATACAGAATACCGAGGTTTAGGAAATCTTTGCAATCCGTTTTCGGCCAGAAATTTGGCTGTTAATGGTGTAAAAGTTTAACAATTTGACCTTTGCGAACTCTACCAAACTCCTCCGCCAATTTTGGGTATAAACAATTGAAATTTTAGATATAGACTCCTTGGACATGGATCTAACTAAATAACTTGATTTGAACCTAAAACAAATGTTAAGTGGTCATAATAGGGGTCAAAGTAAAAAATTGTTTACTTCTGCTGTCCCTAACAAATTACTCAAACCGTTTCTGGCCTAAACATTTGAAATTTTACATAAAGGGTATTCAGAGATAGGGCAAGCTTTTTAATCGGTTTGGGTCGGAAATTTGAGCTACCAATATATAAATGTATGTATGTTTGTTTGCATATCTGCCTAGTACTTCAACAGAGGTGACAAATTTTCACACGACGTATTGTTTTGAAGCTCGACCCTTCAGACGAAATATTGGCTAAATACATTAATTTCTTCACCCTCAACTGGGCACTTTTCTACAGGGAGGGTTTTTTTTTTTCACCGATATTTTCAAAAGTCATCCCTTTTTTCGATCGTCTAGCCTTAATTTAAACCTACGTCCCTTCCGGTTTAGCGGTGCTCGTAACAGCAAAGACGTCAGGTTTTTCCCCCTTTATTTTCCTCCTTGGCGGTATGGGTTCGAGCCTGGCTTCCTACTACAACATTTTTTTTTGCTCGGCATATCTATATATATAAAAATGTAAAGTTGGTTCGTTCTAAAGAAATAAAACCATGTTTATACGTTACCAATTTATTTGAAATTTTCAGACAACCCATTTTTAGAGTCGAGGTATGTTTTTATGTTATTAAAATAAATTTACCTAATTAAAATTAAAATATTAAATAAAATAAATATATTTATTTATCGGTTCTGCGAATCTGTTCTGTTGATAAAACTGAACTTCCGGTTCGATTCATTTCACAGCCACGATTTGACGAAAGGTTTAATTTTCTGTTAACTCGATAAATAAAAAAAAACAAAAACAAAAAAAAACATATTTCATTTGTTTATCTTCCAATTTTTTTAATTTACACATCTTTTCTATTATATAAGGCCAAAAAAAAAAAGTTTGTTGCTTGCTTTTGAGTTTTTTTTTTCCTATATAAGATTACTCATGCAGAGAGTGATCCGTGCTGAAATAATGTTATTATTTAAAAAGTCATTCTTAACATGGGGAGGTAAGGATGTTTTGTACCTATTCTGTACTTTAACCTTACAATTGAATAAATAAATAAATAAAAAATCGTAAAACGTTATTTAAACGTGGAAATATGATTTAAAAAATAGCGCGGATCGCTCTCTGCATTAGCACCATTTTTATTTATTGTTGTTGTTTCACGAATTTTCGGCCAACTATTCCTCTGGCCTTCATGAAAAGAAGTCCTTTTATAAATGTTCAGTAACTTTTTCCTTTTATTATTCTTAAAGAGTAAAACTTTTCTTATTCATGAAAGGAGTTAAGCCTATGTAAATAAATAAATGTTTGTACACGTGACAAATTATCAATAAATGGTTTAGTTACTTTTTTTAAAAAATGTTTGTAAAAGTGCGAAAGGCGACGTTACGTTGTACAAACATTACTCCCATGCTTTATTTCTATACTTATAGGTTTTTGGAATTTTTTTTCACTGGATTATTATTGATTGGACACTAATTAAACAGATTATTAAAAAAAAAATGTAAAAAAGAAATCATTATTTCGACATTTGAAAGTGGTGTTGTGCTCACTTTTTAGTTACAACGTTCTGATAAATCAGTCACCCATTTTGTAAGCAATAAAAACGCGGTATATCAAAACCATAGAAAGTAAAAATAATGAGTCTCTACCGCATTTGTAAGTCAGAAATATATTTGTTTCTCAAAGAAAAAAAATAGAGAGAACAGGACTTTTTTTAATTGTTTTCATGAAAATAAAGTTTCGAGATTTTTATTTATTTTTTTTTTTTTACTTATCATAACAAAAAAAAACACACACAGTTTGTGTGTGTTTTTTTTAATTGTTTTTGTGAAAGGTGAGTTTTTTTTCAAAACTTTTGTTTTGTTTCTTTTTAATTTTTTAAAAGTATTATAAATTTCACTAACATGCTGGAGAAATGTTTAATAATTTGGTATTTTTTTAGATTAGGTCCACCTCCACAATTTTCCTTTCAGTGACGACATTTATAGGTTTCCGAGTATGCAAATTGCATTGAAATTTTGCGGAAATAAATAGTTGTATTATGCATTGTATTCTTCGGCGGCCATCTTTTTACGTGCACACACGCCATAAACAAATACACACACGTAAAAAAGATGGCCGCTAAAGATTACAATGCATAATACAACTTTTTATATCTTGATAACTACTTATTTCTGCAAAATTTCGATGCGATTTTCGTATTCAGCATAGTCGAAAACCATTTCAAGTCGTCATTTAAAAGAAAATTGAGGAGGTGGAGTGGACCTAATCTAAAAATTTACCAATAATTTTTAATCCCGTACGCTTCCCGATACATTGCTTCGTCAACATGCGACCATTTTATATCTCCCGAAGACACTTCCGTATTTAGAAAAAATAAATAAATAAATAAAAAGTGACCGATTTACCAGAACGTGGTAACTAAAAAGTGAGTATCCCTTTCAAATGTTGAAATGATTTTTTTTTTTTTCAATTTTTTTTCATAATCTGGTTAGTGTTCAATCAATAATAATCCAGTGAAAAAATTTCAAAAAACCTATCAGTATAGAAACTCCACCACGTAAGTAAATAAATAAAAAATGTTACGTGCGCATGCGTAGCAGTATCAGAATTTTTGTAGGAATTTTTGACACCCCTAACACGAAACTGCGAATACAATATAAACATCTCGGAATTTCTCTGTTAAAAGTGGGTTATTTATTTTATTTATGGATTATACTTCCAAAATAAACTATTACAGTTGTTTTAAAAGTAATAGAAATATTTTTTTTTTTTAAAACATTAATGAATTTTCCGAACTCAATATTTTTCAATTTTTAAACTCAATATTTTTCAATTTTTAAATTTTAAAAATCTATCCAAATTTTTCTATTGATTCTATTTTTACGATATTTTCAGGGTCAATGTGAAATTTTATGTTCTTTCCAATAAATCGAATATAATATTTTAGACAAACGTTTTTTTTTTTAAATTCACGAACCCCCCCCTACCAATTTTTAAGTGTCTATTAAAAAGTAAATACTTAATTTAGTAACCCGAAAGTAAATATTTAATTTACTCACAAATTGAAGAGAAAAGGTCAATACATAATATATTCAAATTTAAAAAAAAAACATAGTGTTCTTTTAGAATTTTACCTGTAAAGTTTGAAGTTTAAAACCTTTTTTTTAACCACGTTATTTTTTTTAATTTTTTTTTTAATGGAACCTTGGTCCTTGCTCCTTTAATTGACAAAAAAATTAGGGCTTGAATTACATTTTTCGAGGAGTTATAAGCTTGGAAAGACAGGGGGTCGAATAATTCACGCCTCCCATTTTGTAAATGTCTAATAATAATTAATTTAGAACCCGATAAGTACATAATTATTTACTCACAAATTGAAGAGAAAAGGTCAATACATAACATAATATATTCAAATTTAAAACAAAAAAAACATAGTGTTCTTTTAGAATTTTACCTGTAAAGTCCGAAGTTTAAAACCTTTTTTAAAAAAAACACGTTTTTTTAAAAAAATTTTTTAATGAAATCTTGGTCCTTGCTCCTTTAATTGAAAAAAAAATTAGGGCTTGAATTGCATTTTTCGAGGAGTTATAAGCTTGGAAAGATGGGGTGGAATTATTCGCTATTTTCACGAAATTTCTGACACTGCTACTAGGGGGGTACTAAGGAAACGACCATTAAATAATTCTGCGGGTCGCCATGGAACTCAACGCCCAAGGAGTATCAAAATAGTTTTCATGATCTGAAGAAATTTTTTTTTCCGAAAAGTGGGTGATCACTTTTCCATCTAAATTTAACTTAAAATGAGCACCCACTTTCTGGCCACCTGAGGAAGGGGCATTTATTTTCGTGTTTATCGGCTTAAAGGTTTTTTTTACAAGGCAGTTTGGTCCGCGAATGCATATTTAACAGTTTTCGTTTATGCTCACGCATAGCATAAACAAAGGCTACGTCTGTGAAATGGAAAATAGTCCCAGAGTTCAGGGGTTAATACCATGCAAAAGAAATCAAACAAAAAGACTTTTAAGCCAAGAAACACACAGAAAGAAAAAAAAAATAGCCATTTTTTTTCTATCGAATTCATTTGCTGTTTTTATTGAAAACTATTTTCCCCCGGATTTTTGATATAATTTTCCATTAAGGGCTGTGTGTCTCACGTTCGTAAATAACAAAATTTTTTTTGTAGATTTTGGTGTGTTAAAACGAATCTGCAAACCGTTTCCGTCACAAAAAAATAGTTTTTATGATATGAAGAAATTACTTTTTCGAAAAAGTGGCGATCACTTTTCCATGTAAATTTAACTTAAAATGAGCACCCACTTTCTAGCCACCTGAGAGAGGGGGGATTTTTTCCCATGTTTATTGGCTAAACAGCTTTCGTTTATGCTTACGCATAGCGTAAACGAAGGCTACGGCTGTTAAATGGAAAATAGTCCCAGAGTTCAGGGGTTATTACCATGCAAAAGAAATCAAACAAAAAACTTTTTAGCCAAGAAACAGAAAAAATGTCCCTCTCTCAGGTGGCCAGAAAGTGGGTGCTCATTCTAAGTTAAATTTACATTGAAAAGTGATCACCCACTTTTCGAAAAAGTAATTTCATGAATGTCATGAAAACATTTTTTTTGCTACGTAAACGGTTTGCAGATTCGTTTTTAGCACACCGAAATCTACAATAAAATATTTCGTTATATATGAACGTGAAACGGGGCTTAAAGTAAAATAATACCGGATTTTTTTTAGCAGATTTGCCGTTTAGTTGTACAAATATCCTCACACCAGGTAATCACTAAAAGGGATTTTTAAAAGTCGTCACCTGTATCGAGCAAAAGTTTAAAACCACCGATTATATGCCAGCCCATATATTGAGTGAGTTCCTAACAGTATTTTTAGTTTAAACTCATTTTCCCAAAATTTCCCCAAACTTAACATGTTCGATACAGTCTGCCGCCATTTGTATTTTTCAGATATACCGATAAACATTGAATGTTTTTGAACCGATTATACATTACATAAAAACACTAAAATCTTATCCAGTTAGGTAGAACACTTACCTTTCTTGCCTTTGATAACATTTATTTGTTATATATTTATTTTTTGACAACTTCTTTGTATCTGTGTTTAGTAATATAAACCCTTTTCATTTAATGTAACGTTTAGTCGGCTCGAAAAACAGTGTTTATTGGTGTATTTGAAAGCTACAAATGGTGGTGGACACTGTTGATTACTTTAAGTTAGAGAAAGTGAGTTAAAACTAAAAAACTATACAAAATACTGTCAGAAACCTATCCATTATGCCAGCCTATGTCATGGTAACATATGTTCGGTGAGTTTCAGACACTGTTTTGTATAGTTTTTAGTTTTCAACTTACTTTCCCAAACTTAACGTATTCAACAGAATTCGCGACCATTTCTGTTTTTTGAGCCAATTAAACATTTTACATTACATAAAAACACTAAACAATTATCCAATTAGGTAGAAACATAAATTACCTTACCTTTGCTTTCATTTATTTGTTTTTGGACGACTTTTTCGAATCTGTGTATAGTAACCCCCCTCCCCCCACCATCAACCAAATATTAATTAATAAATCACATTTTTTAAAACAAAAAAAAAGCATTTAGCGTTTCAACATTTTTGCTACGTTCGGCTTCATCCACTGATTGTTGGTCAAGTCCAAAACATGAATGATTGACAGAAACTCTCGAGGATCCAGATCAAATTCTGCAAGAGCACCATTTTTTTCAGTTTCGCCTTCTTTTTCACTTTTTGCAGTGGATTGCTGTACTAATATAAGAAACATGCATTTTCTCTTTTATTAAATTTTTCCATTACACCAAATTGATCCACTGCAACGCGTGGCAGGGTACAGCTAGTATATATATATATATATATATATATATATATATATATATATATATATATATATATATATATATAACAGTTAAAGTTAAATCCTCTAAATCAAAATATAAACAGATATATTCGAGTTAAGACTTTATTGTTTGACACAAGGAATATATAGATGGTAGTTATGTTAATTTCCTTAATCCATGGATTTTCAATAATTTCAATAATGGCACATATCATCAGAAAAAATGAAATGCTGTTAGCAAAATGTTTAATCTGTGACTTATCTTACTTATATATATATATATATATATATATATATATATATATATATATATATATACACAAATGCTTATATAAATAGATATTTGATGGTATCGTTTAGGGGATCGATCCCATGGGCCAGAGGGTCGCCTGTCAACTAAATAATTATAGGTCCGATCCCTGGTTGGGTTCAAGTCTAACGGCACTGAAAAGCTGTGATACAGCGAAACACTCCGTTGATTACTATATATATACATGTTAATCGTTTATTTAGAAGTACTTTGTACATACCGATTGTGATGGCTTAAAAAATCTTTCTCATAAATAGAGGTTTTTATAATGAAAATATAATGGTTCTCAAAAAAAAGAAAAAAGAAGAAGAACCAGTCGTCTTAAATGACATATAAACCATTTTACCTAGCCTGACAAAGACTTTTGGCTTTTACCAACTAATTGTCCGAAACATTAACATGTTACGTGTAATATTTGTCTATATAAAAAAAAAGTTTTCGTTTTGATATACATATATATACGTATATATATGTATATATAATGTATATATATATATATATATGTGCGTGTGTGTGTGTATGTATGAGTGTGTGTGCGCGTGTGTGTATAGAGGGTGAGTCACGGGAAACGGATGTTTTTAAGGAAACCAAATGTATATATACATGTATATATATGTGTATATATGTATATAGATATATATGTATATAGATATATATATATACATCATCATCATCGGCGGTCACTCGTGTCCGAGTAAGACTGTCCTCCGTTATGGCTTCTGTGGGTCCTCAGGTGAGCATAGAGCCCAATCCTAGACCCAATTTGTCTTGTGCAATTTGGGCAGATAAAGGTAGTAGTGGTGGGGTGGGGTTGGGTGTGTCTGGTTAATAATCTGTCCTTTCTATGCTTGCGTTTATCCTCAGCAGCTTGATTTAGGTCACTACTATAAAGCGCAGCACCTTTGTGGACAGCGCTCCTCCATGCCAACCTGTTCCCAGCCACGTCCTCCCATGTCTCAAGGTCCACGTGAAACCGCTTTAGATTTGCTTTGATGTTGTCCTTATACCTCATCTTTTGGCCACCCTGGCCACGCTTTCCCTCAACAAGCTGAGAGTAGAAAATCTGTTTTGGGAGGCGGAGATCCGGCATTCGGACAACATGACCAGTCCATCTGAGCTGGCGTTGAGCAACAGTAGCGGTGATAGTGGGAATGTCAGCCTCACTCAGGACGCTGGTATTGGTGCGTCGGTCCTTCCAACTAATTCTGAGGATTTTTCGGAGGCATCTTTGGTGGTACGTCTCCAGGGTTTTTACGTGCCTCCTGTATGTGGTCCAGGTCTCCGATCCATAGAGAAGAGTGGGCAGCAAGACAGCTTTATATACCATGATTTTGGTCTTTGCCAGAAGGTCACGGTTCTCAAATACTCTCTTCCTTAGCCTTGAGAAAGCCCCACTGGCACAGCTGAGACGGTGTTGTATTTCATCATCTATGTTGGCTTTTGATGATAGGGTGCTGCCTAGGTATGGGAACCATCCTTCCCGAGTCCCAAAGTGGTTTTCGACCAAATAGAGGCACGATGGACATGATCTTCACTGCTCGTCAACTCCAAGAAAAGTGCAGGGAGCAAAATTTACCATTATACATGGCTTTTATAGACCTTACTAAAGCCTTTGACTCTGTGAACCGTCAAGCCCTTTGGCTGGTTCTTGCAAGGTTTGGATGCCCAGAGAGGTACATTCGGGTACTGAGACTGCTACATGACAATATGTCAGCTACAGTCCTCAGTAGTAGTGGAGATGAAACAGAGCCCTTCAGGGTTGACACGGGAGTGAAACAGGGATGTGTCATTGCCCCAACCCTGTTCTCCATCTTCATTACTGCTATCCTCCATCTCATAGACAAACATCTTCCCCACGGAGTTCGGATTATGTACAGAACTGACGGGCGACTTTTTAACATCAACAGATTTAGGGCCAAAGGTCGAACGAACACCATATCCATTATGGAGCTACTGTATGCAGACGATAACGCCCTTGTAGCCCTCTCAGAAGAGGACCTACAGTGTACACTGGTTGCCTTCACGAGGGCGTACAAACAGCAAGGACTAACAATTAATATAAAAAAAACCCAAATCCTCCATCAATCACCACCAAACAGTACCCAGTCTCACCCCCAAACATCTCCATCGACAACGCTAGACTGGAAAATGTGGACCACTTCCCATATATATACATATATGTATATATACATCTATATTTATATATATATATATACATATATGTATATATATACATATATGCATATATATATGTATATATATGTCTATATGTATATATATACACATGGACATATATATATATATACATATATGTATATAGAGAAGATAAAAAGGAACAAACCGTATTGTGTTCATCAACGTTTCGTCTTTATTTCGAAACGTTGATGAACACATAATACGGTTTGTTCCTTTTTATTTTCTCTATTTTGTCGGAATACTATTTCCATTATTTTCATCATATATGTGTATATATATATGCTTGTATATATATATATATATACATATATGTATATATATACATATATGTATACATATGCTTGTATATATATATACATATATGTATATATACATATATGTATAAATATGCTTATATGTATATCTATACATATATGTATAAATATGCTTATATGTATATATACATATACGTATATATATGCTTATATGTATACATATACATATATATATATATGCTTATATGTATATATATTCATATATGTATATATACATATATGTATATATATACATACACGTATATATAAATGTATATATATATATATGTATATATATGCATATATATGTATTTATATATGTATGTATATATATATGTATGTATATATACATATGTATATACATATGTATATATATGTATATATATACATATATGTATATATATGTATATACATACATATATATATATACATATATATATACATATATGTATATATGTATATATATGTATATATACATATATGTATATATATATACATATATGTACATATATGTGTATATACATATATGTGTATATACATATATGTGTATATATATGTATGTATACATATGTATGTATATATATATAAGTATACATATATGTACATATATGTGTATATATGTATATATATACTTATATGTACGTATATATGCATATATGTATATATATATATCCATATATATATATATATATCCATATATGTATATATAAATATATATCACAATACTGTTATAACGGCCTTCCTTTAAAAGAGAAATTTACACCGATTAGCACTATAAATAGCGCTAGTAATTCCAACACCGGTGAGAAGATGCGACTGCACTGCAATTGCTAGCCGAATGCCCAGCAGATATACACGCTTTCCTATCTTTGTACATTATTGTTAATACACTTGTTCCTTTACTGAACCTCGACTTGATTGTTCTTAATTTCATTGTTGTTCCATGACACAACATGCATATATTTACATATATGCATATAAATACACATATATGTATATATATGTATATACATATATGTATATATGTGTGTGTATGTATATATATGTATGCATATATGTATATATATGTATATGTATATTTGTATGTGTATATGCATATTGTGTCCATTTAAGACAACAGTTTTTCATTTAAGCATACACTTTGAAAAGGAAATGAAAAGCCCTGCTTAATTATACCATTGGATATGTTTTCAAAATTTCTCATGATATTCTTTGTGTTCAAATCCACCAAATAATATAATTTTCAGAAGTATAATCATCGGCCCCCTTTCTTCTTCTTCTTCTTCTTCTTCTTCTTCTTCTTCTTCTTTCTCTTCTTCTTTCCTATATCATTTTTCGTCTCTTTAGATTTCTATCAAAACTTCAGTTTTTTTTTTCTTTAATTTAATTTCATTAGTTCTTCACATTGCACTCATTTTTTTCTTCCCATTTTACGCTCAGCTCAATTTTTCTTTCCTCTGATTGTTGTTGTTGTTGTTGTTGTTATTGTTTTTATTATTGTGACCATCGTCGTCGTCGTCGTCATCATCATCTTCACGACCCCTCCCTTCCAATTTCTATTTGTATTTGTTCTTCGCAAATAGTTTTTTTTTTTTTGCATTTTTCGACCTCCTCCAAAATAAATAAATGTATACATTTTTTTTTTCGTCATTTTATTTATCTATTTTTTATTTTTTTTCCTTCAATTTTTATACCGAATTTTACTGTTACTCACTAGGAGTTCTCACAGAGGTCATCATCAGAGATTGCTCACTGACAACAACCGGTGGTGTTTCATGGGAGTCCAAGTTAAACAAGCCTCTCCAGATTTTCAGTACTCGACACCTCTTTCGATACTTGTCTGCAAATATATTTGCATCATCGCAACATCCGCTTACTGTCGATTTCTCGCAAACAATGATTATTAATATTCACTGGAACTTGGGTTCTTTTCGCACATCTAGTGGAGGCCTAGTTCATTTTCTCTCTCTCTCTCTCTCTCTCTCTCTCTCTCTCTCTCTCTCTCTCTCTCTCTCTCTCTCTCCTTGATATTTGCATCCTTCTCGAACCTTCTCAACTGTTGCTGCTAATATTATAATTTTGTGGGGGCAGATAGTAAACTTAGTTTTGTAGTTTTAATTTTCTCCTTCTTCTTCTTCTTCTTCTTCTTCTTCTTCTTCTTCTTATTATTATTATTATTATTATTATTATTACTTGTACTCACTAGGAGTTCTCACACAGATCATCATTAGAAATTACTCTCTAACATCAAGCGGGGTTGTTTCATGGATTCTGGGTAACAAGAAGTTTCGCCAGATTTTTAGCATTCGCAACTTTTTTCGAAAACTTTTACAAATGTTTTGCATTATAGCAACTGTCGCTTACCATTTACTTCTTGCTTGCAATTTCTATTAGTCTTTACTGAAATTTGGGCGACAACAAGCCTCTTCAATGCCTGAGTCCTTTTCGCACTTATTCAGTGCGGGGGTCTGATTAATATGGTCTCACAGGGAGTTTTCACACAGGTCATCAAAGACCTCATTGAATACGGCTTGTGCTGTCCACTGATAGCTGAGTGACACCAAGTCTCCCCAGATTTTCCAATAGTCTCCACCTCTTTCGATGTAATTTGCAAATAAATTTGCATTATCGCAACAGCTGCTTGCCATTGACTTCTCGTTGGCAGTGGCCATTGGTCCTAATTGGAATTTGATTGCCAATAAGCCCCCCCCAACTTCCCCCAAGGTCCCAGTTCTCTTCGCACTTATACAGTGGAGGTCTGGTCAGTGCTCACTCTTTGGTCTTTCCTACCTCATTGACTACTTAGTTATTCTGTCTCACTCTTTTGGGGGGTAGTGATGTGCTAATGGAGTAGGGGTTAGAGAATTTATAGGTATGCAGCTTCAGTGTTCTTGGTTCCATGTAGCGCTTCATGTTTTGTCTTTGTAGAAGATTGTATGGTCTACGCTTGTAGTTCATATGTTTTAGTCTCCACATTCCTTGTTTTCCTTGATATTTCAGCTGTTTTCATTATTGTTATTCGTTGTATTTTTAGTCATTCCTCTGGTTCCAATTTCTCCCATTCTTTTATTATTATTATTATTATTATTATTATTATTATTATTATTATTATTATTATTATTATTATTATTATTATTATTATTATTATTATTAACAATAACAACGCCAATGACAAGTCTCCTAATCTTTTTCACCTCAAGAAGTCGAAAATCTACGAAAACGGGATTGGTACCATTAAAAAAGTGGCATCTTGTGCTTCCGAATTGATTTTACTACATAGTCACCAACATTCTTAATGAACATTTCCCAGGAGTCCAAGGACGCATATCTGCTTCTGACGCACGTCCGTGACAAAGGTTGCTTTCTTAGAGTCTCACACCGTTTATATCTGCAACAGAGAGATTTAACTTTCAGGTCAGGAATGCATAAGTTCAGCCATAATAACAATGCAATTCGCATTTCTTTTCTGATCAATTCGGGCGGAATAAAAATGAGGCATTAGTTTTTGAACGCCCTTCGAACATGCGCGTTAGTTTACACCTGCTAGTTTTTTTTTTGTTTTTGTTTTTTGTTTTTTGCTACATTTCCTCGTAGATTTTCATATGTGTCGAGATCGTCTTGTCAGTCTAGTGAGACGAATAAAGCTATTTATGCATGACACCACAAGGGAACTTTGTTGAGTTTTCAAGAGAAAAAATTTCGGAGAAAACATTTACTCATGAATAGTTACTAGTTAGCTAAAATTAATTCGTCTTTAACATATTTTTCCAACTTGAGAATTGGGAGACGCAGACAGGCAGAGGCATCGGTAATATTCAACTTAGATCATTCCAGCCCTTGAATATCTCGTTCGTACTCCAAATAGACAAACTAAACCTTTTTTCTCTCGCTCGAAAACATGAAGTCATCCATGTCTTGATCGTTCGACTATATGTTTCGTTAAGGGAGTTTAACTTTTGCCTTTCGCTTCAATTACGCCAGCTGCATTTGGGTACACTCTGTTTGCCGCCAGGTTATTCTGACATGCAATAATTTAACCGTTGCCAAAATTCACACTAGTAAACTTAATCGCTACTTACTGGCGTAGGGCCCATCTGCTAGGGATTTTTATCCTCGGATCCCTAAATCAACAGAGATTGGACCATTCCTGTAATGATCCCGTCCCTGCTGATTTTGCAGTGGGAGTTTAGTTTTGTGCAGTTCTAGGAGGTTCATCCTCCCAGGACTTTCCTTCTCGCTTTGAGAAGGGGTTAATTTGCTAATCACCTAAGGCGCCCTTACCAAGGAATGCCAAGGGGGCTGCTAAGGCATGTTTTACAGGTCAGTGTCCCTCCTCTGGGACGCTGATTTCTGAATCCCACTTTCCAACCCTGGTGTCACAGCTCTTGCAGTGGGAGAGAACTAAACGACTCCCTATTTTGCATAGTATATTGTTTCTGAATTGTTCTTTTGCTTGCATTGGTAACATACTTGTATTCAAACACATGGAATACTCCCAGTGGCTAACTTAATCGCTTGGCATAGGGTTCCCAAATATATAATATTTTAAAAATATTTTTCGAAAGTTCAACGATTATAGAATTACCTCAAGGGTGTCAGTTCATATTGTTTGTTATTACGTTGTGATTTGGCTTTCAAGCGCACTTGATGCGTATTTTATTTTATTCAATTTAAATCAACGTTTCTATATGAACTTACACCCTAGACGTTATTCTCGCGTTGCCTACACACAGTTCAAACATTTCAAATCACAACCGCTGAAAACAACGCGCGGATCTTTACAAACGGACTTTTCTTCCTCCAACTTTACAACCTGGCAAGAAAGAAGAAAAGAAAAAGAAAAAAGAAAAAGAAAAAGAAAAAAACACTGAAGATGGAGTATATCTCTGAAATATATTTGTGTTATAAATTTCAAACAAGTAAAATATTTGTTCATTTTCCTATTATTACGTTGTAATTTGACTTTCAAGCGCACTTTTATTTTATTCAGATTATAGAATTGTTCCTTTATCATGATTTTGTATTCGTTTATTTTTTTTTTTTTTTGAATTCATACGCAAAGTCGTTTAAAACAATAATGAATAGTGTATACTCCTTTTACAAATTTTAAATCAAAGCTAAAAGTAGGAGTGAAAGAATACTCGGGAGAATATCAAAACCCGAAACAATGTCGAACAGATTGTTAGGGGTGAAGCCATAGGGAAGTGATACAGGATATCAAAATTGGGGGTGGACGTGGTATCTAACTATATTCAACCTATTATATAAAAAAATCTTTATTTCTTTTAAGGTTTCACAACTAGACGTTTCAAGCATGTTAAAAAGAGTGCAAAAGTTATAAACCGTTGGCATGGTGGTGAAATATAGTTAGATTTGTTCTAATTTTTTTTTTATTATATGTTAACCCCTAATAATCCCTATTAATACCTAACTATGCATCGAGCGGATACCATAATACTTAGCTCGTTGCACTTTACCATAAAAAAGGTCCATACAAAATTTCGACTAGTCTGGCGCAGTAGTGTCCGAGAAAAATTCTAGATTAAATGTGGTATTGTGATGACTAAATTTTTTACAAATATTTTGAGACCAAAAACACAGCGTTCTACACACACACACACACACACACACACACACACACACACACACACACACACACACACACACACACAAATCAAAAGTCGTTGTAATCTAGTTTTTCGAAAATAACTACGTTAGTGAATAAATTGAATTTTGCATAAAAACTTGTTTTACTAGAAAGAAATGTATTAAATGTTATGTGCCTATGGCAATGAAATATTTCGACGCCAGTCCTTGAATACTATCTTAACGTTTACTGTTTATACCTGCTTAATCGGTATTAACAAAATTTAATTTTTCTTAAAATGTTTGCTAATCTAATTACTGGTAGCCAGGGGATTGAGTATCAAACTATGAAGTCAAGGACTCTGTGACTGGGTTCGAATCCTCCGCCCGACAATATCATTTTCTCTAGTGATGAGAACGTAAGTTCGAAACACACGTGTCTGTAGATTACAAAATACAAAGTCAAACAGTTATTCTTATTTTGGTTATCTAAATTGGCGATGCAACAAGAATTGGTTAACATTGGCATAAAAGATGTCGCCAACAAAAAGTAATTAATGAGAAATTGTATTAATTTAAAGTACTGAAGTAATGGATTAGCAGAAACTGCTTCCTCACTTTGATTGTTGGGATGTAAAATGTTTTACCTGATATGTTTCGCAAATTTTTGGAACTCCGAAGAAGTGAATTGGGTTTCATTATCACTAACCAGGCAATCAACAATATCAACACGAACGAAAATCTCACGTGAGAAATTAATGGTTACCGCTGTTGTGGTTTTTTTTTTTTGGGGGGGGGGGGTAATTGCATTTTCACCCCAAACAAGGCACATTGCCACTTTGTTGTAGGGGACTATTATCAGGGACATAAGCATCAGGGGTACTGTGTAGGAAGTTGGACAGCAAGATGTCGGTTCACGTTACACTTGAACTTCTGCATGTCAGTACAGTCGGGGAAGCAAGGACCCGGAAGGGGATTCCAAAGTCTAGCTATTCTGGGGAAGAAACTACTGGAGTAGAAGGCTCTCTTGTATCTAAGGATCTCTACTATGAAGGGGTGGGATTTAGCTGCTTGTCGGTTTTGTCGGGGGTATTTACGTCGAGGGGGCACAAGTGCTTGCAGTTTGTCAGAGCATTCACCGTTAAAGTACTTGTAGAACATGCAGAGGGATGCAACATTGCGTCGATGTGACAGAGACAGGGTTTCTTGCATCTTAGAACTCTGATCCTTTGGATAAATTATCTACTACTATCGAGTAATAGAATTCATCCAGTCGTCCCGTAAAGTCTATGTGTATCCTGGACCGCAGTTGTTCGGATTTTAGCCAGGGTTTGTGGATAACCGGTGGTGTCTTTGCAGCCAAAGCACAACCTTTGCATGCTTTAACCATATTAGTTATAACTTGGTCTATAGACAGTCAGTAAACGAAGCTACGCGTCAGGCATTTCATTCTACTGCTGTCAGGATGACCCATGTAGATTTTTTTTTTGTATTTTGTAACGCTTTTGGAATGATGACTCTCAGTATAAAACCGAACGTTGTCGCAGACAAAGTAAATGTTAGAAGTAAGTTCTCCTTGTTCTAATTTCTGCTTTGTGCTTTTTTATAAATTCATCATTTTTTCGTTCAATCATAATTACTTGAAGAGTCACTGGTAATTATTCATTTGTATTGCAAATCATCGTCATTATTTCACTATTTATCCGCAATGCGACGATCACTGAGTCCTCGATGGGTTCCTTTTAGGCCATCCGCATGCGCGGTATTCGTTGACGATAAGAATTCCGGTTTAAAATCATAATTCAATAAACTGATTCCCCATCTTAGTAAACGGTTGACCGTAAATGTGGGTAGTCCTTTTTTTGGATTAAAAAATGGTTAGAATGGTCTTATGATTTGTTTGCATCGTGAAATGTCTACCGTGCAGGTAACGATGAAATTTGGTGAATGCCGAGACCCTCTTTCTCTATTTGAGTACTGTTTTTCGGCCGTGAGCAGTGTTCTGGATGCATAGGCAATTGTTTTTTTCTGCTAACCATCTAGAATCTTATGCAGCAGGCATGCACCTATACCGTATTAACTAGCATCGCTATGATATCTAGTTCCGGGCTAAAATGTGTGAGGAAAAGGTCTGATGTTAACACCTTTTTAATTTCCTCAAACGTTGACTGACATTCGGCAGTTCATTCCGAAAGTATATCCTTTTTCAAAAGCTTGTTCAAAGATGCCTGCAGTTCATGCATTTTCGGAATAAAGCACTGGTAATAGTTAATGAGCCCTGGGAAACTTTGCAGTGGGTAGTGTTTTCCAGTTCCGACATGTTGGGATTGGGAAGCGGTTAGACCAAGCGTAGGGTTCTAAATAAACATTTCACTTAGACCGTCCATCCGTCAACCATTTTTAACACTAAGTTAGAAAATTAAGCAAGAACAAATTAAAGTTAGTCTATCTTACATGAGGAATTAATTTTTGTCTCTCCCCTTTTAAACTAACATCTCTACTCAATAAGACCTTTGAAACTGCAACAATTCTCCATTGTTACATGTATGAGTTTCATTCACCCAAGTTAAACAGCCGATCAAGAGGCACTAGACGATGCAACTATATAAACAACGGCACATATAGAAAAAGTGACAAGAAATGAACGAAGATCAGGCAATGTATACAAAAAAAGACTTTTATTTAATGGATTTGTGTTGTTTTGATCTCTCACTAGCGATAACGTGCATATGCACAAGTACACGTTTGTATGAAAAGACGATATTTTTTCTTTCGTTGAACGTTGCGTTTTATATTATGAGCAATCAACTGAAGTTAGGAGAGTTTGGCATTAACAATGTTAAATTCTCCTAACTTCAGTTGATTGGTCATAATTACTCTTGCACTTTTTAGTCTTGCCATTACGGGAGTGATTTTGTATACCTCTGATTTTAACGAGATTTAAACTCTACGTTTAAATCAATTAAATTAACATGCAATTATATCGATTGTAAGAATGTGTTCAAATTAAAATTAAACTTTTAGGATGGATATGTAATGTGAGTCTCAATGAAAGCCTTAGACGTGATAACCTTAGAGAAAAATGGATTTTTGACATTATTAGCAAATGTATACATGACAGGAGCCTTCGTTGGTTTGATCACATTAAAAGAATGAGTGAAAGTCATGTGTTTAGTAGACTTAGCCAATGTAAGAAAGACGAGACAAGGTCCTGTATATAACCTTAAACTATATCCGATGGTGAGGCCCCAGCTTGCGGGCTTTGGGGAGTGTGGAGCTAGCCTTTAATTGCCATTGCTCCCAGGTCCACTCTGACCCGAACTGGTAATACCTGTTAGGGTCCCAACTATGGGTTAAATAGAAACCAACTTTAAAAAAAATATACTCTATTAAAAATTGTTCTTCTAAATCACTGGATTTGGCATTAAATAACCCGAAAAGGGTTGATATGCCATAAAACAAAAACAACCAAACAACCAAAGATGAGATCAGTATTCTATCTTTTAAGTATCGGTAAAATATCACCAACAAAAGTTGATTAATAAGAAATTGTATTAATAGAAAGTACAGAAGTAATTGGTTGACAGATGCTCCTTCCTCACATTGTTTTCTATTCATAACGATTCTGTGCATTGAGCAATATAAAGTCTATAGAGTAACAGAATTCGGAAGATCATTACTTCTGCAGCACTCTATTATTTAACAGGTGCCATTAACATGCCATTAACAGACAGTTATATATATATATATATATATATATATATATATATATATATATGTGTGTGTGTGTGTGTGTGTGTGTGTATATATATACACACACAAGAGCAAATAGTTAATAAAACATGTTAAAAAACACTTTGGAAAAGAGTTAAAAATATATTTATTCTGAAAAGGAAACACTTAATAAGTGGATAGTCCTTAATCTGCGGAGTTTCGAAGAAATACGTTCCTTCTCGTCAGAGGGTAGGAATTAGCAAAATGCGGGATAGGATTTTGCATACAAAAGTATTTGATGAAACTGCAAGTAAGTCAAAGATCTTACTTGATAACAAAAAGTGAATCAGAGGGAATATGGTGAAGAAAAAGGTGATTTCACGTGAATGGATAGTTTCGAAGAAATACTATAATAATAAGCTCTATCTCCTATTTGGTTTTATCGAGTTTTTACATCTGGTTGAGATTACTTTATAAATATTAATTCTTTAATATTTATAATATACTTTAGTTTTACCATCTTTGATCATTTTGGAAAATTTAATTGTAATTTTTTATTTTATTTAATTATATATATATATATATATATATATATATATATAATAGATCGTCACACCAGAAAGTTAAAAAGTAATAGAAAAACGAAAAAAGTGTTATCGATAAAAGCTATCTAAGAAAAAAAACTGAGGATAATAAAAAAACATTTTAGTATATTAAAAATAATTAAAAATTAGCGGAACCCATGATAATTCCACGAATGTAAAATATGTTTAATCAACAAATATGTTTTGATAAAGAGGATATTTTTTTATGGATAGCGCAAAAAGTTTCCAACTCATAGGTAATAGTTTAATAGAAAATGCTATATCGAACTCATGTATAATAAATGAATAAATATGCTTTTTCGAACTTATGTGTAATCAATGAACTAAAATGCTATTTCGAACTTATGGATAATTAATGAACGAAAATGCTATTTCGAACTCGTGTGTAATTGATGCACGAAAATGCTTTTTCAAACTCGTGAAATTTATTAACGAACATGTTCTTTCGAACTCATTGGTAATAAATATAACGTATATACTTTTTCGAACTCATAGGTAATTGATAAACGAACACGCTATTTCGAATTTATGGATAATTGATGAACAGAAAATCCTATTTCGAACTCGTATGTAATTTATGAACAAAAATGCTTTTTCGAACTCATGAGTAATTGATGAACGCAAATGCTATTTCGAACTGATGGGTAATTGATGAACGCAAATGCTATTTCGAACTCATGGGTAACTGATGAACGCAAATGCTATTTCGAACTCATGAGTAATTGATGAACGCAAATGCTATTTCGAACTCATGAGTAATTGATGAACGGAAATGCTATTTCGAACTTATGGGTAACTGATGAACGCAAATGCTATTTCGAACTCATTGGTAAAATATCAATGAAAATAATATTTTGAGCTGAAGAGTTTTTATTTACCTCCCTTCCAGGAGGTTAAACGCAAGATCAGAAGTGGATTTGATTTAAATGTTTCTCAGGAATGAACTGCAGTCGAACCTCGCACACCTATGATTCCATTTCTTGAAACTCTTGCGTAATAGACGAACGGAAATGCTATTTCATATTTACGTGTAATCGACAACTGTACCAAAAGCATAAACAGATCAACAAGAGATATAACAAAAACAATTATTTCAAACCGAAGCGTCAAAAGTTGATATGTGGACGAACAGAGTAAAGAACACGTTGATGCAACCGAGTGATATACTACGTCTGGTACGCAAATCTTACGACGGACAGAGGCTATTACAGCGATGCGTGGACGACCTTAAAAAGTGATTCCGGCAAACACACAATACAAACAGACAAACCAGCTGTTGATTTGTTCGCTAAACAAACCCGACAACCGCTGTTCAGAATAATCTAATTACGTTCTCGCAAATCAATTGCCAGCTAATTAGACCCTAATTGCCTGAATAGCAGACCTAAGAAGGCCTATAAAAATGAATATATTTCTCATAGATTAGGGTGTAGTCATGGCTCATTAAATAAACATTATAGGAACTTTCCGCTGTTTGAAAGCGAGGGAAAGTTGGATACTGGTAAAATCGGTTTTAGAAGAAATTAGTCATTGTACTATGGCATTAAAGTATAGGTACTCCAGGCAAATTCTGGCAAAAAAAAAAAAAGAAATAAATAAAAAGAAAACTAATTATAAGGGTAAAACGATAAAATTTCCAACCTAGAAAAAACGATATGATTCCATTTCCGTTTGATATAAACTGGTTTTCTTTTTCTTTTTTTTTTTTTTGCAGGCCATTTTCAGTTGACCAGTTGTGTACAACTATTCAGAGCGATAGGGGTCTTCTATCATGTTTGATAATGACACAATGTTCAACAAGTGATATCGGAGATGCGCCACTGTACAACTCATGTTCTCTACTGATCCAAGTTATAGCAACAGGACCATTGCCATCACTCTCAAAATGAATCTCTAGATCGCCACGAATAATAGGGACGCGCCCAATGTTGTTGTTGGTTGTTTTTGTTTTACGGCATATCAACCCTTTTCAGGTTATTTAATGCCGAATCCAAAGATTTTAAAGAATTTTTTTTTAATAGAATATATTTGTTGTTTTCAAGTCAGTTTCTATTTAACTCATAGTTGAGACCCTAACAGGTACTACCACTCCGGGTCAGAGTGGACCTGGGAGCAATGGCAATTAAAGAGTAGCTCCACACTTCCCAAAGCCCGCAATCTAGGGCCTCACCACCGGATATAGTTTAAGGTCATATCAAGGACCAGCGCCCAATGTGATGAAAACAAAGTTTCCAGCCACGGTTATGGTTAGTGGTGTGGTTAAAAGTGAGGGCCATAACATGCGGTCTCACATCTTCGAAGTCGGCTTGAAAGTCAACACCAAAGTATACTTGGATGTACTGAAAAATGTGGTGATCACCTAGAGCAATCAGATGGCCGCTGGCAGACCCTGTGTGTGGCAGTAGGAATCGGCGCCGATTTACAAGTCAAAAGAGACTCAGGCTTGGCTTCAAAAGGAGTGCTGCGACTTTGTACCTTCTCTCACTGCTCCCTCCTCCTCCTCCTCCTCCTCCTCCTCCTCCCCGAACTGAATCTGCTTGACTACTTTGATCATACGTCGAGAACATCACCAACATGATCTCAACCAGCACGAAAGCCAGCCGGATCGTCGCCATTCGCCGAGTATTCGCCGAGCTCCCACCGGTGTCTGTGGAAAAGGCATGTTCCAAGTTCCGGATCCGTATCCAGGCGGTGATTGAGGCTGAAGGCGGCTACATTGAATAGATGTCAGCTCTACTACATAATCAAGTTACATGGATTGATTTTTTTTTCAATAAAAGTTTTAAAATAAAGCTGTAGTGTTGTTTTCCTTAGGGCGACAACTTTATCGTTCCACTCTTTAAATGGAAAAAAAAGGAAGGATGAACTCTGTAAGCAATCAGGTAAAACGTTGGAACAGGACGTTATGAAGAAAGTTGTCCGAGTGTAACGTTAACCACTTTTACACACGGAACCCGCACGTTGCAGACTCAGTCGCAAACGAGACAAAGAATAGGAAAGAGAAAAGAAATTCAACCCTTGTTTTACGTTTTAAGAAAAAAGACCTTTATTCCCCATTCTCCTGTCACATGAGTCTTCTTGTTACGGTTGTGATGTCACCCACGTCTCTACCGTGATTGTTTTTATTAACATGTTCTTTTTTCCTTTTTTGAAAATCTTCTTCTTTTTCCTTACCGTGACGTCATTTCATACAGTCGGCATAGACGCGTCCGAGTAAAGCTTGTCCAGATGGGCAATGTTTTGTTTGAAATATTATTCAGTACTCTCTAAACGTGTGAATAAGAAATGCACGAAATGAATTTGTAATATATATATATATATATATATATATATATATATATATATATATATATATATATATATATATATATATATATTAGTTAGAAACGCTATACAAATGCGCTCACGATTCACGTTCTACAAATCCCTTAACCCTCCGGTGTCATGAGAGTGCTGCAGTGTTGAACATTGCGCCAGTTGCTCCCATCTCTTTCGGTCCTGGCCTAATGCCTATATTGTGTCTAAATTCTCTCCCGTTCACTCAAAAATGTTTATCTCTGCCTGTCCCTTCTCCTCCCAGTTTGCTTTATCTCTACAACATTGCCATTACAAACAAAGGAAATAAATAAGTAAATATCCGGGTCGCCATTTTTGTTCATTTTTTAACAAAGTGTTTTTTTTTTATTGCAGTTACTTTCCCGTAACGACAGCACTTAAATCTCTCTCAAACATCGTCCATCTCGCCTGGTTTACACTTTTCTTCTTCCTCCGACCGCATGCCGGCCACAGCTGGCACTTTCTCGCCTTCGACTTTACACGTTCATTTTCTTCGACCCACACTTTCCTCTCTCCCGAGCACGTGGTGTCCTTTTTCCCCTTTTCCTAGTCGTACCAACTCGCACACATTTTCCTAATTTGCATATATGCGTTTTTCGGCTACTGCTGCTAATCTCTTCACAATCCAACCACCCTTCACTGCTGCTCATATTTTCCCACGCGCTCGTATGTACTATGTTACACCTTCTGGAGAATTATCTCCGATAAACCACTGGCTCTCGTTATATGCTCATACCATCGAATTTTTTTTTTTTTTTTTTTGCAATAATTTCGATATGTTTCGTGAGAAGGATGACAGTCGTACAATCTGACACATTTATGATAAAGCATCGAACATTTGAAATATGTTATTGTGTTTCAATCAGCCGATCAAATTTTCAAAGGACGCATATTTCATGGTCAGCATAGGACGGCAAATCTTCTTATAACGGTACTCTGAAGAGCACCCACTTTGCACAAAATGATACCCTCAGTAAGGGTAGCTACACGTGCAATTGTGAAACAAGTGTTGTGGAATCCTGAACCACACCTCTCTTGAGTCGGCACTGCTCTGATTCCAGTGGCATAGAGAAATTTAGGACTACTAGAAATGCTGCACAGCACATAAAAACTATAAAAATGTTTATGAATATAAGATGAAAATCGTATATCTATTTATCTGTCCGTTAATTATGTTTTAGATAATATGCAATATAAAAACATTTGCTACCCATGTAAAAAATATTTCACCAAGTGTACAGCCATTTACTAATTTCCCTGAAAATGAATGATAGGCGTATTTTCATGGAAATCGCTCCTGATAAGGCATCAAGCCACTTAATGTAATGTGCTACTATAAGGCATATATATATATATATATATATATATATATATATATATATATATATATATAAAGTGAAATTGTCTGTGTGTGTACATTTCCCTACCAAACTACTCTGTCAATTTTCAGTATACAGACTCGAGATTTTACATAAAGAGTTACTGAGATTTAGGAAAATGTCTTTAATCAATTTTCAGCCAGAAATTTGGCTGTCAAAGTTCAATAATTTGACCTTTGAAAACTCTACCAAACTAATCCGCCAATTTTTGGTCTAAACACTTGAACTTTTAGATGTAGGTTATTTGGACATGGATCAAACTTTTCAATTTGATTTGAGCTCAAAGCAATAAATGTAAAGGGGTCAAAATTGGTGTCAAGGTTTTTAAAAAAATTACCTCTGCGGTCTCTATCGAATTACTCAGCCAATTTTTAGTCTAAATATTTCAAATTTTACATAAAGTGTATTTAGACATGGGGCAAGCTGTGTAATCGTTTTTTTTTTTTTTGCCAAAAATTTGGCTGCTAGGGGGTCAAAGGTACAAAGATTTGACATTTGCGGTCTCTAGCAAACTATTAAGCCAATTTTTGGTCTAAACATTTGAAATTTTACATAAAGGATATTCAGACTTGCAGCAAGCTTTTTAATCAGTTTTTGGGCGAACATTTGGCTGGAAAGAGTTGAAAGAGTTGTCATTTGCAGACTCTACCAAACTATTCAGCCAATTTTGAGTCTAAACACTTGAACTTTTAGATGTAGATGAGTCGAACTTTTTAATACATATATACATATGCATATAAACTTATGAACAGTACATAGGGCCCGGGCAAAGCAGGGCTGGACTGCTTGTGTATATATACATATATATATATATATACCTTTTCAAACTCTTTAATTTGGTTGATTTGCATATAGACTTTTTAAAAGTTTCTAATGGATTAATATTATGTAATCAATATTTATAATTGGTATGACTAAATGCTATTGTATATACGAAATAATTTAATATATAGTACTTTTATGATGAATATTCATACAATTACCTGAGCATTTTAATCAAAAAATGTTAGCATAAAATTTTAAAGTGAACTAATTAGTTGAAACTTCAGGCGTTAGATTGTGCTGATGCTGTAAAGAACAGATACTACACTTTTACCATTAGACAAAATGTCATATAGCAAGACAAATGATATATTTTTGTGATTAAGCATATATATATATATATATATATATATATATATATATATATATATATATATATATATATATATATATAGTCTTTGAAGTTTTTAACCGTTAAAACTACACAAAAAAATATTTTTTATCATTGGTTAGAAAACTATCTAGTCAGTAAGTCATTTAATCACCTGCAATCACTGCATCAACTCGCTCTCGAATTTACTATAATACCAATAATTTATTTTTCAAGGGATCATCAGTTGTTTACCATGAAACACTGTTTCGGGGATTTAAAAACAAAACAGTATATTACATCATGGCTCCCCAGCAGTGTTGATCAAACACCACCACCCTTAATCTTAGAAAGAAGACATGTTACAAACATTTGATCCAATTTCCTATTCTTAATTGCAGGTACTAACCTTTTCATACTATAAAAATGAATTTCTTACCTGTGCGATTCATCAATTTCCACATTTAAAATGGATACATTTTTTAATTTTTTAATTTATCAATCTTGTATTTATAATATATATATATACTAGCAAAAGTACCCGTCGTTGACTGAGTTCAAAAACAGCCTACAGAAAATCGACTCTGATTTATTAAAGTATGATAGGTTATGAAAAGGAAGGGTTGTAAACAGATAGCTTCGAATATGGGGGTATCGAAATGAAAGCAAAATATGATGAAAGTAAAAATAAAATAGATAAACCCCATCATTTATTATACCATACCTGTTCACACTGAAACACTTATCACAATATTCTGTGGATCTATATTAAAAAAACCTTGTTAAACTTTGTGATATATTTCCATTCTATGGAGGTCAGGCACGAATAAACACCCAATAATTTTATTATACCACATTTCTTCAAACTGAAACATAATTATCAAAGTATACTTACGCAGATAGATATGAAAAGTCTTTATTAAAGTTTGTGCCTATTGCCATTCTATGGAGGCCAGGCGCAAACGTAGACCCCACAATTTTATTATACCATCCCTATTTAAGTTAAAACATACTTATCAAAGTATTCTTATGTACATCTATATCAAAAACACTTGTAAACGTTATTTTTAATTTTTAATTTTTTTATTTCCATACTTTGTGGACCAGGCGCGAACGCAGACCCCACAATTTTAATGAACCATCGTTGTGCAGGATCAAACATACCCATTTCTGTGTCTCGATACATCTTATATCATTATATGTAATCAGTTTTTTAAAATAGTCAACCATATAGGAGCCTATTCGTGACCAGACACACACACACACAGACATTCAGCTTTATATATATACTAGCTGGGGGGGGGGGTACCCGGCGTTGCCCGGGTGTTTGGAGGTGTTTGTAGTTTTGGGTAAATCAAAACTCCGGGGAGGGGGTAAAATAAAAAAAAGTTTCAGTAGATGAGTATGAGGATCGAACCCGAACCCTTGAGGCGAAGTTGGAAATTAAAGTGTGAAAAAAAGCGTGCGACATTAACCATTGGCCCACTGAGAGATACTAATGGATACACGTTTGAATTTTTTTAATTACTTAGATTTGGCAGGTGCACGTTTTAATGACTTAATGAGGTCAACTTTGACTGCGGGATAGTTTTTCATTTACTGCGGGAACGCTTTTTTTATTTTTATTTTCCCAAGATGTTGGGGAGGGGGCCAGCTCCCCTTGTCCAAATTGAATAGCAATTGTTTAATATAAGGGAAATATTTCCACATTGATCAAAACTGATTGCTTTCGGACATTTCCGGCGATCGCCACCAGAAAAATAATTATTTAGCCTTTCGGCCCCGGCCTTGGCATTATCTACTGCCAAGGCCTCATTTGGGGTCCGAAAGCGCTTAGGCACCGAGGTCAGTAAGGGGGGGGTAGGGAAAAAACGGGGTCTTTGCTAAACTAAGCTACACTTATAAAAACAAGTACTTTATTAGGTATGACTATTCTAGAATCGCTATCATACTACAACAACCGCCTACATTCTTACTAGGACCTACTTAAAACATCAACTCCCCAGCTTACGGGATGGCGGGCGACATTCATTCTAAAAGAAAAAAGAATAAAAATATTTACAATGAACAAAAAGCATAATAATATTTACAAAACAAGGAAGGTAAAATATTTACAGTTTAACTAAACAAAATTGGATATGTACAAAACAAAGAGTATTTTATATATATATATATATATATATATATATATATATATATATATATATATATATATATATATGTATCTCTGCCTCCTCTTTTGTAGGCAAAAGGAGATCCCATGTAGCGAAGTATCTCCGTACCGCGTACTGGGCTGCTATTTTCAGCTCCCCGAGGATTTCCATCATTTTGTCCCTGGGGATCCCGGCTAAGCCCTTTCCTTTTGAGTCAAAAGTTATCAGGAAGACCTATCTTTCCTGGATTTCCTCCAGTCTCCCTGGCATTACCTTTAACTCGTTCCCTTGTACGTAACCTTGAAACTTGTTTTTGAAGAGTTCCTGATAGTATCTTGGCGTATTTTTCAGGCTTTCCCGGGATCCCCAGGTTGTCGCTTCCTTAACGGGTTCACTGAGCGTGCCGGCTGCCGTCTGCTTTTGTGGTGGTGTTTTCTGCCCTGATGGAATCGGCGAGCAATCACTTGCTGGGAGGGCTGGCCAATCGACCGCACTGCCTGGCGTTTTTCTGGTCAATCCCCCCTCCCTAGGGAGCACCCATCTACAACAATTACTTCCGCCGATTTAACTTTTCTTAGCCCCTCCGTCAAGGGCTTATGTGGGCTATTCTTTTCTGACTATGTCGTTGTTTGTGGCGGCATGGATGTATCCTCATTGAGGACCCACCACCTCTTCACTGGTCGCCTGGTTTTCTTCTTATTGAAGTTCCGGTATGCCTCCTCCACTTGGTCGGCTTCCGGGTTGCTCATCGCCATTTCTTTCCACATCTGGATCTCTTGCTCCCGATTTGTTGGTCGCCGGTGTTCTCCATGGAGCCTCGTCTTGGATTACCTCCACTACTGCAACATTCTCCATGCTTGAGCTACTGGGGGTACGCCACCGGAAAAAATTCCGCCAGAATTAGTGTCGCTTTTATTATACAAAAAAGCCTAATCCACATGCGGCGAGCGAAAACTGTTGAATATTTATCTTCTCAAAAGTCGAGCAAATTAAATAGACAGGCGCCCTCCGTTGTTAACACGGAGATATTATGATTTATATGTGATATAAAAAGTTTTAAGAAGTTGTGAGCCGACCGACCGCTCCTCTGAAAAAAGCCTTTCTTGGACATACACAAAAAGGAACATACATACACACATTTTCGCTTTTATATATATATATATATATATATATATATATATATATATATATGTGTGTGTGTGTGTGTGTGTGTGTGTGTGTGTGTGTGTGTGTGTATAAAAATACCTAATCACAAAAATAAATCATTTTTCTTGCTACTTGACATTTTATATAAGGTAAAAGGGTAGTATCGGTCTTTACAACATCAGGACCATCTAACGTCTGTAGTTTCATGTGATTAGTCCCGTTTAAAATTTCCTGCTAAAAGTTTTTGATTAAAATGTTCAATTATATAGTGCGTCAACATATAGCTTGTTTTAATAAATAATTTTACATTTAATTCATATGTTATATTTCTCGTTTCTGTCAGCTTTTCCTCAGAAACTACTGTACTAGCATAACTATTGTATGGATATGGATATGTGTCACGATGAGTTGCAGCGAACTAAATATTATGGTATCCGTTTAATGTATATATTAATAGAAATTAGTGTTCAATGAAAAACTGAGTGCAAATTTACACATATTCGACAATCAGTTTAGCATAAAACATTCTATATACACGGGGGAAAAAAAATTGCTCGTTTTTATTGCGAATATTCACAATTACATATTTGGAAGAATTGTACGCGTGTTTGTATAAAGCGATTTCTCATTTCGATCGCAAGTCCTCAAAAAAAAGAAATGTTTCAGCATAATACAAAAAGCTCGCGCGCGTATTTTCGCGGAAGGAGGGGGGGTCGACTGGAGAATGTATTCCAGTTGTTTATTTTGATATCGCAAGCGACCTTTCCGAACAACCAGCTCAACCTGCAGGGGGGGGGGGGAGATTTCAAGTTCTTATCTTGCTTCATTTAATTTAAATTCATAATTTTATATTCAGTAAAAAATATATTCGGTTTTCATATTTTTTGTACAATCAACTAAAATATGCATTAAACCACCTCCAGCAATATATATATATATATATATATATATATATATATAAATGTATTTACATGTGTGTGTGCGCGTGTGTGTGTGTGTGCGTGCGCGTGTGTCTGTAAATATATGTAGATATGTTTGGGTCTTTACATTTTTAACCAATCAATAAACATATATATTACATCTCACCCCAAGTTTAACATGTGTATATAATATATATATATATATATATATATATATATATATGCATACATACATATATGCACATATACATGCATATATATGCATATATACATATGCATATATATAAATGCATACACACACACATATATATATATATATATATATATATATATATATATATGGCGATTAAGCTACACTGAATATTCCGCGTTTCATCCACTCTAGGACTCATCAGGCTTATGCGCATAAGCCTGAAGAGTCCTAGAGTGGATGAAACGCGGAATATTCAGTGTAGCTTAATCGCCATATATATTTTATAAATTACTAACTAGCTCTACCTACGTATTGAGCACTTTTGAAGTAAATAAGGACTATCTACTTATCTAGAGTTTCCTTTTCAGATTAAATATGTTTTTAACTCATTTAAGTGTTTTTTAACATGTTTTATTAACTGTTTGCACGTATATATATATATATATATATATATATATATATATATATATATATATATATATGCACATAAATTATGGACAGTAAATAGGGCGCGAGCAAAGCCGAGCTTAACTGCTAGTAATGAATGAATGACAAAAGTCTATATTCAAAATGTCATGATGTTGATCATCTTACAATTTATTTCTTTTAATTCAGTGTACACTTACAATTCTTGACAGTATCTGAATTAAAGGAATAAATTGTAAGATGGTCAACATCATGAAACTTGGAACATAGACTTTTGTCATTTATTCATTATATGCTCTGTAATTACATTGAGCTTCTTCAATAAGGATTCGTATAAAAAAGGAGATATAAGTGAATAAGGAATATTTCCAGAGAATATATATATATATATATATATACATATATATACATATATATATGTATATATATACATATATATATGTATATATATACATATATATATATATATAGTTAGCAACATAGACTGTTTCGCTGTATTACAGCTTCTCAGTGCGGCTAGACTAACACACACACACACACACATATATATATATATATATATATATATATATATGTTTAAAGGTACAGCATTTAAATAAAGTTTTAAATATAATGGGCGGAAGTCTCTCGAGAGCTCTTTCAGCTATCATCTCATCAGGAGAAAATCGATAGCGTAAAAATAATACTATGTTGAAAGTACAGAGTTCTGATGGGGAACTATTGAATGTGCCTTTTCCGAAGCTAATGCCCGTTTTTATATTAAAAACAAATTCACTCAAATAAACTAGTTAATCTTATTTGCAGAATGTTTACAATAATAAAAACATTCATCAGCTTTTATTCGCGGTGAAGGATACCACAACTTAAGACATTACGAAACTAAAAATTTCTTTACTGCTTACGAAAAACTATGTAAACATAATTATGCAATCGCAAAGGTTATCTTCTATAGTATTAACCTTACATGTCTATTTAAATGTATGAATGTATGAATGTATGTCTCGCAAAACTTTCGACAGAGGCGACGGATTTTAACGCGATTGGTATCATATTGAAGCTCGACCCTTCGGACGACGAATATCGAAAGATTAGCCAAAAAGAAGCAGAAGAAGAATATATATTAACGGTGAAATTTAAAGAAAAACTACGCAACTTGATTTACATTAAAATTATTTCCCTTTGGTTTTTCTTCAATAGATTTCTTTCAAGTCTGTCTGTTTACGTATTTCCATCTCTATCTCCTCCGAAACTTAAAGTCGCAGAGCGGCACTAGGGCCCTCAAATGATAGGATTTTTATCGGCCGTTCCTTTATAAGTCTTTAGTCGGTTAAAATAGTTTTGAAAGGGTCAAAATGGATCAAAATGGAAAAAATCGTTTTAAATTTTGTAATTCTTCTCAGTTTATTTGTAATTTTTAATCAGTTCATATACGTGTCACGTTGGTACAGTGGTAACGTCACCAGCTTTGAAGGCTATACTATCGATTTAGATTCTAACTGATGGCACCCAAATACTTTTTTTACTTTTGAAATTATGACGCTATCTATATTCCTTTATGCTTTTTGTGTGTGCGTATTAATATTCACTAGCGGGACCTGTGGAAATTCCACAGCAGAATTTTTCCTATGTAATATATTGTTGCTGGGCATGCTGTGAGGGTTTTATACAGCATGGATGAAGGCGCACTCATATTATTCTCGTATTTTTTTAATTAAAACTGTACTGCCCCCTTACTAAAATAAATTTGCTGTATTTCCTGGGCTGATTATTTCATTACAAACACACTGGTCAATTAACTCACATTTTATCATTTTTCATGATTATTGAATATGTTAAAATGTTCGACAATAATTTTGCATAATTTCAACCCACATTATCGCCTCTCCCTTTACTAAAATATTAAATTTGATATATTGTATCGGCTGATTATTTTATAAAAAACACAACTATTAATTAACTCATATTTCATCATTTTTAATAATTCTTGGATATAGTACTAATTTTTGCAATAATTTTTCATTATTTAAACTCACCATATCGCACACTAAAATAATAACTTTGATATATATTCATATTAAAAACCATTTTCATCTATTTATTTAAAAAGAAATACAACTTTGTTATATATGTCTCGTGGAATTGCATTCATCTGCAAAAGATCAAGCTAATTTTCGTATTCATTTAAACATTCTTTTTAATTAATTCCCTATTAGTTTTTTTTTTGGGGGGGGTCTTATGGGATGATCATCTTTAATTAAATATTGCGTGTAATTATATTTATGCAGATATTCTACATGATTTATACTTGTGTAATATTTGTGTACAAAGGTTATAGTAAACAGAAAACTCTTTCTGTATATATTTACGTATGCGTATATATATTTGTTTAAAAAATGACCCCTACCAAACTCCTCTATTTTGGTCTACAGACATGAAACTTAATATATAGAGTATTCGACCCTATTCTAAACTTTAAATTTCGGTTTTAGCCGGGGAAAATCGGTGCAAAAGTGTGAAAATAAAAAAGATGGAAATTGCAATGTGAAGGTCAAACGACGACATTACGAATATGCATGCGTAACGTAATAGTTATTGGTTCATGTTTTAATTTTAGCCTTGCAGCAAACATGTCTTCATAGCTCAGGCATTAACGTCATAGGAAAAAGTAAATCGTAAGTTAAACGTTTTGGCTTTGATTCTCGGTCGTGGCGCACGAGTCATTTTCTTTCTTAACTTTTGAAATCACTACCATATATAAGGTCCAATATAATATAATAATAAATACACAATATTCATTAATCAAAAGTATCATATTTAAGCATATTTTCGACTGGGCAGGACACTTCTCAACCTATATACTCCATTTACGTATATATTTTACGACCGAGCAATGCTGGGCAGTCTGCTGGTAATAATATATACGAAATCTGGACAAATTAAAATATCATATTCAAACGTATTTTACGACCGGTCAAAACCGAGCGCCCTTCCCTGTTAGTGCGTGTATATACTCGTGAGGAAAAAGAAAGGGGGGGAGCAAACAAATTTTATTGCACTATTGAACAAAGAACAATTGAACAAGGAAACTTAAACGAGACTAATAACACAGAACAAGACATTTACTTTAATAAATGCTTAGGATGGAATCGAATTCCCTTTTGATTTCTTTAAAAGATCAATCCTTTTAGACATGCTCTCAACCAAAGTGGAACACTGTGAGAGGAGATGCTATTCCATTCGCTTTGCAAAGCTTCCCACAGTTTGTTATTGTTCTCAAAAGTTCTCTGGCCAATGCACGAGATATTATGGACCAAATATTCTTGATTGGGTTTAAATCGGGGGTTTGACCTGGTTAAAATATCACATCAGTTGAATTATCAAAAAAACATTTTCTTGTTACTTTAGCAGTGTGTACAGGGGCATTATCATGTTGAAAAATAATGTTCTGAGATATTCCCAGCTTCTCGATACTTGGTAACAGTCCTGTTTCTAATATTCGAATGTATTCCTTTGCATTGATTGACTTCTCACATCTAATAAGTTCCCCAACTCCTGCTGCAGTAAAAGTTCCCCATACCATTATCCCTCCATTCACGTGTTTAACTGTCGTTTTTATGCAACTTGGTGAAAATCTTTCTCCAGTTCTCCGATTGCACCGGTCGAGAGCATCGTGAGCATCACTAACAAGACAAAATCTTGATTCATCTAACCAGAAAAATTCCTGAACCAGTCGTATCTTTTTCTCCTAACCTGAGAAAAGTCTCTTTCTATCATTGATGTTCTTCTTAGATAAAAGTGGCTTCTTTGCACACCTTTTAGAAGAAAATCCCATTTCTTTCATTCGTCTAGATATTGTATATCTAGAAAGTTTTCTTTCGATCTGTGTGAGCGTCCTTCAAAGTGGATGCTCTAGGGCGACCAGATCCAGATTTCCCTTTTACCAAGCGTTCGACTTCAAACCTTTGACCAATTCGCTTCACTAAAGAAAGAGATGTTTTCACCTTTTCCTTTCTTAAAATATCAAAAATCTTCTTGCAAGTCATTTTAGACTGCCTTAATCCTGCAATTCGGTTTTTTATATCCTCGCCAAGATGCGGTCCTACCATTTTTAGGATTCATTTTTCCACTTATTATTATATGCTATAATAATAATGATCTGCAAAATAGAAATTTTTAGTTAAAATTAACAAAAATTAATGGAAACATATTGGAAAATTGATTTCTTCCTTCTTTCTCTTGGCTCGTTTTTTTTTTTTTTTTTTTTTTGCTCATGAGTGTATATATATATAAATACACACACACATATATATATATATATATATATATATATATATATATATATATATATATATATATATATACCAAAAATGAGATTTTATATAGAAACGTTGTTTTAATTTGAATGAAATAAAATACACATCAAGTGCGCTTGAAAGCCAAATACAACGTAATATTAGCAATGTAAACAAATACTTTACTTGTTTGAAATTTATCAGAAATATATTTCAGAGGTATCCTCTATCTTCAGTGTGTTATTTCTTTTTTCTTTTCTGTCAATAATTTTCCCCGCTCTTTATCTGTGCCAAAATCAAAACGTAGATTCCATGAACAAAGCTTATTTCTTAGAAGGGCACGTCTGTGGCTCTCTGTTCCGTTTGCTTGTTTCTCACCTGATTACAATCTGGATATCTTCAAGTCCAACATAAACAAATTGTAACTTGAGAATAAGGTAGATAAAAGTGGTTATTATTTAAATTGACAAAAAATGTAAATAGTTATAAGTGCGTTTTTAAATAAAAATCAACGTTTCTACTGTCGGATTTTGCTACCATAATGAAGACGCACCATTTTTTATCAGCTGACGTGTACAATGAAAACCCCCGCATATATTTTTGGTACCCTTGCATAATTTTACCCAGATCATGGGGATTTACCGTCAAGTATGGTTCGGGCTCGATCGGCAATCATCGGATGAAGGCGAGCAAAGGAACAGACGCAGACTAATCTCAAAACAAAATAACGGAAAAATAGAAAGACAATAAAAATACTTTAAATTTACTGAATGTATTTTTTTCTTCTTTCAAGAGAAGTTTCAGGTTGTATTGTGTATTTACATTTAGTAATTTTTTTGCAATGTATTTAACAACAACAGCTGTGTTTTTGTTTTCAAACGCGTTGTCAACCGAACACACGCGCACAGATACACGCATGCGCGAAGTGTAAAGCATTCCGACGAGTAAGCATATCAAAAAAAAGTACCGAAGAAAAAGAAAAAATACAATAAAAAATCTAAATGTAAATTTACTGAATATATAAATATATTTATTTTTTTCCAAAGAAGTTGCATTTTGTATTGTCTATTTATATGTAATTTTTTTTGTTGCAATGTATTTAACAACAAAAACTGCGTTTTTTCAACCAATCGAACAGACGCACACAAACATACGCAGGCACGAACTGCAAAGCATTCAACCAGCTATGAATACCAAAAACAAAACATAATATGTTTCTTAGTGGTGTCATATTTTAAGTTTAGTAACCGTTCGCTTATAAAGGAAAATCGAATTCCACAATATGACAATTTTCAGAGCTCAGCCAATCAGAGAGGACGGAATGTGGAGAGGGAATCTATATTATTTATGAATCAGAAATCGGAAAGATTAAGTTATGTCTATGTATCTATGTTCTGATTGAAATCAAAAGTTTTCTTTACTATATTAAAGTACTCTTAGCCATAACTCTTAACTTTGACTAGTTTTAACCTCTCACAACCACCAAATACATTATCAATTCAAACAGTAAAGAATATGCACTGTTAAATGACATAAACTTAAAGACTAACTCTGAAATATTTTTTTTAATCTGCTCCAAATGGACAAAATATATAGATATACATATACATATATATATATATATATATATATATATATATATATATATATATATATATATATTATGCATGGTTTACTCAGGAAAAGTGTAGTTTTGGATTTCGTGAACGTTGGACCTGAGGAGGTTAGGATGTGTAGGTGTTTCTTGTTTCTTATTTAAGAAAACTCCACCACTTACAAATCCTACATCGGCCAAACTAATAATACTTTTAAACAATTTTAAACCCAAATTACAAAGATAAGACATCATTAGCTACATACTACAATGATTTAACAAGTAAAAATTTGACACCTATTGTTGACTGGCATATCCTACAAAAAGCAAAAACTTGCCAGTTACTAAATTCACCTTGCCTTTTTTGCTTGAATGAAAAACTATTTATCACAAAATTTAAGGATAGGGATAAACTCTTAAATAAGAAACAAGAAACCTCCATAAATTGCAGATATTACAAATCGCACCTGCTCTCTCACTTGCGAATTACTCCCCAATATATTCAACTCCCACACGACCCATATGCGATATACGACAGTTGAACACACACATTCTAACCTACTCAGGTCCAACGTTCACGAAAAAAGTCTTTAATAAATTTACTAATACACAAATTAATGAATCAGCATTAAATGAACAAACGAAAGAGAATTAATATTGGGGGGGGGTCCAAAAATAACCGATTTTGTTTAAGTAAGATAAAACAGAGCTATTAAATGATGCCACCTTCTCTTCTACTTTTCTTAGTCCCTCTTCCTTCTTCCCCATTCCATCTCCCCCTACCACCTTCCTTCCTTTCTCTTTTTTACGTCTCTAACACCCCTTGCCTCCCTTCAACCGTTCACTGGAAGCCCAGACAACATTCAACAGACCCGGGTAAATTCCTAACCTCTTCTCAGATATAAGCATATTAAATTGAAATAAACTCTTAAGAAAAAAAAGAGAATTTTATGAGATAGACGAACGAGCCCTTCGTTTGTTAAAGATAACATCTGTATAGCCTTAGATTTAGAACCTAATCCCCTCAACCCATAAACTCTAACCCCTAACACCAACACGAAAATGAATAAAGTCACCGATAAATAAGTAAACAGATACGAGAATGAATAAACTAATAAATTCCCATCCATTTCAACCCTGTTCTCCACACTCATGATAAAAAAAAGCCATCTTTTGCCGAGGATAGATTTTCGCTTTTCATTTAGAATTCTGTTTTCGAAAATAAGGGTTGTTGCCTGATGAGGTCTCTAGTTAGTAAATACTAGTAAACCGAAACATGCTCATGACTGTGTAGCAACAAACTACTGCTTATGTAAAGACAAATATATATATATATATATATATATATATATATATATATATATATGAAATAAAAAAAAAAGATTCTTTCGTAATCTCGTGTCATTTTATTTATTTAATCTATCACCGCTATATTTCCAAACACAATTTTTAATCTCTACGATATTTTATCTTTTAGACGTAATCCACTACACTAGTTTACTCTAATTAGTTCTTCTCTCATAAAATGTATATACATGTATATATGACATCTAATTTACATAAGGAAAACACGCTGCTCTCCCCCATCATTATATATAGCCCCAATCCTCCGACTCTCTCGTCAATAACCATCCCTCTTGAAGAAGCCCGCATAAATCGGGCGAAACGTTGAGTATCCAGGTCCTTCCACCTCCATTTTATTTCATATCGTCGGATTTAATCCAGCTCAACAATCATATATATATATATATATATATATATATATATATATATATATATATATATATATATATATATACGTGGATATCTTCAGAACAATTATTTTATAGCTTGACTACTCGTATTTTATCCTTTGCCATTTACACCTCATCTCATGATTTTTTAAATCAATTATTCCTTACAGTTTGATTTTTTTTATTTTAATTGAAGCACTTTCTTCTCACTATCGTTAACATTATTAATTCATATGATTATTATTAAAAATTACCATTATCAATTATCATAAATATCACAGCCTGCAATATGTTTATCACACATTTCCTTTTATTTTTAATCATCATTATCATAATTAACGTAGATGATTATATCTAAACATGGAGATAAATTAATTATATACATTTTGAGATTTCATTATTATTATTATTATTATTACTATTATTATTATTATTATTATTATTATTATTATTGTTGTTGTTGTTGTTGTTGTTGTTGTTGTTGTTGTTGTTATTATTGCGACACAACTTTCAAATCTTCCCCGTAGTAAATTAAGAAAATAACTATGATGGGGGATAAGAGTAAGGGTGGGGAGTGGACGGGGATAGGGGTGGATGGGAAGAAGAAAGACATGCCTTAGAATCACTACTAATGAATCATTTATATAAATCAGTTTCCTCTTTTCATTCTTCCTCTTTCCACACTTGCGTCTTTTCCTTTTCTTTCTTATCTCTTAACCTCTTTGACTGGTGCGTGTAGTAATGGTAGTGGTGAGGCAGAGATTTACAGTAGGACAACGTAAACCGTACTTTTTGTGGCCACATAAAAATTCTACTAAAATTAAAAGCATTTTTTATAACTGAATAACCCCGATTAAATTCGAAACCCCTTTCAGAATAGATATGTCAAATCCACATTCGCCTACTGTTTGAACCTATACAAACTAGTATGTTTAAGATTTTGGACAGCCATCACACACGCATATTAATACTATTCTTTCTAGTTTTCCATTGCCTCTACATCGACCTTTAACCTCCTTCTAATTAATACCTATATTTAAACACAGACTCAAATCCGCACCGCCATTGGGTTTTATTTACATACAAATAAATCATATTTTTACAACATCTAACGGAACCTCCTGATATTAACTCCTTGTAATGAAGAAGCCCTGGCTTTTTCATTGCAAACGTCAAGTGCAATGTAAACAAGTTCTTATTGAACCGTCATTGCAAATAATCTGATTATACCAAATTTCTACCACAGACGATTACTATGCTACTGTCCTAATGATTACACTCATCCTCGAGTGGCCCCCGGATCTTGATATATGGTAAGCCCTTGGTAAAAACAAAACAAATAGAAAATATGGTATTGCGTAAAAATCAGACAATTCGACCCAAAATCGATGATAAAAATTATTGGATTATTGTTTTTCAATTTACTGATATGGCACTAACAGTTCCGGTTCTATAAAATCTGTTAATGTTCAGCGCTAATCTGCGTAAGCGATTATTTCTGGCCGAGAATTGATAGGATTATACTAATAAGGTACAGTGTTAAGGGTTTTATTTGTAGAGTGAATTAACTCAAGTTATCTGCAGGATGTTTGTCGATGTATTTGCTCCTAATTCGTGTACATCGAGAAAACATTAGGTTGTCTAAAAATAATAACGTTTTTGAAGCTTCAATTGTTAACATACACACACAAAAACACACACACACAAACACACACACACACACACACATATATATTACTTGCCAATGCAATTAAATCTTGATTTATAATTTAAATGTGATTTACTAATGACTTTTAAATTATATATATATATAAATATATATATATATGTATATATTGTGTACAGAAAGTTGTTAGATGAGACAAATCATTGGTACCGTCGGTTTCAAAAGGACCGTTTAATCTATCCTTATCAAGCTCTCTTCAGCCAATATTCGTATATATATATATATATATATATATATATATATATATATATATATATATTTGTATATTTTGGCAGCAAGTCATTATTCAAACATAAACACTAATACATATATATATATGTATATATATATATATATATATATAAGAATAAGTAGTTAGTATTGATAAAAACCCAAATACACCCATTGTAGGTTAACTCCTATATACATATATATATATATATGTGTGTGTGTGTGTGTGTGTGTGTGTGTGTGTGTGTGTGTGTGTGTGTGTGTCACTTTCACTTTCATTGATGAAGAATGAAGGATCGGTCGAAAATTATGTACCTGTAAAAAATAATGATACATATATATATATATATATATATATATATATATATATATATATATATATATATATATAAAATAAAATCCACAGCCAAACAACGTGGCAGCCCACAAGAGCCATGACAGTCAAAGAACCGGAAGCCACAATATATATATTCACCTCTTTCACTCTCTCATCCCAAAATAGCGAACATTTCTGTAAAAGTGTGAGGATGCTACAGACGACAAAAAAAAAAACGGCCAAGTAGCTGAAACAATAATGTAACTTAACAGAAAGATACGGTAATAAAAAATAAAACGCATATTTGCTCTACAACGGTATTGAGCACTTTCTTCAGTTCTTATTAATTACCATTTCCACTATATATATATATATATATATATATATATATATATATATATATATATAAACGTTCATATACTTACGTTCCTATTGAATGTATGTAGCATGTATATATTTATGAGTGTGTCTATGATCGTATAATGTTCTCGTATTAAACAACGAAACACGTGTCAGTGGATAATTATATTTAAAAATATATATATATATGCCGCTCCCCATTAAAGGGGGTAGCAGATTGGTTAATGGGAAAATTATTCCCAACAAGCATTTAGGTAAAAATGCAATTTCGTATAAATACTTGAATTCATTCAAGAAAGTATCGCTAACAAAAACAAATAAAAACATCTCTCTCTCTCTCTCTCTCTCTCTCTCTCTCTCTCTCTATATATATATATATATATATATATATATATATATATATATATATATATATATATAATGCCATCCATATACAGTACTGTTCCGTTGTATTACAACTCATCGTTGCGGCTAGACTACACCTTTCCCCAGCCGTGGATCGAACCTACAACCGTCACGTTGACAGCTCTAACCATCGGACAACGAGTCAGTGCCGCAAATATTTCTCCTCGAGTGTGTATTAAGTCTACACCCGCCCGTCACAGACAGTGCTCAAATCATCGTTTCTTTACAAACTAATAAATAGTGGGTTTCGCTTATATATATATATATATATATATATATATATATATATATATATATATATATATATATATACTAGCATTTCAGCCCGGTGTTGCCCGAGTGTTTGGATGTGTGTGTTGAGCAAAAAAAGTGGTAGTAGGAAGGCAGGCTCGAACCCATTCCCCGAAGGAGGAAAAGAACGGGGCAAAAACCTGACGTCCTTGCTGTTACGACAACCGCCAAACCGGAAGTGACGTAGGTTTTAATTAAGGCTCGACAATTAAATAGAAAGGATGACTTTCGAAAATATCGACGAAAAAAGCGAGCCCCCTGTAGATAGTGCCCAGTTGAAGGTGAAGATATTAGTGGTTTTAACCAATTTTTCGATATTTGTCGTCTGAAAGGTCGAACTTCAAAACGATACTGATTTTGTAAAAATCCGTCGCCTCTGTCGAAATTTTTAGGCAGACATGCATACATATATACATTTATATATTGGTAACTAAAAATTTTCGATCCAAACCGATTAAAACGCTTGCCCTATCTCTGAATACCCTTTATGTAAAATTTCAAATGTTTAGACCAGAAATTGGCTGAGTAGTTTGGTAGAGACCGAAGAGGTCAATTTTTTAAAACTTTGACCCCAATTTTGACCCCCTAACATTCATTGTTTTGGGCTAAAATCAAGTTATTAAATTAGATCCATGTCCAACCTATATCTAAAATTGCAAGTGTTTAGCCCCAAAATTGTCAGAGGAGTTTGGTAGAGTTCTCAAAGGTCAAATCGTTGAACTTTAACCCCTTAACTTCCAAATTTCCAGCCGAAAACGGATTACAAAAATTTTTCATGAAGGCATAATCTACATGGGTCGTCTAGGTCCCTACACGTGGTAGCTTGTCTTATTATTTTCCATTCGACTACCGGCGAATGTTCGCTTTCCTTGAGTTCCCAGTATTTATTCGCTAGTGTTGTTTTCATACGGTGTTTTTTATTGTTGAATGTACTTTTGTGGTCATAGTATCGGGTTTTGAAATCTAAGGAAGTCATACCTACGTAATATTTCTTGTTATTCGGGTTTTCTTTCGCAAATATTGTGGCCTGGTAAACTACGCTTTTGGTTAGACATTTATTTTGAAGTAGGCAAAATGTGCGGTATCTACAGTTGCATTTATCTTGTTCGTTATTAGTATTTTTATTTATAGTATGGCTGTTCTTGTCCGGGGTTGGTTTATTATTATTATTATTATTATTATTATTATTATTATTATTATTATTATTATTATTATTTCTGCTAGTGTTAGTTTTATTTTTGTCATGGTGTCTACTGTTTTTATAGTTTATTTTGTTGCTGTTTACATTGTTTTTATTTAATATTTTGTTATTATGTGCTATAATTACCATCTCCAAATTTTTGCAACAACTGTAGGATAACTTTAAGATATTTTTATTGACAATTTTGTGTAAGAGGTTGGTGGCGGGAAAGTGTTTTTCAATAAGATCTAGAAATTTCTTATTTCCTAGACGACCCATGTAGATTATGCCTTCATGAAAAATTTGCTATCCTGTACTTTAAAGAACCCCAACATCTATTAAACCGTAGAAGAGAAATAGCAAACAACTGTGTTCACAAGATAAAATTTACTCTAGGATAGCGATACAAAATAGTTTTAAAACTAACAAAAACAATAGAAAATAAACAAATAAATAAATTAAATAAATATGAATAGACATAAACGATCACAAATATATGTATGTATGTATGTATATATATACATATATGTATATATATGTACATATATAAGTGTACACATATATATATTTATATATAAACTAACATTAAAAAAAACCCTAACCTAGATTTAGAAACTAAATATCCAGGCTAAATAGAGCGCACACAAAGGAACAGGTCAACCAGAGGTCAAATAGGACTTTGTCCGATAAATGCATGCTCATTGGCTGATAGGAAGGGCGCGGTGGATACTAGAAAGCTGATTGGCTAACTAAAATCCCAATAGAAGATGCGCATATAAAAATGACAAACAACCACTGAATTCGCGTATAAGCTTGAAGAGTCCTAGAGTGGATGAAACGCAGAATATTCAGTGTAGCTTAATCGCCATATACATTTTACAACTTACTAACTAGCTCTACCTACGTATTGGGCACTTTTGCAGTAAATACTTAAAGTTTACGCGTAAATCTATACTTTCGTATATTAATTTTATGTGAGTAAATTAAGTAGTTATATATATATATATATATATATATTTATATATATATATATATATATATATATATATATAAATGAAACGAAAGTAGAACAAGTACTGGTAGCTGTGACTCAACGGGTCACGGGTACGTCAAGCAGTTTGTTTACGCAAAAAAAGAGGCTTTTTAAACAAAGAGTGCGTTTGTATGGTGCGTCTTTAGCTAAAGATAACATCGAATTTGCATCCAACAAATCTTATTGAAAAAGATAAGATATATTCGCTCGGCGATTTCTTTCTTCCGTAATCCAACTAACAGACGCGTTGTTCATTTATTTATTTAAATAATTTTTTTTAGATTTTAGAAAATAAGAAACTATATATAAAGAGTTGAATGAGAAGAGAAGATTCCATTTGAAGTTGTTTGTTTCTTTGGGATTAAGTCTGTGTAATGGAGTTAAATAATGTCGTATCTCGACGCCGTTTATTATTGGACGAGGATGCACTTAGAAATAAACATGCGCCCTCTTTTGCCAGCATAATAGGCTTTTCGACAGAACTAATTCCGATAAAGATGCTGCAGCGAAATTGATTATATGCAACGAAGCAAGATTGCCATAAATCGTAGTGATGATAGTTCTTGAAAATAAGAGAAGGTACTCACAAAACTGATAACGAGCGGGGGGGGGGAGAAAGAAAAGCAAAGCTTTAACATTGTAAAAAATGCGTCCACTTACAAAGACTAAACTAAATGTAGTTTGACACACACACACAACATATATATATATATATATATATATATATATATATATATATATATATATATATATATATACTAGCAGTTCAGCCCAGCTTTGCTAGGACCCTATGTACTGTTTATAACTTCATGTGCGTACGTATATATATATATATATATATATATATATATATATATAACTTAATTATATATATATATATATATATATATATATATATATATATATATATATATATATATATATATATATATATATTAAAGTTTGACTCATGTCCAGGTAACTTGCATTGAAAATTTCAAGTGTTTAGACCCTAAATTGGCGGAGGATTTTGGTATAGTCTGGAAAGGTCAACTCTTCCAACTTTGACATCTAAACAGCCAAATTTTCGCCCCAAAACTGATTAAAATGCTTGCTGCATGTCTGAATACCCTTTATGTAAAATTTAAAATGTTTAGACCCAAAATTTACTGAATAGTTTGCTAGAGACTGCAAATGTCAAATCTTGCCAAACTTTCTGCCAAAAACCGATTAAAAAGCTTGTCCTATGTCTGAATACACTTTATGTAAAATTTCAAATGTTTAGGCCAAAAATTAGCTGAGAGGACAATTTTTTAACTTCAACCCCAATTTTGACCCCTTAAAATCTATTGTTTTGGGCTCAAATCAAATTAAAAAGTTTGATCCATGTACAAGGAACCTATATCTAAAATTTCACGTGTTTTGACCAAAAATTGGCGGAGGAGTTTAGTAGAGTCTTCAAATGGCAAATCGCTGACAGCCAAATTTCTGGCCGAAAAACGAGTAAAATTTTTTTTTCCCACTCTCATGTCAAATTTCGAGTCTGTAAACTGAAAATTGACAGAGTAATTTCGTAGGGAAATGTACACAGACAGACAGACAGAACATTTCACGTATATATATTATTTTAGAATCGTGATTTCAAAAGTAAAACAAAAATATTTAGGTACCATCAAGTAGAATCGAAACCGAAAGCAAAATTGTAGCATTCAGAGCTCGTGATGTTTCCACTTTACCAACGTTACACGCATATGACCTGATTATAAATAAATTAAGATGAATGAAAACTTTTGGCACCTTTTTGACAGCTTAAAAACTATTTTAACCCCTAAAGACCCATAAAAGAACGGTCCATAAGAAAATCTAATCATTTTAGGCCCCTCGACTTTAAGTTTTGGAAGAGATAGAGTTTGAACATATGGAGACAGACAGACACACACACACAGACATAGTGCCTTTTATATATTAGATGTCTGGAAATTTTGACTTAATTATGTAGAACTGAAACGAAATTTATCCTTCGACTAGAAGCAATCATTACTTCCTGCAATGATGATTGCGAAAGCACGAAATGTTGGTGTCTGTGGGCATACAAAATAATTATTTATCTAATATATATGTTTGTCTATCTGTTGGATCTCTCTGTCGGTCTGTCGGTCTGTCTGTCTGTCTGTCTCCATATTTTAAAATTCTATCTCATCCGAAACGGTAAAAGCCTCAAATAGTTGGATTTTTTTAGGAGCGTTATTTTATGGGTCCTTAGCCGATAAAAACGGTTTTTAAGGGGGTCAAAAAAGGGTCAAATTTGAAAAAATCATTAAAATTTTGTACATTATCTGAGTTGATGTTTCATTTTTCATTTTTAGCCGGATTATATGCGTATCATATTGGTACAGTGGTAACATCACCAACTTTGAATGCTAGGTTTTCGGTTTCGATTCTAGCTGATGGCACCTGAATACTTTTTTTAATTTTGAAATCACGATTCTAGAAGAATAGGTTTAAAATCTGGATGAATTAAAATACATTAACTAAGCGTATTTTACGCCCGGGCGAAGCCGGGCGCCTCCCCACTAGTAACTTTATATATATATATATATATATATATATATATATATAAATGAAATCCTAAAATTGTGTAGATTACAAAGTGTAAGCGATGCTCTTTGTGTAAACAAATCGAGCTTAGGTATTCGGACGATGTCAAAAATATTGTTAATTCACTGCATGCACAGCAGTTGCTGACTTGCATAATGGTTCAAAGCCTTGGCTGTCTTACGGGCGTCGGGTTTCGATCCTAGCTTGAGGTGGTTGCCTGCTAGGCGCACTGATGAGCTTTGATACAGCGAAATAGTATTGTATAACTATATATATATATATATATATATGTATATGTATATATATGTATATGTATATATATGTATATATATATGTATATATATATGTATAGATATATGTATATATATATATATGTATATATATATATATATATATATATATATATATTCAGATATATCTATATATCTGAAATACCGAAATGCCGAAAGAGTACAGATTGCATAATGCTGTTAATATGAAATCCCAATAAATGTTAGTATCGATATTTATAAAACGATCTCAACCAAATAAAGAAAGCTCAATATGCGAGAGAGAAAAATAATACACATGGAAATTCTGAGTTAAATTATGTGAGATTTAAAACCAAATTTATTGTTTGAGAAAGCAATACAAATAATTATCAAAGTTTTTCTTTTCTCCTACATTCATGGATTTTCGATGAATGACTCATCCCATAGGATTAAACGCTTTTAGCAAAATAAATGTAATTAATTATAAATTTTACTTATGAGCACATAAATTGAAAAGTAAATTTGAAATCTATATATCTATAAAGGTGGACGTGTCTGTGTGTGTGTCTGTGTGTCTGTGTACATTTCCCTACGCAATAACTCTGTCAATTTTTAGTCTACACACTCGAAATTTGATATACAGGGTACTGAGATTTGAGAAAATCTGTGTGATCTGTTTTCCGCCAGAAATTTGGCTGTTAAGGGGTCAAAGTTCAACAGATTTGACCTTTGAGAACTCTACCAAATTCTTCCAGCAATTTTGGGTCTAAACACTTGAAATTTTAGATATAGGTTCCTTGGACATGGATCTTACTCAATAAACTATATTTGAGGCAAAAACATGTACATGTGAGTTCGTGCCCTATGGACTCGTAAATGGCTGGACCGATTTTTGGAAATTTTACACGAAGGTATTTGATGTGCCTGGGAGAGTTCTTGTAGATCTTTTTTTTAACAGAATTCATTGCTAAGTAAACTAAGTAAATCGAAAATCGATAATCGAAAACGTCCGGTTAAAGAAGGAAGTTCGATTTTAACCAAAGTTAACACTTTTATACAACCTCATATAAAACTTGACTTTTGCATTTTTCAACTTTAAGTAAAGAAAGACATTATTTACAGATAATTTTATAAAAAAAAAAAAAATCAGCAGTAGATTCTCCACAGTGCAATGTAGATTACAATGTATTGTGCATCGAGTCACTACAATGTATTAAGAACTAAGTCATATCATTGTGTAGAGGTATATGAAACTTCCTCCCGGTACACTGCGGGTGGGTCTCTAACTAGAACAATCAATTTATTTGATTAAAAAATGGACGATTTCACCGATTTCGATGGTAATAAAAGTATGGGGTGTTGGAAAATTTGCTGATCATCATTTAATCTCGGACAATCAAGCGAAACGGTATTGTATCTACAGGGTGGCCCGCTTAAAAGTAGCCCGATCTATCTAATCTTTCTCCAATAAATTTAAATGTATGCTAATTTGAGCATATCTTAATGGTTTGAAAATATACTTTTTTTATTTTTAGCCAATTATCATAAAATATTAACTATAAAATAGTATTCTCATCTTCTACAATCCTGTAAATTTTCATGCAGTTTCAGCTTATAGAACCAAAGATATGAGCCTTTCAATATTTAATTTGGCGACTAGTATAGATATATCCATATTATATTTATTTATACAAACATTAATGGCTACATATGTGCATACATGTTTCTGTAATCACCCGCGTTGGGGGATTACGTCTTCAGGCCAAGAATTACCGTCGAAAAACGAGTTTTCGAAAAACGAGTTTTCGACGGTAATTCTTGGCCTGAAGACGTAATCCCCCAACGCGGGTGATTACAGAAACATGTATGCACATATGTAGCCATTAATGTTTGTATAAATAAATATAATATACCGGCTCTGTTCACTCATTGAGCACTCTTTGGTAGACACATGTTGTTTCATTGGATGTACTTCTAGGAAACTAAACTCTACTGGCTAGATATATCCATATATAGATATACCACTTTTGGGGGTAATTTTATAAGTTCGAAATCTCGGCAACTACTGATTTAATAAATGAATGCTCGTTTGAAAGCTAATAACCTGAAGTAGGTGACATTTATCCTTCAGGTTGCACATGACTGTTCTAATAAGGGGGGGGTCACTTTTCTATATTAATTTAACATAAAATGAGCACTTACTTTATGGCCATCTTGGCTATAAACTTGATGTTCAGTTTACGTTAAATTTTTATAGAAAAGTGATCCCCCACTTTATAATTTCTTTATATCTTGGAATCTACTTATTTCCTGGGATTTTTACTGTTATTTTCGTTTTCAACGCCATCCAATGTAATAGTGGTAATTTTAAAGGATTTTTTACCAATACTTCAAGCATAGTCATTTGTTTTCCTAGTTTTGCATATAAATTACAAAATATCGTATATTTTCCTAAAAACCTCTTGCCTTTAGGGAGGGGGAGACAAAAAATTGCTGCTATGATTTCAAATAATCTGAAAGAGCAGAAAGGGGAGAGTTCATTCCAAATATTTCTCATATTCTATAGCTCCCCTCTTTTAGAAATGGGGCACGATTGTGAATATCTTCAGTATCAAATAATCTTGATACACTGTAAAATTTACTTCATGTATGAAAAACAAAGAGAGGAGATATAACATATGAGAAATATTTGGAATCAAGTCTCCCCTTGCTGTTATTTAGATAATTTGAAACCATACCAGCAAGTTTTAGTCTCCCCCTCCTCCAAGGCCAGAGGTTTTGGGGATATATATTTACACACACACACACACACCTATATATATATATATATATATATATATATATACTTGTTTATTGTTATATAAACAAGCTCACATCCCGCTGCTACAAACAGCCACTTGTTTCAATCAAACAGCAGATATCATCAGGCAGCGACTTGTCTATTCAAATGTTCAATGAATAGTCAAGTCGCTGCCTGATGATATCTGTTGCTTGATTGAAACAAGTGGCTGTTTGTAGCAGCGGGATGTGAGCATGTTTATATAACAATAAACAAGTATTATCAGCTCTTTTTATTGAGCACTATCTAACAACCTCGTTGAATTCACTAGTCCATTACTTTTGAATAAAAAAACCCCGAATATATATATATATATATATGTATGTGTGTGTGTGTGTGCGTGCGTGTGTGTGTGTAAATGTGTGTGTATATGTGTGTATATATATGTGTGTGTATACATGTGTGTATATATATATGTGTGTATACATATGGGTGTGTATACATATGTGTGTATATGTGTCTGTGCATATATGTGTGTGTATACATATGGGTGTGTATATGTGTGTGTATGTATATATATACGTGTATATATGTGTGTATGTATATATGTGTGTATATGTGTCTGTATGTATATATATATATATAAGTGTATATGTGTATATGTATATATAAGTGTATATGTGTGCATGTAAATATGTGTGTGTATGTATATATATGTGTGTGTATATATATATATTATTATTATTATTATTATTATTATTATTATTATTATTATTATTATTATTATTATTGGTCAAGCCTATTGTTTATATATTCTGCAGATTGCTGGACGTAAGCAATTATTACATATTTAAAATGATAATTGCACAAATATAAACACAATCACAATGTGAGGTAATTTAATAAAGCGCAAGAAAAATCAAATAAATGTGTTTTTGAATATTGTCACTCCACAAAGAGGAAATAAGTTTCTTCAAAAAAAGGGAGTAACACTTAAACGGAGACGCTTAAATGGGGAATTTAATTATCCCGTTTTGTGAAATCGAGAAGGCTTACATCTACAACATTAGGAACGGCGATGTCGCGCATCCCACGTCGATACTGACGCTACTATGGACAACTGGAAGCGAGCGGGGAATACAAAGAGAATAACTCCGGCTACACAGCAACGCTTAAGATTTATATCATTTTAAAATATCACCATAGTCAATCTGCCAAGTTTGTTTATTACATAAATGCGGGAACGTTTGAGTGTCTTGGATTTTATTTTTGATTAGTCTGGGTGCCCGGCGTTGCCCGGCGTTGCCCGCGTGTGTTGAGCAAAAAAAAAAAAAAAGGAAAGAAAGAAAGTGGTAGGTAGGCAGGCTCGAAACCGTGACGCAAATGCGGAAAAGATAGTGAAAGAAAATCTGGCGTCTTACCGCTACTCCATGACGCGACCGGAAGTTCACAACATTAAAATTAGGCAAAATCAATCCAACCAATACGATGACTTGCAAAAATGGCTCGCAAAAAAATCGAACCTTCCTTGTAGAAAGCTGTCTAGTTAATGGTGGAGGAATTAATGTTTTTTGGCCAATTTTTCGATATTTGTCGTCCGACGCGTCGAGCTTCAAAATGATACCCATATCGTGAAAATCCGTCGCTTCTTTCGAACGTTTTAAACAGACATACGTGCATACATACATACATGATGATTGCAACGTCTTGTCAGACGAGTGCCACCCTCTCAGACACTTAATGTCTATGAGCCCAAAAATGACTTCCATTGCCACAGGACCATTTTAATAGAAAATCCCTGAGGGAGTATCTGTACACAGATGATGTTACAGAGTCTTAGCTTTGTACGACAGCTAAGTCTCTCTCTCTCGGTTCAAGATGTTGAGATCCAGCAACAAGCAAGAGCAAGATAGCCAGCAACAACTTAAAGCAGACCACCTTAATGCGGGTACTGGTCTCCCGCTTTCTAGCTTTTAAATCACAGATTTGTCTTCTCCTAGAAAGGTTGCCTTCACCACGGCTTACGGGAGCCCTCTCCACCCCAATACACACATACATACACACAAGCACACACGGTGCTAGTTGGCCGTTGACCCCGAAAAAGGGTTCATTCGCCCTTTGGAAAGTCTTGTTTTTAATTCTTCAGGGAGACTAGTCACCAGACTTGTTTGGTGAGGCAACCAGTTTAGTCGCTGGTGACCCGACCATGAGGCAGGTAGTACTGGGTTACATGGTACCAGTAGCATATAAAATGACCTGACATACATACATACATATACACATTTAAACAGACAGGTGAGATGTATAATCTAGAAGATGATTTTTTTCAACCATTAAAAAACTAACGAACCGACAAGTTAATACAAACGATGAATATACAAATACGTATAAAATAAAATTTTCTGTTAAAATTTCGTTTTAACAACAAAAAAAAAACAATAAATATAGAACCACATAATCTACAAATCTATAATAAGGAGAATATGTGCAAGGGCACTTCTCAACCTATATACTCAACGAATCTTTGGTCTACAGACTTTAAATTTGGTTTATAGAGGAGTCAGACGCGTGGAAAACTTTTCATCTGGAAAAAGGCTTCTAAAGGGTCAAAGTTGATATATTTGTACGTGAAGTGATGGGATGTTTCTGTTTGCTGTTTCACGAATGCGCATGCGTGAATGGTTCTCATTGCAGATTCCTTATGGCCTAATGGTTATCGTTCTGGATTCAATGTCTTTAGGTTTTGGTTTCTATCTTAGCTTGAGAATTGTATTTTTTACTTGTAAGACGTGAACTGTTTGAAAAAAAAAACATGATAGTCGCATGACCAGATCTCAGGTTTTTCTTTTAAGGAATTTAACTTTACGTTTAATACCGGGAAACGCCAGGTACATCCACTAGTAAATAATCAATTACATTTAAAGTTTTCTTGCATTTATAAAAATCATAATAAAACAACATATTATTTAAAAAAAAAATAACTAAAAACAACAAATGTACAAATACATAGTAAATAGCAGACGTCGTTTTGTTCATCATCAAATCTATATAAGAGCCAGGTACGTCCAAGGATGGAATACTGTTGCCACATCTGGGCAGGAGCTGCTAGAAAGGACTTGCCCTGCCTTGATAGAGTTCAAAATAGACTTCGTGGCCTCGTGGGATGTCCTTTTCTCTTCGCTGCAACCTCTATCTCACAGATGAGATGTTGCGAGTTTGTCTCTGCTTTATCGTTATTTTCATGGCAATTGTTCGACTGAGCTTCAATCTATGGTCCCCCCTCGCCAAACTTTCACAAGAAACACTCGTCTAGTTGAAAACACTATCAATAACCCCCCCACTCTTTATCTGTGCCTAAACCTAAACGTAGATTCCAATAACAAAGCTTCTTTCTTAGAACTGCCCGTCTGTGGGATTGTCTTCCGTTTTCCTGCTTTCCAGCTGTCTATAATATGGTTGTCTTCAAGTCCAACGTAAACAAGTTTCTGGTGAGCCGTTCCACTTAAGTTAACAAATTTACCGAACTTCCATTACTATCGATTACTATATTGTCCTTTTGACTGCTGTTCACTCTTTAACCCTTATCCTTGAGTGGCCTCTTGGCCTTGATAAGTGGCGACGCCTATGTAAAAAAAAAATTAAAAAAACAAAAGAAATTATTTCTTTAACCTAATGAAACGAAAAATTTATAAAAACAGTAAATAGACAAGTACATATGCAATAATAGCGGGATGTTTTACAATCCACAGAGGTATAAAATAGTAGTCGACAATTCAAATACATGACAAATTAATGTTAGCAAAGGCAAGATAAATTACTCTTCTACCCGTTTGGAAAAGTTTTAATGGTTTTATTCACTTTAAAACGTTTAATCGGTTCGAAAAACAGATAATGTCAAGTGACAGCTACAAGCAAGAAAAATGGCGGCGAATTATGTGAAGTTTTGATAATGACTTAAAAATTAAAAATTAAAATATACATAATATTGTTAGGAACCAACCAAATGTCACCGTGACATACATTTCGTAAGTTTCTAACAGTATAGTTAACAAAACGAAAAAATAATCAAAAACATATGTATAACAAATAAAAGCTACCAAAGCCAACATAAATTACTCTTCTATTTATCTGGAAAAGTTTTTAGAATTTTAACTTATTTTAAATTGTTTTGATGCCATTTTATCTTCCCTGCAACTTCCCTGGAACTCAAGAAGACACGTCTTCAGCTTGTCTCTGCTCTATCGTTATTTTCATGGTAAGTGCTCGACTGAACTCCAAATCTATCGTTCCTCCTTGCCAAACTTTCACAAAAAAAAAAAACACTCGGCTAGCTACAATTACTATATGCGCTTTTCTCTACGCTCTAACTGTACCTAAATTTAAACGCAGATTTCATGAACAACATTCCTTCCCAAAACTGCCCGCCTGTGAAACGCTTTCGCTGGCCTGCTTCCCGATTGAATACAACATGATAGCCTTCAAATCCAATGTAAACAAGTTTTTTCTGAGCCGTCCTCATAAATAACCGAATTCTACCTAATTTACACCATTAACGATGACTACAATATCACCTTACATTCATTAACCCTTGATAAGTGGTGACTCCCAAATAAAGAAATATAAATATACAGGGTGTTCGAAAAGTCACTAAAGGGTTGAAAATCTTTGTCACTTTACCATTAATGATTTTTTTTTCTCTATTTCAGATATTTTATAGATAATATTTTGGGAATTAATTACTGATAAGTATAGCGCTCAATAATGGAAAACACCAAAGCTGGTTTTTATTCATAAAAATTGTGTATAATTGTGTTGATTCTGATAGTGCTTATTTCGATCAATGAATTTTTGTTTGAGCTCCGATCTATGGACCCCTCTTGCCAAACTTTCACACAAAAAAACTCAACTAGCTAAAACCACTATATACGATTTCCCTCACTCTCTCTTACTCTCTTTCTCTCTCTTTTTCTTTCTTTCTTTCTTTCTTTCTGTCTGTCTGTCTGTCTTTCTCTCCCCATCCCTCTCTCTCTCTCTCTCTATATATATATATATATACATACATATATATATATATATATATGGTGACCCCCCCCCAAAAAAAAAAAACTAAATGGGGGCCATCTAGAACATATGCTGTAGAGCGGAGAAAAAAATGATGTGATGTTTTGAATATAATAAACTAGTTATGACCAAAATTTTATTTCATACAAACAAAACACTAAGAAACGGGGCCTAATTAGTTAGAGTTGGGGCCCGTTTTTTGGGTCACCCTGTATATATATATATATATATATATATATATATATATATATATATATATATATATATTGTAACGTTTTTTGGAACCAACACGTTGTAGCCTCAGTCGCAAATCTAATTCTAAGTGCAGATTCCATAAACAAAGAACAAGAACTGCCCATCTGCGAAATACAGTTTCACTGGACTGCTTCCCGGTTGAATACAACATCGCAGCCTTTAAATTAAATATAAACAAGTTCTTGTTGATCAGTCCCCATAAATAATCAAATTCTACCCAATTTGCACCATTAACGATTACTATACTACCACCTTACATTCATTGACCCTTATCTTTGAGTGGCCTTCGGGCCTTGATAGGTTGTGACTCAAAAATAAGAAGAAATAAAAGACAGTCGATAAACAGAATGTCTAAATCCTTACCTCGTGTGATTGCTCACTGTGCGCCAGTGAAACATTTAGTTTGCTGTAGGCAACCAATAACCCCTCCGTAATCTCATAACATGTAAAATGAGATCTTCGAACAATTCTTCCAAAGAAAACTAATAACGAAAATTATATAACTTACCTATACATATATAAGTCTGAAGAATACTACATCATATTAGAAAGATAAGGACTTACTCCCGCTCCAATACCTTTCCAATTACTATCAACCAAATTCGTTATATACATTATAATATGAAATCCACCTCAGGATCCGGAACAACTTGTATATTGGTTATAATAAGCGTATGTTTTTTTACAAAGGAGTCAATACTTATCAAGGGCTAGCGGCCATTCGAGGATAAGGGTTAAAGACTGTACAATAGTCAATGGGGTAATATCGTAGTAACTGTTAGAAGTGTAAATTTGGTAAATTGGATTACTTAAGTGGAACGGCTCATCAAGAACTTGTTTACATTGGACATGAAGACGACCATATTGTAGTCAGCTGGAAAGCAGGCAAACGGAAGAAAGTTCCACAGGTGTGCAGTTCTAAGAAAGAAACTTTGTTCATGGAATCTACGCTTAGGTTTCGGCAGAGATAAAGAGTGGGGGAAATTAGTGATAGTGTTTTCAGATTGACAAGTGTTTCCTCGTGAATGTTTGGCGAGGGGGGGCTATATATTGGAGCTTAGACGAGGACTTGCCATTAAAATAACGATAAAGCAGAAACAGGCTCGCAACGTCTCTCCTGTGAGAAAGAGATTGCAGGAAAGAGAAAAGGGCATCCTTTATAAGGCGACGAAGGCTATTTTGAACTCTGTCAAAGGAGGATAACGTATTTCTAGCATCTCCTGCCCAGATGTGGCAACAGTACTCCATCGGTTGACGTTCCTGACGCTTATATAGGAAGAGAATTGCATTAGCAGTGAGATATCTACTGGATTGATAGAAGGATTCCACCGACTTTGGCAATGGATTTGATGTACGTTAGATCAGGAGTAAAGGTCAAACCCAGAAGCTTGTCAAAAGACGGAGCCTCCCCAAGACGAGAGCCACTGATGAATCGATTAGCTAAACGTATATTTTATATGCTTGTGTGTATATAAAATGTTCATCTAAATAACGGTCCCGGATATGACCTAAAACTATATCCAATGGTGAGGCCCCACCTTGCGGGCTTTGGGGAGTGTGGAGCCACCCTTTAATTGCCATTGCTCCCAGGTCCACTCTGACCCGGAGTGGTAGTATCTGTTAGGGTCCCAACTATGGGTTGAATAGAATCTGACTTTAAAAAATATATATACTCCATTAAAAATCGTTCCTCAAAATAATTAGATTCGGCATTAAATAACCTGAAAAAGGTAGATATGCCGTAAAACAAAAACAACCAACCAACCAATCATCTAAATAACGTGTAACGATACTTTAGAAAGCGGGTGTATATAATTACAAACAGATCAATACTTTTTAAATATGGTTCTTTAGCAACAAGACGAATAAACATCCTTGTCCGCTTGGTACAACAGAAAAGGTAGACATACCTTCTGTATAGTTCTTTTTTTTCCGGGGGTTGTTTTTATCGTGAATCCTGTAATCGAAGACACTTCCCTCCAAAGGAAACCCATAACAACCAGTTATATTTTTCTCTGCTCTTTATTCATCTTTATTGATGATCCCTTTTTTCTGAGTCAGCACGCTATATCTTTACATTTTTTCTGGTATTTCCATTAAAATGCTCTCGTTTGTTCTCTCCTCTAACACTTTTAACTGATGATGTGTATTTCCAAACTATCTCCTTACGTCATTAAGTCCACATGTCCAAGGACACAAATCGGATGATCCATCTTCGTCACGTATTTCTATTTATGTTATTTAACATTATTTTTACACTAAGTTAACATTTTTGGGAACATTTTTAACACAAAATTATTTTATCTGTGACTATTTTGCTGCGATGAATATTATTTCGGTTGTTCAAACATCCTTTGCTTTGTTATCAAAATATTTCTAACACTGACAATCGCTCATGGCTAACTGGTATTTTCCGGGAGCCAATAAGATAGCAATATTCTGAAAAATTCAAATCAAACACCCTGTTCTTTCCACATTTCTAACATTGCTTTGAATTTATATAGGGTTGCGTCATTTTTATGGAGGGGTACAGTTTGTAGTAATCGTGATTAACGATCCAAGATGGGATTTTCCTATAGAATTTCTCTCGAAGAAAAAAGTAGAAAATCTCTGATGAGAGTAAAAATCATTTAGTAATTAATGAAGATAAGATTAGAAATGATAAGCAAATTACGCAACAAAAAGAGTTTTAATTGATCTGCATTCCTCGTCTATAAAATATTAGGTTGGCGCGAAAATAATGCCGTTTTTTTTAACGTTCAACTTCAAAAGATCATAACTCCTTTCATAATAAAGTTTATTAATCGAAATAAGAACATTTAGAATCGACACGTTTTTGCCAACGAAAAACAAGCTTATTTATCCGATTAGCATAGAAATCCGAAGTTCTGAAAGCGATGAAGTCAGTGAAGGTCGTTTCGGCATTATCTCGGCTTTTGAAGCATTTTTCGCGCAGGAAGTGGTCGAGATGATTGAAATAGTAATAATCAGTGGGCGATAGGTCTGGTGAATATGGCGGATGATGCAGAGTCTTGTAGCTCAATTTGTTCAGCTTCTGCAGAATCAGTTGAGCAACATACAGCTAGAGTTGTCAGGGAGGATAATTGGTCCCTTCATATTGACCAATCTCGGAGATATACGTTGGAGCTTCTGGTGCATTTCGTCAATTTGTCGACAGTACTTCGCCATAATCATTTCGCCGGGATTCAAGAAGCTGTGATGGATGAGACCGGCCTCAGACCACCAAACATTCACTATAACCTTTTTTTTTGTGCAATGTCGGCTTCGATAAGTGTTATGGAACTTTTCTGGCATCCAACCACTGTGCCGAACTTCGTCTATTGTCGTAGAGGATCCACTCCTCATCACACGTCACAATAAATTAGAGAAATTGGTCGTTTTTGTTGCGCAGAGGGAGCATAGAAGACACCTCAAAACGACGAATTTTTGCTATCGTTCAATTCATGCGGCACCTATTATCCAACTTTTTTTTACTTCCCTATTTACTTTAAATGGCGAACTTCTGTTGAGTAGTCGATCTCGGGTTCAACAGAAACTTCTCGTGTAGTTTTGCGAGGATTGACCTCAATTAAGGCTTTCGAATGTTTGTTATCAACCGCAGTTGCCGACTGCGACCATCTTCATCTTCGAAGCTCTCGTGACCATTGCGTAATTTCTTGAACCACCGTTGGGCCACACGTTCGTTTATGGTTCCCGGGCCAAACGCATCATTGATATCACGAGCTGCCTCGGCAGTTTTTCGGCCAGTTTGAACTGGAACAAGAAAATCGTGCGATTTGAATTTTGTACATGCTGTCGAAAAGCCTGCAAAAAAATGAATGAGGAGTAACGAATAACATAATTCGATAGAGCGAAAAACGCGCTTCAAAATGATATATAACATGGCTAATATATATCAATGAATTAATTCAGAAATCATATATAAAAGTAACATATGTGAGAAAAAAGATTGTTTTGGCACCAACCTAATACAAAAAATGCTGCAGTTTGAAGACATAGTAAGTCTCCTTAAGTGATGATTAGTCAATCATCAACGTCCTATAATATGTGCATGGTATATATATATATATATATATATATATATATATATATATATATATATATATATGTGTGTGTGTGTGTGTGTGTGTGTGTGTGTGAGTTTGTAATTAGCATCAGCGTTCTACAATGTGTGCATTATATATAACTAGCGGGGGTACCCGGCGTTCCCGTTTGTTTGGAGGTGTGTAAGGGGGGGGAATAAAGAATAAGCGGAGTAATTTTAAAAAAATTAGCGAACAAACATACAACTTATTTAAAAAATAAATTGGAAAAACAAAAACAAAAAACACAGCGGAAAGTGGGGGGAAAATGGCATAAATAACCCTTCAATTCGCTTAAGTCCAATGGTGCGTTTCACATGAACGTTAAAATTCCATTCTAGTTCCATTTTATTTTTTTTTTAGTCAACTACAAAACGAAACAAAGCGAAAAAAATGTCATAAATAAACCTTCGAATCGGTTAAGTCCATGGTGCGTTTGACCCAGTAGAAAACAGAACGAAAAGGAAAGTTAAAATGCCATTCAAGTTTTTTAAAGCAACCACGAAGTAAAGAAAACCCAAACCGGTGTTTCTTCGTACTGTCCCTTGTGAAAGATTCCGCAATGGTGTAAGCGGTAGCGGGGGCAGGAAGACTTTATTAGAGAGAAAAGATTTTACAACTTCTTGATTCTAACCGATTTTGGCAGTGAACTCTCACCAGAAAAAATATAGGAATCTACGATTATCGAGGAAGTATAGAGATAATAGGCCTATAACACACCTCAGATAATGTACTGCAGTTTGTGCATATTAAATTTGCATAAAATGTCTTGATTTTCAATCCTATTAAAGTCAAAGTCACAGGGAGAAAAATGAGTTCATTATATATATATATATATATATATACATATATATATATATATATATATATAGGGATATACACACATATATATGTATATATGTATGTATATGTATGTTTATGTATATATATATGTATATGCGTATATATGTATATGTATATATATATATGTATACATATATATATGTATGTATACATATATGTATATGCATATCTATACATATGCATACATATATATATATATATATATATATATATACATACATATACATTTCACATATGCGCATATAGGTCTATCCTTTACTATCAGCCTTCTACAATTTGTTAATAGTGTCATAATCATAAGATCACTCTCGGCGTCTAGA
>NC_136520.1:66429932-66439932 GCF_053919585.1 Euprymna scolopes
TGCCAGGTGAAGGTCGAACGCCGGCATTACGAATGCATAATTTAGTAGCTATTGATTCATGTTTTAATTTTTAGCCTTGCAGTAAACATGCTTTCATAGCACAGTCATTTACGGCAAAGGCAAAATAAATCGTGAGCTGAACGTTTTGGTTTTGATTCTCGGTGGTGGCGCATGAGTCTTTTTTTTTTAAATTCTTTTTAAGTCATTACTGTATATTGCATCCAATCTATCTATCTATCTATATCTATAAAAGTGAAAATATATGACTTTTCTCTATGGTAGTTAAGGAAGACTATTATACAGAAAGGCATTACTTTACATATTCACACTTTTTAATACATACATATGCACATAATCTAATCATAGGGCCCGAGCAAAGCCGGGCGGAACCGCTAGTGTATATATATATATATATATTCTATTCTATACTCCTATAAATTCGTGCTCTTTTGTGTGTATCGATATTCATATTAAACCCCCTTTTTTCTATTTATTTAAAAAGAAAATACAATTTTCTTATATCTTGGTCGTGCAATTGCATTCACTAGCAAACGATCAAGCTAATTTGCATATTCTTTTAAACATTCCTTTTAATTAATTCCCTATTAGTTGCTTTGGTTTTTTAATGGGGTAATCATCTTTAGTTAACTATTACCTGTAATTATATTCATGCAGATATTCTACATGATTTATACTTGCATAATATTTGCGAAAAAAGTTTATAGTAAACACAAAATTGTTTCCATATATATTTATGTATACATATATATTTTTGTTAAACAAATCTATCTATCTATCTATCTATATATGTATATATATATATATATATATATATATATATATATTTATATATATATATATAAAAGTGAAAGTGTCTGCCTGTCTGTCTGTGTGTCTGTGTCCGTACATTTCCATGCGCAATAACTCTGTCAATTTTTAGTCTACAGACTCGAAATCTGATATACAGGGTACTGAGATTTGGGAAAATCGATGTGATCGGTTTTCGGCCAGAAATTTGCGATTAAGGGGTTAAAGTTCAACGATTTGACTTTTGAGAACTCTACCAACCTCCTCCGACAATTTGAGGTCTAAACACTTGAAATGTTAGATATAGGTTTCGTGGACTTGGATCTAACTTAATAACTTGATTTGAACCCAAAATAATAAATTTTAAGTAGTCATAATAGGGGCCAAATTTTAAAAAATTGATCGTTTTATTTTATTTATTTTTTTTTTTTGCTCAACATACACCTCCAATTAACCGGGCAACGCCGGGCTGAAATGCTAGTATATCTAAAAAAGTGAACGCGTCTGTGTGGGTACATTTCCCTACGCAATAACTCTGTCAATATTTAGTCTACAGACTCGAAATTTGATATACAGGGTACTGAGATTTGGGAAAATCTTTGTAATCCGGTTTCGCCCAGAAATTTGGCTGTTACGGGGTCAAAGTTTTACGATTTGACCTTTGAGAGCTCTACCAAACTCCTCCGACAATTTTGGGTATAAACAATTGAAATTTTGGATATACGTTCCTTGGACATGGACCTTACTTAATAACTTAGTTTGAGTCCAAAAACAATAAATTTTAAGGGGTCATGATAGGGGTCAAAGTTTTAAAAATCTGACCTCTGCGGTCTTTACCAAATTACTCAGACAATTTCTGGTCTAAACATTTGAAATTTTACATAAAGAGATAGGGTAAGCCATTTAATCGGTGTGGGTGAAAAATTTTTAGTTACCAATATATAAATGTATGTGTGTATGTTTGCATGTCTGCCTAATACTTTCGACAGAGGCGATGGATTCTCACAAGATCACTATCCTTTGGAAGTTCGACCTTTCAGACGACAAATATTGAAAAATTGGCTTAAAACATTAATTTCTTCACCTTCAACTGGGCACTTTTCTACAGGGGCAGCCGCTTTTTTCGCCGATATTTTTTAAAGTCATCCTCTCCTTTCGATTGTCACACCTTAATTAAAACGTACGTCACTTCCGGTTTGGCGGTAGTCCTAACAGCAAAGACGTCAGGTTGTTTCCCTGTCTTTTTCCTCCTTCGTGGTAAGGGTTCGAGCCTGCCTTCCTACTACTACTTTTTTATTGTTGTTTTTTTTTTTTGCTCAACACACACATCAAAACACCCGGGCAACGCCGGGCTTAAATGCTAGTATATATATATATATATATATATATATATATATATATATATATATATATAAAGGGAACGTGTCTGTGTGTCTGTCTGGGTGTCTGTGTACATTTCCCTACGCAATAACTATCAAGTTTTAGTTTACAGACTCGAAATTTTATATACAGGGTACTGAGATTTGGGAAAATCTATGTAATCCGTTTTCGCACAGAAATTTGGCTGTTAAGAGGTCAAAGTTCAACGGTTTGACCTCTACCAAATTCCTCCGACAATTTTAGGTCTAAACACTGGAAATTTAAGATACAGGTTCCTTGGACATCGATCTAACTTAATAACTTGATTTGAATCCAAAACTTTCTCTGTTGATTATTATGCAATATTTAATAATAGTTAGAAAAGTTACAAAACATTAGACTTGAGTGCACTTCCGCTAGAATCAAAACCAGCTTAAGTAACTATCAATTCAGATACGATGCAAGTGACTTAATGCAATAAATGTTTCATTTTGCAGAGGTAATATTTTACCCTTTAATCTTTACTCGACTGACTCTGCCAAACTTCACTGTTTTTTTTTCTTTTTGTTATTTTTTCTTTTGGTTCCTTAGCAACAACTTTTACCGGCTAAAAACCGAATCGAAATGTGCTACAGGTCCAAATAATATATATTCAAAATTTCAAATTCATAGACCAAATAATCAGAAAGACGTTTGGTAGAGAATTTTCGCACATACACGGCCAATGTCACTTTAATGTTTCTCTCTCTCTCTCTCTCTCTCTCTATATATATATATATATATATATATATATATATATATATATATATATATAACATATATATATATATATATATATATATAAAGAGGGAGAGAGATAGATTGAAAGGCAGACAGACAGACAGATAGGTAGATAGATAATTAGATATGAATAAATTATTTCCGTGTGTCATTGCGTTTGTATCTAAGTGTCGTGGGGTACAAATCACCCCTATTTGAGAACTAAGTGGAATCAACCAGTCCTATGCATACAGAGACATTCATATCATGTTTAACCGCATGCTAAGAACACGTTCCTCTCATACCACTTTAGTGGATTCTGTATTCTTTATGATAAACACATATTATATTTTATACACTTTACACTACTTGTGGTTTCTTTCATTTGTGACCCCCAGCACGGGTCTGCAACACTTAGTCTTCGCAATTATGCAGAATATAGAAACTATGCATAAATAGAATTCAGCGTTATAGTGAAATGAAATTAATCATTTTATTAAAAAAAATCCTAAAAATGAACACGTAATTAATTAACGACTGTTTTGCAAAGGAAGTCGCTCTCATATACATGACTAGTTATTTTTATAATTTTTAAATAGCAACGTGAGGAGCAAAAAGAAGGTCAACTTTATAGGTGTGTAGATAGATACATTTATAGAGAAATTATTGATAAAATAAAATAAAAAATAGTTATATATGACTTTATCTCTCAATTTGATAAGGAAAAACATCAATGGGAAGAGAGGTTATATATGCCCTTTATATCTAGGTATTTCGAAGACTGATGCTTCTCATCAGAAATATGTTTAACTTCTTATATATTTATAAGTCTCTATATAAATAATCCATCCATATTATTTATATATATATATATATATATATAAATAATATATATATATACATAATCCATCCATATTATTTATTTATATATATATATGTGTGTGTGTGTGTGTGTGTGTGTGTGTGTGTGTGTGTGTGTGTGTGTGTGTGTGTGTGTGCATATATATATTCGAGCACGTCTGATTGAACACGACGGAGTTCTTTTTTCCAATTTTATTGGATAACTTTTCGATTCACTGAGCAGTCTTTTTATTTCGGCAGGCATATGGTATATTATGGCGCCCAAAAGTTGTTGCTCGGCCGTATTGTTGTCAGAAGTGATTGTTGTTGTTATAAACCATGCCAGCCGATTTAAAAAAGACCACCTGACAAATCGAAAAGATATCCAACAAAATCGAAAAAAAAAGAAAGAATTCTATCGTGTTCAATCAGACGTGCTTTAATAATGACTTGCTGCCAAAATATACCAATATATATATATATATATATATATATATATATATATATATATATATATATATATATATATATATATAGTCTTGTATAATTTTAAATTTTTATCATTCGTTAGAAAACTATCCAGTCAGTAAATCATTTAATAACCTGCAATCACTGCATCACCTTATATATATACACTTGTGCCCGATATTATTCATACCCCTCGGATCTTTGAGATTTCTATAAGAATATTGCTCAAACCAGAAGGTAGACAATATTAAAGGGATTTCAAACAATAAATCAAGCATAAGCATTTAATTTAAACTCAACAAATAAATAAATTATGCAAGTTTGAAACATTATACAAAGAAAAACAATAATGGCACTAGTTCAAAATTATTCATACCTCTCTTACTAATAGTCAATAGCATGCCCTTTATTCTTAATAACTGCCTGTAACCGTTTTGGATATTTATCAACAAGGTTTTTACAAGCATCAACACTGATTTTTGACCATTCTTCAATGCAGTAGTTCTCCAAATCCCTCAAATTTCTAGGTTTCCGCTTTTTAACCTCAGTTTTCAATATGTGCCAGAGGTTTTCGATAGGGTTCAGGTCGGGACTCTGGCTAGGCCATTCCAAAACATTAATTTGATTATGCTCAAACCATTTCTTGACTATTTTGGCAGTGTGTTTTGGATCATTATCCTGTTGAAGGACCCAGTTTGGTCCTAAATAGAGCTTCTCCGCATCCTGTCTAATGTTTTTCTGGAGTATCTCCAAATATTGCTCCTTCTTCATGGTTCCATCTATCTTGACCAAACTACCTGGACCACTAGCCGAAAAGGAGCCCCAAAACATTAGGCTACCACCACCATGTTTCACCGTGGGTATGGTGTTCTTTGGGTTGTAAGCTTCTCCTTTCTTCTTCCAAACGTAAGAAGCATCGATATGGCCAAACAATTCAATTGTTGTTTCGTCAGTCCACAAAATACTTGAGAAAACGGACTCTGGAGAATTCACATGGGTCCTAGCAGACTTTAGACGTACTGCAAGGTGTTTTACGGTGTGCAATGGAGTCCTTCTTGGTCTTCTTCCTTTCAGACCATTTTCATGCAGAGTCCTTTGCAATGTTTGCCTTGATATTTTTATGCCAGAAGACTCCAGATTTTCTAAAATGTCCTTAGTAGTGGTGGTTGGATTTGCATTAACACTTCTTACAATATTCCTGGTGGCTCTAGCAGACAGTTTCCTTTTCCTTCCTCTGCCAATCAAGTTGTTTGTTGTGTGGTGGCTCTGGAATTTTTTGATGATGCTCTGTACTGTTGCTGTAGGGACCTCAAATTTCTTGGAAATTGACTTGTAATCTAAACCATCCTTATGTGAATTAACAATTTTAGTCCTAAGATCATTACTAAGCTCTTTTTTCTTCCCCATTCTAATAATTTTTATTCTTTTATTGGTTTTCAGTTGATATCATTTTAATTTCTGAAAAATGCAAAAAACGAAATGAAATTAATCAAAGGTTGTATAAAAGCATTCAAAATAAGAATCAAACAGGAAACAAACAGTCAGAAACTCGATTAATACTGAAAAAATAAGGGGGTATGATTATTTTTGAACATTGCAGATTTATAAATAGCTGTATATTTCTTTTATTACATGTATCCCGAGATTTTAAAATTACGAAAATGATCAGAAGAGGTTTATTAAGAATATATATCAATATGGACGTAAACAATAAATTCTTACAAAGTTACACCTAATAAACTCCATTTTCGAGGGGGGGTATGAATAATATCGGGCACAAGTGTATATATATATATATATATATATATATATATAATTATTTTTAGTACATCTTAGTGTTTCATCTTTCCGGAACCATCAGTGCAGGAGGTTACGATTGCCTCTGCTCATGGGATTCGAACACCGCAAAGAATCATCTCTGTCTCTATTTGCAAGGAACAAAGCCCCAGTATCGACATCAACCGCACTGATATAAAAATGAAATCAAACATTATTAAATGTCGATCTACAGTGATCAAGCGACTTTTCTTTCACAGACGATGCCAAACTGTTAAGAAACCTGCTTCTTAAATGGGCGAAAATTATTATAGTTCTAAATAATTTTTGTTTTATTTTGAATAATTATTTTAAATACCTAGTATCATATATATATATATATATATATATATATATATATATATATATATATATATATATATATAGTAAGTTATAAAATATATATGGCAACTTACTACCTAGCTCTACCTACGTATTGAGCACTGTTGAAGTAAATACTTAAAGTTTATGCATAAATTTATACTTTCGTATATTAATTTCTGTGATTAAATCAAGTAATCATATCTATAATATAAAGCTGAATGTGTGTGTGTGTGTGTGTGTGTGTGTGTGTGTGTGTGTGTGTGTGTGTGTGTGTGTGTGTGTGTGTGTGTGTGTGTGGTTATATGGTTGACTATTTTAAAAAACTGATTGCATATAATGATAGAAGATGTATCGAGACACAGGAATGGGTATGTTTGATCTGGCAGAATGGTGGTTCATTAAAATTGCGGGGTCTGCGTTCGCGCCTGGTTCATAAAGTATGGAAATAAAAAATTAAAAATTAAAAAAAAAAACATTTACAAGTGTTTTTGATATAGATGTACATAAGAATACTGTGATAAGTATGTTTTAACTTAAATAGGGATGGTATAATAAAATTGTGGGGTTTGCGTTCGCGCCTGGCCTCCATAGAATGGAAATAACCACAAACTTTAATAAAGACTTTTCGTATCTATCTGCGTAAGTATACTTTGATAATTATGTTTCAGTTTGAAGAAATATGGTATAATAAAATTATGGGGGTGTTCGTTCGCACCTGACTTTCCATAGAATGGAAATATGTCACAAAGTTTAACAATGTGTTTTAATATAGATCCACAGAATATTGTAATAAGTGTTTCAGTGTGAACAGGTATGTTATAATAAATTATGGGGTTTATCTATTTTATTTTTACTTTCATCATATTTTGCTTTGGTTTTGATACCCGCAAATTCAACCCAAATTTACAACCCTTCCTTTTCATAATCTATCATACTTTAATAAATCAGAGTCCATTTTCTGTAGGCTGTTTTTGAACCCAGTCAACGACGCGTACTTTTGCTAGTATATATATGTGAATATATATATATATATATATATATATATATATATATATATATATATATATATACATATATAGATAGATAGATAGATAGATAGATAATGAAAACAAAGAGATGTAGTGTTTACCTGATTTACACAATGGTAAACTTCAAACTAATATAAATACCAGTATTTATATATAGATAAGTTAATCCCAAACCGAATAAAAAAGCTTAATACGCAATAGAGAGTAGAGCTTATTATAAGAGAAAGAAAATTAAAACTGTAAGTTGAACTTTACAATCCAAATTTATTGTTCGACTGAATACTCCAAAAACAATTTACAAAGTCTTTATTCCGCAGAGTTTGAAAGAATGCTATTCTTGTTATTCTTCTCATCAGAGGACATAAAGAAATCATCAAATTATATTTGTAGCAATGCTAAAATTTGCTAGTTAAGGCAATTAGTGAAACCGCAGTTTATTGCAGTTATAAATTACCAAATAAAAAAATGAAAAAATATTGGATATGTAAACAACTAATATAAAAATAAACCGCACATAATATTTCAGCTCGAATGAAACTCTTCTAGAGTTGATCCAAAATGCAAAATAGTTCTTTAGATAGATAAATCCAGCGTGAGGATGCATATAATCCGATTGGAGATTTTTCAAAAGCATTTCTTTGAAACTCCGCGGAATAAGGACTTGTAAATTGTTTTTTGGAGTATTCAGTCAAACAATACATTTTGATTGTAAATTCAACTTACAGTTTTAATTTTCTTATATATATATATATATATATATATATATATATATATATATATATATATATAAAGCTCAACCAACAGCCAGGCCAAGACAGTACAACAGAACAAAAAAATTACATAACTTCTTTAATAACTTTGGTCTTTCTATAATTATCGAACCAAACAAAAAAACTTCAATTTTTTTATATCTTACACTTAATCTTAACACCGAAACGCATAGCCCCTATCATAAACCTAATCTTACGCTTTTATACATCCATAAATCTTCTAACCACCCCAACTCAATTATAAAATCTATAGTACCAGAATTTCCGCTCTTTCTGCTGATAAAAATCTTTTAATCAAAATGCTACTTTCTTCAATAATGCATTATGGGACTCAGGACACAAGGAAAAGATTAAATACAACAAGTATGCTCCTCCTGCAGGCCGCCTTAAATCTGTAATCACACACAATATGACTCGTAAGAAACCAGTTCAAATAACAAGATCTGCCGCTATCAATAACAATGAACCAGTCTACATATATAATCGAAACCAAAATACTAATCGCAATACCTCTAATCCACCCAGTCGCATCAGGAGAAAGAAAAATATTTGGTTTAATCCTCCATTTAGCCTAAATGTCAAAACTAATGTACCCAAAGAGTTCTTCAACATTTTACAAAACTCTTTCAAATACCCACACAGATATAGTTCTATTTTCAATAAAAATTCAATCAGGATTTCTTATTAAACAATGCCTAATTTAGCACAAATATAACTATAACATCTAATAACAAAAAAAATAAATCAGCCCAAAAAATCCTTTTCCCAATTAAACCCAAAACTAACTGTAATTGTAATAACAAACATCTTTGCCCATTCAATAATGATTGCATCGATAAAGATGTTATATATTCATGCACTATTACCGAGCTCCCGCGCAATCCTCCCAAAACAGACACTAATATTTCGTCTTCAAGTTATCCTTCTTCCCATCCTCCATCTGATATAGTTACTAATCCAATACACTACTCGAGCAGTCCCTCTATCTACAATCATACAACTAGCAATAATAATAATAATGATAATAATAATAATAATAATAATAATAATAATAATAATAATAATAATATTAATATTAATATTAATGAGAATAATAATATTTCTCCTAACAGCCATCTTAACACTAACAACACTCATTATCCCCTTCAAAATAGTCCTCATACAATCATTGTCCCACCATTTGTTGAACACTATGAACAAAATTCAAACTATTTAACTAATACAAATCAGCAAATTAATATTAATACCAGACCTCGAGCTTTTAATAAAGTACATACATATATTGGCGCTACTTCAACATTAATTATGAAAAGAATATCAAACCACATTTCTTCTTTTAACAACCATAATTCTAATAATTACCATGGAACTTTTCTAACCACTTTAATTAAAAAACTTAACTCTAACAATACCCCCTTCTTAATCAAATGGACAATCATAAAGAAAGTTAAGTCTTATACTCCAGGCTCTAAGTCATGTCGCCTCTGCATAACCGAAGCTATAACTATAATTACTTCCCCTCAAAGTAACAATGTAATAAATTCTAAAATGAACTAATCGCTTTCTGTAAATATAAGTCCAAATTTAATTATGGCAATTTTGAAATTACATAGTTATTACCTTTACCTTTTATATAGATATATAATTTTTTCTTTAACTTTATCGGTTTTTTCTACATACTTTCTCAATACTTTATAATTTAATAATTCTTTATTTTAATTCTTTATTTCTTCTTTGCTTGGCTTATTTTTATCTGCAATTTCTGTTTTAGTCTTTAAATATTCCTATCTATCTAATATATCAATCTACCAACACTTTCTTCTCTTGTAT
>NC_136520.1:66444932-66489932 GCF_053919585.1 Euprymna scolopes
TTACCTGGACATATACATATATAGAGAAAGATATATAAGAAGGAACAAAATGTGGTATGTATTCATCAACGTTTCGTCTTTATTTCGAGACTTCCTCAGGGTGAATGAATTTAAGAAAACAAAAACACCAGTACAAATATTTGAAAATTTTCTTGTGAAAAGTGCGACGCTATTCCATTTCAGCAACGGGGAAAGACGTTGGAAATTCGAAAAAGGAAGGGATGTTGCGTTGTTAAAGAGAGGGAGATTTTTAATAACGGCATATAGTCGTTTATATGTTTTAAAAAGATATGAACGCAGTTAATACTCTTTCTGGAAAAAATATATCTGTTAATATTAACTGCGTTCATATCTTTTAAAAACATATAAACCACAATATGATCTTATTAAATATCTCCCCTTCTTTAACAACGCAATGTCCCTTTTTTTTTCTTTTTTTTTTTTCTTAATTTCCAGCATCTTTTTCCGTTTTTGAAATAGAACAACGTCACGCTTTTCAAATATTTGTACTGGTATCTTTTTTTCTTAATCTTATTTATCCAGAGGAAGTCTCGATATAAAGACGAAACGTTGATGAACACATAACTTGTTTTGTTCCTTTTCATATCGCTTTATTTTGTCGGAATGCTATTTCGATTCTTTTCAATATATATATATATATATATATATATATATATATATATATATATATATATATTAAGTAATGTGATTTATAATTTAAAAATTTAAAAAAAACTTTTTAATTTAAAAATCAAATTTTAATTAAATTAAAAATCAGTTTCATAAAAAGGAACAACAACAAAGTCAATTATCTGTACGATCGTTTCGGAAATCCGTGCTTTTTATTTGTGGTATACATGAAGTCACGTAGAACAATTATACATAGTTTTTTTGGTAAGCACGGTCTCCTCATCAGCAAATTTAGGAGGATTTCTATTGAATTGAAAAGACACCAAAAATAAACCTAGCATTAAAAGTAAGGCAGATGAATCTGAAAAATTGAAGTTAAAGGTTTGGATTTAAAATTTATAAGAAAATTAGTATAGGTTAGAGATAGAAATGAGTAGAAAAAATATATATTTATTTTTGAATTTACATAATAAATTTGATTTAAAAAAAAAATAAATAAATAATCTATTTTTACTAATGAGTAAAAATAGATTTTTTTTTTTTTTTAATAAATTAAGTTAGACCAATTACCGCCCTTAGACTCGTAAATCAAATAATAAATAAAGCAAATAACACATGACAATTATCTCCCCTTAAAAACTTGCAAAACAAATATTCTCTCTCTATAGATATTAACTGTAGCGTCTTTAAATCAAAATACGCTAACGGACACAATTTACTGCACGAGCGTCGCCCTTTTAAAATTCATCATTCAATAAAATAAAAAGCTATAGCAAACATCTAAATGACTACTTTAAATACAGTTCCTGATTTCAAAAAAAGAAAAACTAAAAGGTAACTATATCTATATATTTTTAAATCAAATTTATTATGTAAATTAAAAAAATATATATTTTTTTCTACTCATTTCTATCTCTAACCTATACTAATTTTCTTATAAATTTTAAATCCAAACCTTTTACTTCAATTTTTCAGATTCATCTGCCTTACTTTTAATGCTAGGTTTATTTTTGGTGTCTTTTCAATTCAATAGAAATCCTCCTAAATTTGCTGATGAGGAGACCGTGCTTACCAAAAAAACTATGTATAATTGTTCTACGTGACTTCATGTATACCACAAATAAAAAGCACGGATTTCCGAAACGATCGTACAGATAATTGACTTTGTTGTTGTTCCTTCTTATGAAACTGATTTTTAATTTAATTAAAATTTGATTTTTAAATTTAAAAAATTTTTTTTTAATTTTTAAATTATAAATCACATTACTTAATATTGAATTAGCTCTAGGACATTTAACTATCGAGCTTATTATATATCTAAATTACAACGAGCATTTCCTGTATTTTAATTAAACTAGTAATTTCACTATTACATTAAAATACACTTAGCTCTTTAGACTATTATTCTAATCTCCTTTAAATATATATATATATATATACATACATACATATATATATATATATATATATATATATATATTTCCTCGTACTTTCTCTAAAATCGTTCTTCCAAATAATAATAACCATTTCTGTAAGGTCTGGCGAGGTTGCTGGATCGTAGATATGGTTCGGCAACCGAAACATGTGTAACTAAACAGATGAAATCTTAATAGAAAAATAAAACGCATATTTGCTCTGCAATAGTATTGAGCACTCTCTTCAGGTTTTTACTAATTACCATTTGTGATAAATATATATATATATATATATGTATCACAGCTCTTTAGTGCAGCTAGACTAGCAACTACCTCAAGCCAGGATTGAAACTCAGCTCCTAGATGACTGTCAGCGCTTCTAAACATAAGGCTATTTGGCTGCTGCTAAGACGCGTATGCGAAATTGCAATAATTAAACATTGTCCAATAGCTTTAGCTTAATTTGTGTACACAAAGAGCGTGGCTTTATACACTAGCGGCAATTTTTTTTTCGCTCCCCAACGTTCAATATATACTCACATAAAATATATTTTCAGTAACTGTTTTCCAAAGTTCCAGATTTAATTATACTCAACAAAAATGCATTTACACTTTCAGAGCATAAACAGCGTGGAACGATAAAAGTGTCGCCCGCTTTATTTAAAAACTTTCATTGAAAAAAAAAACAATTCAGGTAATGTGATTATGTAGTATATATATATATATATATATATATATATATATATATATATATATATATATATATATATATATATATATATATATAGGTTTTGATCCTAGCTTAAGGTAGTTGCCTGTCTAGCGTCACTGATGAGCTATGATACAGGCTAACAGTACTATATGTGGATGACTATACATATATATCTATATATATATATATAGATATATAAGTGAACGTGCCTGTCTGTATGTGCGTGGGTGTCTGTGTACATTTTCCTACGCAATAACTCTGTCAATTTTTAGTCTATAGCTCGAAATTTAATATACAAGGTACTGAGATTTGGGAAAATCGATGTGATCGGTTTTTTGGCCAGAAATTTGGCGATTAAGGGGTCAAAGTTCAACGATTTGAAATTTGAGGACTCTACCAAACTCCTCCGACAATTTTGGGTCTACGCACTTGAAATTTTAGATATAGGTTCCTTGGACATGGATCTAATTTAATAACTTGAATTGAGCCCAAAACAATGAATTTTAAGGGGTTATAATAGGGGTCAAAGTTTTTTAAAAAATTTACCTCTGCGATCTCTTCCAAATTACTCAGACAATTTCTGGTCTAAATATTTGAAATTTTTCATAAAAGGTTATTCAGAGATAAGGCAAGCTTTTTCATCAGTTTGGGTCGAAAATTTTTAGTTACTAATATATAAATGTATGTATGTATGTCTGTTTGCATATCTGCATAAACTTTCAATAATGGCGACGGATTTTACCAAGATCAGTATCGTTTTTAAGTTCGATCTTTCATACGACAAATATCGAAAAATTGGCTAAAAACATTAATATCTTCCCCTTCAACTAGGCACTTTTCTACGGGGGGGGGTCACTTTTTTCGCTGATATTTTTTTTAAGTTATCCTCTCTTTTAGATTGTCTAGCTTTAATTTTAAAAAATGTCGCTTCCGGTTTGGTGGTGGTCGTGACAGCATAGACGTTTGGTTTTACCCAGTTCTTTTCCTCCTTTGTGGTACGGGTTCAAGCCTGCCTTCCTACTACCATTGTTTTTTTTTTGTTTTTTTTTTGTTTTTTTTTGCTCAACATGCACATTCAAACACCCGGGCCACACCGGGCTGAAATGCTAGTATATATATATATATATATATATATATATATATATATATATATATATATATATATATATATATATATATATATATGATTGTTAAGCTGGATTAATTCGACAATATGAAAACAGAATGGAGGTGGAAGGACCTGAATACTCAAAGTTTCGCCCGATTTATGCGAGCTTTTTCAAGAGGGATGGTCATACTATCCCTCCATTCTATTTTCATATATATATATATATATATATATATATATATATATAGAGAGAGAGAGAGAGAGAGAGAGAGAGAGAGAGAGAGAGAGAGAGAAAGAGAAAGAGAGAGATACGATGAAGGATTAATAATTGTGGAATTATCAATCAAGGAGGAAACATAATAAAATCAAAATAATATGTACGATCGTTTCGGAAACGTTATCCTTTTATTCATTCAATATTTACAATAAAAACATCGAGAAATAAGTAAAATATTTCTGGACATCGTCTCCTCAATATAGATTTAAAAAAAAATGCTTACAGACACCAACGATCTCTTTTAGATTTAAAAAATATCTTATGAAAGAAGGTTTGTGCACTGAGAGACCTCCTTACGGCTTAAAAAAACAATATGGAAACACTCCCTTACAAAGGTTCACAAACTATATTTACTTCAATAAGATGGTTAAAACTTTGTGCCTTCTCCCCGCCCCTCATTTATGCTGATGAGGAGACGATATCCATAAAATCTTACTTATTTCTCGACGGTTTTATTTGCAAATATCGAATGAATAAAATGATGTCGTTTCCGAAACGATCGTACATATTAATTCATGTTATGTTTCCTTCTATGTATACTTGATTTATAATTTCACAATCATTCTCTTGCCCTTTTCTATTTAGCTAGCTCTATGTAATTACACCTATTGAGCTTATCTTAACTGCACCTTTAAATGTTTTACAGAGGCTTTGTTCTTTAAGACCCTGTCTATTAAACTCTATAATATATGTATATACAGTGTAACCCGGATATAAGAGACACGAATATAAGGAAAACAGATATAAAAAAAATTCTCTGGTCCCAAATTAGAGCCTGTGTTAATGTACAGTGTAACCCGGGTATAAGAGCCCTAGACGTAAGGTAACCCTGATATAAGAGTGCCGTAGGGCCGCGAGAAGAAGTTTCTTATATCCGGGTTTCACTGTATATATATATATATTTATATATATTTCTGTAGAAATATATTTTCTTATAATATATGCCAATCCTTATTTAAGAAGCTCAATGTAATTAAAGAGCAATAGAGAGAATAAATGACAAAAAACTATATTCCAAAATTCATGATGTTGACCATTTTATAATTTATTTCTTTAATTCAGTTGACTTATACAATTCTTGACAGTATATGTTTCATAGCGCGATTGATATAATAATTAAGTGATTGATTTTGTGCTACGAAACAGATACTGTCAAAAGTTGTATAGGTCAACTGAATTAAAGGAATAAATTATAAGATAGTTAACATCATGAATTTTGGAATATAGGCTTTTGTCCTTCATTCTCTCTCTCTCTCTCTCTCTCTCTCTATATATATATATATATATATATATATATATATATATATGTATATATATATATATATATATATATATATATATATATATATATATATATATATATTGTAATTTCTAAAATATATATGGCGATTAAGCTACACTGAATATTCGGCGTTTCATCCGCTATAGGATTCGTCAGGCTTATGCGCATAAGCCTGACGAATCCTATAGTGGATGAAACGCCGAATATTCAGTGTAGCTTAATCGCCATATATATTTTAGAAATTACTAACTAGCTCTACCTACGTATTGAGCACTTTTAAAGTAAATACTTGGAGTTTACGCATGAATCTGTACTTTCGTATATTAGATTTATGTGAGTAAATGAAGTATATATATATATATATATATATATATATATATATATATATATATATATATATATATACTTGTTTATTGTTATATAAACATGCTTACATCCCGCTGCTACAAATAACCACTTGTTTCAATCAAACAACAGATATCATCAGGCAGCGACTTGACTATTCAAATGTTAAATGAATAGTCAAGTCGCTGCCTGATGATATCTGTTGTTTGATTGAAACAAGTGGTTATTTGTAGCAGCGGGATGTAAGCATGTTTATATAACAATAAACAAGTATTATCAGCTCTTTTTATTGAGCACTATCTAACAACCTCGTTGAATTCATTACTTTTGAATAAAAAAACCGAGTGTCTTATGCTTTATGCTACCTGTTGACATATCTTACCTTCCTCTTTTTATTACTTGGCCTTTCTTTCTTCCAAGAAAAATGTGGGGGAGAGGATGAAAACATAACACAGCTAATGTTGCGTTATGTTTTCATCCTGTCCCCCACATTTTTCTTTTCCCCTTTCACCTTTTTTTTTCTATTTTCCTATTTTCCTTTTCCTTTTTCTATTTCGTTTTCATTATGAATTACTGCACTTAATTTTTTTTGTTTTGCATTTTTGTTTCTCTGGTAAGAGGAGGGTGGACCTGTAAACTCACCCTTGTCCGTTCGTCCGTTCGTCCGTTCGTCTGTCCGCACTTTTTCTCGATAACTACGCCTTGGAATTTTTGGAAATTTCGGACAAACATCAAATATGATATGAGTAAAAAAGTATCAGAACGGATTTTCCGGGAAAACTCCGGTTGCCTCACCCCCCCCCCTTAGTGGTGCCTTTCGGGTTAAAATGGCTAAAATTGACACTTTTGTGCTTATTAAAAAAAATTGATGCCTTAGATTTTTATAAAATTTCCTGAAAAATTGTAACTAACTGATTTCTATATAATTTTTTTTTCTATAACTCGCGATAACTCTTGGGTGTGTCCCAGGGGCTCTTTTAGGACGAATAAAAACACTCCATTTTTGAGACTATTTTACCATATTTGGCCAAAATTTTCAGTGTATGTCTATTTAGCAGTTTTGCATGGTGCTGAACTCAAATTTAAATATGTTTAGAGCTTGGGGACTTTGGGGGCTAAATGGGAGGGGGTAAATGATGGACTTCTTTTTTTTGCATGGTACAGAACTCAAATTTACATATGTTAATGCCTAAAACTGCATAGTTTGTTCAATTTTACCAGGATTTGACGTGCCCTGGGGACCTTTGGGACTAAATGGGGATTGGGCCTAAATGCTGAACTTAGTCATTTTTTTATGCCTGGTTCACTGTGCACATACGGGGGGGATATGCATGCTTCCCTTGTTTGTGCTTTTGTTCTCGAAATGGTTAAGTTTTCTTTTTTTAAATAATTTTCCACGTGTTTCTTGGAGTTTTTATAGTTAATATAAACTCAGTTTTTTTTTACCTCATTGTTGAGTTGAATATAAAGTTCAATTATCCTGAAAAATGATTTAAAGGAATCTTATGAAGTTTTAATTATTTGTCATTAAATTTAATATTTTCAGCATTTTTATTGTGTGTGTGGTTTTTCTTTTTTTTTTTTTATATTGCATCTTTTATACCTACGATCAGGTGGTTCAGTCACGTGTTGCGCCGGCCATGGGAGGAGTTCGTCCGACAATTAGTGCCACTCACTGCACCCACTGGTTGGAAGAAGCACCAAGGTGGTCAACAAGACTTGGTTCATGACAGTAAAAGCAGATAAAGAGATCATGCCCGGTCCTCGCGTTTTTGGACAGGGGTGGATGGCTTTCACGTGAGATACGGTTAACACCATTGGGACCGGCTCAACTCATCCCAGATGAATGCCCTACAGGTACAGGTAGGTTTTACACAATAACCTTCTGGACATGAATATCCAAGCATAATGAATGTGTTACCAGTATAAAAAATTCTTTTAAGGATTTATTTTGCCCAGGATATTTTTTTTTTTTTACTTTCATTCTATTTTGGACAACATGTTTCGAAAACATTAGATGAACAATTTGTAAAGATTTGACTTTTTCTTTCTTTTGTTTTGTTCCTGCGACTTCTTTTTTTTTTTTTTTTCACTCCTCATTAAAAAAATATTTTTCTCTTTTTATTTTTTCTTATAGGTATTTCCTTCTTTCGTATCTACTCTTTCCCCTATAAATCAAGTATCGTTTACTCCATTAATTTAATAGTAGCTATTTAATATATATATATATATATATATATATATATACATATATATATATATATATATATATACATGACGAGTTGTGATACAACGAAACAGTATTGTATGTGGATGACTAATAAGCCCCCTATTTAAGTTGAGCACTTTGTATATATATTTTCACCCGACGCGTATTTTAAGCGATTAAGCGAATCCCACTGTTTGTAAACAAACTGTCAGTTTGAGCACTGTGCGACGGGCAAATGCTAATTTAATAGGCATTTATTAATTTATGGGCACTAGCTCTTAGTCCGGTGGTTAGAGCTGCCGACTGTCAACACGATGGTTGTAGGTTCGATCCACGGCTGGGAGAAGGTGTATGTCTAGCCGCACTGATGAGTTGTGATACAACGAAACAGTACTGTATGTGGATGACTTGGAATTACTTTGAAGACGAGTAAATTGTATATTAGTTTTAATTTAATTATTTGGACTTTATCCTCATCTTCTAGATGTTGTTTTCACGACGTTTCGGCCAATTATTCCTCTGGCATTCGTCAGGTTAACCGCGATGGGATAGGAGTACCGAATCCTTCCAACTATATCCACAGCAATTGCTGCCTTCAATAGCTGTTGTCATTTCACCATGGTTTGGTCAACTAATCTTTTGATCGGCTTTGGGTGGAATCGAAACCGCTTCCGAAAAGGAATGCTCAACTAGAATCGTAGATATTCCGCACCTCTATCCACTGCACCACTGGCTCCGAAGGAGTAATAAAGGTTGGACTTTGTTGGTCTTATAAATCCAGTTGTTCTTCCAATGGTCGGGTCCGTATCGATTGTTATATTATTGAATGAGTTTGGAATTATTTTGAAGATAAGTAAATTGTATAATATTTTTTATTTTATTATTTGGCCTATTATCCTCATGTTTATGAAAACTGCAACTAGAAGATTAGGATAATAGATCAAATAATTAAATTAAAAAAAAACAACTTATTTAGTTTTTATGTTTTCTTTAATCATTCATTGGAAAACTATTTAGTCAGTAAGTAGTTTAACACCTGCAATCGCTGCACCAACTTTATATACTTTGATTCCGCTATCCGTAAAATACGTTTAAATATATTTTAAAATCATGCAGTTTTCGCATTTATTAATACCAAAACATGATGGCAAAAGTTTTTTTTTTAAGTGACTAGGTGCCATCAGCTAAAATCGAAACCAAAACAGCGTTCTGGTCGCGTACGCTACCGATGTTGTCATTGCGAGACACGTAACAAAGTCTGAATATTAAAAGATTTGAGCATGCGCAAAAAGAAATGAAAACATGTCGGCCTGTAGAAATGAACACTTCGCATTTCAACGTGACGATATATGTCTGTGCGCGTTATTCATCAATCCTAGCAAAGATTTTACTCGTCATAAACCATCCTTGGTGTATAATTAATACTTCCTTCTAATTTCACTATTATGTGACTAGTAGTTTAAGAGTTTACCTGTTGCATATTTACACACGCATACATCTACTGTTCACACACATACATCTACTGTTATATATATATATATATATATATATATATATATATATATATATATATATATATATATATATATATATAATGAAATGAGTATTGCAGTAAAGTTTGCCAAAATAATCCAAGACGGCAAAACTAAAGTATATTATAAATATTGAAGAATTAATATTTATAAAGTAATCTCAACCAAATGTAAAAGCTCGATGAAAGCAAAAAGGAAATAGAGCTTATAATAAGAACAAGTAGTTAATAAAACATGTTAAAAAAAACACCTTGAAAAAGAGTTAAAAACATATTTAATTTTAAAAACATATTTAATTTTAAAAACATATTTAATTTTAAAAACATATTTAATTTTAAAAACATATTTGATTTTAAAAACATATTTAATTTTAAAAACATATTTAATTTTAAAAACATATTTAATTTTAAAAACATATTTGATTTTAAAAACATATTTAATTTTAAAAACATATTTAATTTTAAAAACATATTTAATTTTAAAAACATATTTAATTTTAAAAACATATTTAATTTTAAAAAATATTTAATTTTAAAAACATTTAATTTTAAAAACATATTTAATTTTAAAAACATATTTAATTTTAAAAACATATTTAATTTTAAAAACATATTTAATTTTAAAAACATATTTAATTTTAAAAACATATTTAATTTTAAAAACATATTTAATTTTAAAAACATATTTAATTTTAAAAACATATTTAATTTTAAAAACATATTTAATTTTAAAAACATATTTAATTTTAAAAACATATTTAATTTTAAAAACATATTTAATTTTAAAAACATATTTAATTTTAAAAGCATATTTAATTTTAAAAACATATTTAATTTTAAAAACATATTTAATTTTAAAAACATATTTAATTTTAAAAACATATTTAATTTTAAAAAGGTAGCACAAAATAAGTGGATAGTCCTTAATCCGCAGAGTTTTTTTTTTTTTTTTTTTTTTTACATTTTCACCCCAAACAAGGTAAATTGCCACTTTGGTGTAGGGGGCTACTATCAGGGGCAACAACTACTGGGGTACTATGTAGGGATTTGGGCAGCAAGGTGTCGGTTCACGTTACACTTGAACTTCTGCACGTCAGTACTGTTGGGGAAGCAGGGACCTGGAATGGAATTCCAGAGTCTAGCGGTTCTGGGGAAGAAACTATTGGAGTAAAAAGATTTTTTACATCTAGGGATCTCTACAGTGTGGGGGTGGGATTTAGCAGCCTGTCGGGTTTGTCGAGGGTGCACACGTCGTGGGGGCACAAGTGATTGCAGTTCGTCAGAGCATTCACCACTAAAATACTTGTAGAAAAGGCAGAGGGATGCAACATTTCGTCGATGGGACAGAGGCTGAAGCTTAGATGCCAGTTCAGGGCCTATCAGGTTTGCGACTCTCTTTTGAACCTTGTCAAGGAGCGAGAGACTAGTAGCAGATGCACCAGCCCAGTTTCGAAAAATACTTTTTTTTCTCGTCAGAGTGTAGGATTTAGCAAAATGTGGGATCATATTTTGTTTGCAAAAGTATTTGATGAAATTACAAGTAAGCCATAGATCTTACTTGGCAACAAATAGTGAATGGGGGGGTGAATAGGGTGAAGAAAAGGGTGATTTCACGTGAATGGATAGTCTGATGAAAGGTAAAATATCAAATAACGATAAAATCCAAAAATCAATATCCAAAAAAGTTGGTTTAGTTTCCATTTCCACAAGTAAAATCCAAGGGAATCGTGTAATTGGAAGATGGTCCAAAGTAATCCAAAAGGCAGAAATCCATGGAATAATTCACAAATAGAGACAAGAAAAAGATGTGTGTGGAAAAAAGAATTTAAATCGACTGTCAAGGCTGAGCTAAAAATTAGATTAAGGACTACCCACTTATTTTGTGCTTCCTTTTTAAAATTAAATGTCTTTTTAACTCTTTTTCAAAGTGTTTTAACATGTTTTATTGACTGCTTGTTCTTATATATATATATATATATATATATATATATATATATATATATATATATATATATATATTTTGTGTACAGAAAGTTGTTAGTTGAGACAGGTCATTGGTACCGTCGGTTTCAAGCCCGATAATAAGGCCCGTTTAAGGTATCCTTATCGAGCTCTCTTCAGCCAATATTCGTCTCTGAGACGAATATTGGCTGAAGAGAGCTCGATAAGGATACCTTAAACGGGCCTTATTATCGGGCTTGAAACCGACGGTACCAATGACCTGTCTCAACTAACAACTTTCTGTACACAAAATATAAGTACGCTCTTAAAATTTGGATTTTCCTTTTAATTGAGCACTCTGCTGGAATTCTTTTTCCAAAAAAACTAATCATATATATATATATATATATATATATATATATATATATATATATATATATATATATATATATACACGAGCAAACAGTTAATAAAACATGTTAAAACACACTTTGAAATGAGTTAAAAACATATTTAATCTGAAAAGGAAACACTTGATAAGTGGATAGTCCTTAATCCGCGGAGTTTCGAGGAAATACTTACCTTCTCATCAGAGGGTAGGAATTAGCAAAATGCGGGATCGGATTTTGCATGCAAAAGTATTTGATGAAACAACAAGTAAATCAAAGATCTTACTTGAAAACAAAAAAAAAGTGAAGCAGAGGGAATATGGTGAAAGAAAAGGTGATTACGCATGAATAGATAGTCTGGTGGAAGATAAATAATCCAGTGACGGTAAAATCCAAATATATAACTTCAAGAAAGTTTTTTATTTTATTTTATTCTCTCTCTCTCTCTCTCTATATATATATATATATATATATATATAAAACTTTCTCGAAGTTATATATATATATATATATATATATACACGTATAATATAATATGTACATATTATATATATAGATATATACATGCATATATTATATATATATATATATATATACAAAGGCGGCAAAAAGAAAGTCCGCACTTATAATTTTTTCAAAAACTGAACATTTAAGCTTAATTTAATGCAAGTGTTTAAACAAACTATACTTCATTTGATTGGTCTTTTTTCTTCTATGATTCTACCTTTTCATATTTGACTTTTAATTGAAATATACTTGTGTTCACGTCAATTTAAAAAAACAGCTTCAAATTGAGGAGGCAAAAAGAAAGTCCGCACAATGAAAAATTGTTATTTAAATGTAACTTTAGGACATTAATGCAACACAAATACAACAGGGACACAATGAACTAGTTAATATTTAGTAGCATAGCCCTTCTGCAATTTGACAGTCTGCAATCTTTTGGGAATTCCTTGAATTAGTCTGCAGCAATAGTCCGGGTAAAGGGCATCCCACTTTTCTTTAGTTTTTGTCCAAAGTTCTTTCAAATTCGAAATTTTATCATTGCGTAGCTGTTGCTTGATGTAATGCCAGACGTTTTCGATAGGATTGAGGTCTGGAGATTGTGCAGGCCAATTCAAACACAGAATATCATGCTCTTCCAGGAACCTCTTGACATTGTCAGCTGCGTGAATGGGACCATTATCCTGCATGAAGATAGTATTATCATCCAAATTCCGACCAAAGTAGGGTAGAAAATGTTCAGTCAACATATTAATGTACTTGGTCGAATTAATTCGACCTTGCAAGCGAACTATAGGCCCTGGACTATTGGTACTAATAATGCCCCAAATCCAAACTGAACCCCCACCACCTTACAACGTTGAAACTAAGAACCTACGATTAAATTCTTTGTCTTTCCTCCAACGGACGTACTGACTACCATCACTGCCTATTGAACTTGCTTTCGTAGCTAAAAATCACTTTTGACCAATATGAAGAGTCATGATCTTCATTGCATCTGACGAAGGCCAGACGGCGTATTCTGTTCTTTACAGAAACCATTGCCTTGCGTCTTGCAACATATCCTCGCAAATTAAATTCCTTTAATCTGTTCTTGACAGTAGAAAGAGAGCACTTTTTAACAAGATTGCGCTGGTTTTGGATTTGGGGAGCCGTTTCAAATCTGTTTCTTAAGCTGCGGATCTTGATAGCATTGTCTTCCCTGTTAGAAGTAACTCTAGTACGACCAGATTTAGTGGCATCGCGAACACTGACGGTGTTTTAGTGCTTTCGCACAGTCTTCCGTACTGTTTTCTCATCACATTTCAGTCTCGGGCCGATTTCCCGATTGGATAAACCAGAAAGGTGGAGATTAATGAGCTCCTGACGATGAGTAAGAGAAAGTCATGGCATATGGACTAAATGTTACGTTGTATAACCTGGAACAACAACAATTACGATTAGCGATGCTTTCTTGCCTGTTCTATATTTTAAACTGATTTAGGGTCGATAATTTAAGCTAGTTTTAAGCGAATTTGTTGCTGCGGACTTTTTATTTTGCCTCCTCAATTTGAAGTTACTTTTTTAAATTAATGTGACCACTAGAATATTTCAATTAAAAGTCAAACATGAACAGGTAAAATTATAGAAGAATAAAAGACCAACAAATGAGGTATAGTTTGTTTAAACAGTTACATTAAATTTAGCTTAAATTTGCAGTTTTTGAAAAAAAATACAAATGCGGACTTTCTTTTTGCTGGCATTATATATATATATATATATATATATATATATATATATATATATATATATATATATATATATATATATATATCCGAGAGTCGGTCCAAAAGTAAAGCTTCCTATATTTTAGCTAAAAAATGAAGGGTTACGAAAACGGAACTGGTACTATTAAACAATCGACCTTTTTACTCCCAAATTTATTTTCTACATTAAATTATGCCAAGAATTCAATGACGCATCTCTGTTTCTGATGCAAGTCTATGACAGGGGTTGCTTTCTTAGAGTTCGCACCATCAACATCTGCAATAGAGAGGTGAAGATTTTAGGTCATGAATGTGTAAGTTTAGTCGCCATAACTATGCAATTTGCAATCCCTTTTTATCCATTCGAGCGGAATAAAAATACACACCGGTTCTCGCCAAATCACTGACGTTAAGCAACAATGGGTGTGGCCAGTACCAGGCGGGTGACCATTTGGGAAGGCTAGGCATTGTATGTATTGCGCCGAATCGTGGAAATTTCCAGGTTTGTATCTGGGGACGAGTTTAACTCAGTGGCGGAGATGCATCCCCCGAAACAAGACAGACAGCAACGGGAAACTACCGTCTTTACTTGTCTTCCTGCGATTACCATAGCTTTACAATTTGGAGAGGTGTGGTCACTGACGCTGTTAAAAAAACAAAAAAAAAGCAGGGCTGCTGCTGATGATGATGACTTTTGGAACATCTCTCGTTTTGTTATTATAATAATAATAATAATAATAATAATAATAATAATAATAATAATTCTGATTTCGTTTATGAACGTCTCTCTGGAAAGGGATGGGATTCATTTCCAGAGGATTTCCCTTAATTCCAGCTTCAAACCAGGAGCTTCAAAGATCAAGGGTTTTCCTAAGGATGTTGGTGGTACCTATAATTGCAGAGGTTTGAAGGCCGCCTAAAACATTGGGGATTTGTAGTTTTTTCAATTGTCCTTCCAGACGACTTGATACTACTCCTAATGTACCAACTACGACCGGGAATATTTGTGTTTTGACCCCGTGTATACGCCTTATCTCCAAGGCCAATGGAGCATAACTGCTCCATTTCTCATTCTCCTTCTCTCTCACATTCTTGTCCCAGGGTACTGAGAAGTCTACAATCTGCCAGTTTTTTTTAGACTTTGTCAATGACGACCAAATCCGGACGATTATGTTCTAATTGCTTGGTCCTTATGACACTTTTGTCCCACCATACCTCTACCTTGCCACCCTCACTTGTTCTCACTTCATCAGGCACCTCCTCAAACCATTTTCCAGCACACATCACCCAAGCCCTCTTACACACCTCCCAATATATCCGGTGTCCCATGCGATCGTGTCTTTTGCGGTACTCTCTATCTCGGCCAGTTCACTACACTCTGCTGCAAGGTGCGCAATTGACTCTGAGGTCTTACCACAAATCCGGCATTCTGCAGCAACTTCCTCTCCTAGAACCACTTTTTTGAACAATCGTGTTCCTAATGCCTGCTCTTGTGCTGCACAAACAAAAGCTTCAGTACTCTTAGCCATATACCCAGCTCTAAGCCATTGCCATGATTTTTCATCAGCCACTTCTGCTATATCCTGGAAGAACCTTCAATGCATTTTCTTCCTAGTCAGTTCCTCTGCCCTTTCTCTATCCATACGTTTCACATAATCAGCCTCGGTCTCACATACCTCCACTTCATTGGCCACAACCTTAAGCATCCACTCCTCACTTCTAACCACATGCTCCTTCAACGACATCTCCTCGGTTCTAACACAATCTTTTACAATTTTCAGTCCTCTCTCACCATCTTTCTTCTTTTGATATAGCCTTGCTATGCTACTTCGACTGTGAAATATACTAAACATTGCTAAAACCTTTCTTGTTTTGATATCCATGGCATGCAAATCCTTGTCAGACCATTCTAAAATTCCCGTACTGTATCTCAAAACACTGACTGTCCATGCATCTACTGCTTTCATTAGGTTTCCTTCATACAGTTTCGACTTTGCAATTAGTTTCACTCTTCTAAGATATTCCTTCTTGACTTTTTCCTTCATTTCTCTGTTCATGATGCATACACCCTCCAGTACTCCCAAATACTTATATCCTGTATCTTCTATTTCTTTCATGATTTCTCCATTTGGCAGCACTATTCCATTCCAATGAACCTTTAATCTTCTTTTCATCACCAGCACCGCACATTTACTAATCTCAAACTCCATCCCAATGTCTTCTGAGTATGTCCCCACAAGTTCTACCAGTCTCTCCATTTCCTTTTCATTTCTACCGAATATTTTTAAATCACCCATAAACAGTAGATGGTTGAGGCGTCTGTCACCAGATCCAAAGTTATATCCCAGTTTTTCTCTCTTCAAGAGGATGCTCAGTGGCATCATTATCATTACAAAAGGAAGTGGCGATAACGAATCTCCTTGAAATATCCCACGTTTAATGCCAACCTGGCTCATCTTTTCTCTGTTTGCTGTCATCACTGTTTTCCATTGAGCCATACTTGTCTCCAAAAGCCCTACCACATTCTCAGCAACCTTCATCATCAATAGTGTTTCACGTATCCTGAATGAGGAACAATGTCATAAGCCTTTCTGTAATCGATCCATGCTACGCTCAGATTCCTCTTCTTCGCATTCAGCATTATTGCTTTATCAATTAGTAGTTGCTCTTTAATACCTCTCGAGCCTTTTGTTCGTCAGGAAAAACACCATTACTCTCTAGATGTTCATAAATTTTCTCCGCAAATATTCAAGTCAACAGTTTCCACATCAATGGCACACATGTAATTGGTCTATAATTATTGGCATCTGTTCCTTTTGCAGGATCTTTCCTAATCAGTGTTGTTCTTCCCTTCACAAGCCAATCAGGGACATCTCCTGACTCTACAACCCTTTGCAGAGCAGCAGCTATAGGTGGATAAAGCCATGAAAACTGTTTAAACCAGAAGCCCATCACTCCATCTGGACCAGGTCTTTCCAGTTTGTCATCCTTCGTATGCCAGCATTAACGTCATCGATGGTTATCTCAACGTTCTTCATCTGCTGCATTTCTGATAGCCTTTCTCTGACCACTCTCAAACAGCTAGCCTTCTCATTATATTGCCCTTCAATAGACCAAATCCCAGTCCAGAACTTCCTTGCATCTTTTGCATTCGGATTGTTGTTATTTCCCGCCTGTTTACTACCATTTAATTCTTTATACAGCTGAGACTGATTGTTCCGGAAAAGGTTGTTCTGCCGAAATGCAACACTTTTTCCAACAAAGTTCCTAATTTTCATACCGCCAGTGTGGACCTTCTCTTTCAACATTGTTAGAACGTGCATCGTTCCCTTTTCCAGCAATCTATACCTCCTTTCAAACTCGTCCTTAGCTTTCTGTCCTAGTTTAACTCCTTTTCTTATTTCTTCGATTCTACCAACGTCTTTCCGCCACTGTTTAATACTTTCTCAAGCCGCCTCTTCCAGTGTGGCCTTCTATCTTTCATTTCTCACTTTTTCTTCTGTAATAAGCCAAGACGATTCGCAATAACGTATGACGCTGCATACAGAAACCTGTTAAGTTTCGTAATCGATATGTTCTTTCTTATGATGTTGCGAATTACTCCTTGAATTATTTTTACCTCGTTTTTCACCTTCTTCATACTTGAAATCTCTCTGATATCATCTCTAAGAAGCACCTCTCTTAACTTCTGAAGTACTTCTTTTTCTACAGAAGTCAAAGTTCGAACTTTATCACCACTTCTCTATACATCTGCTCCTTTCACTGGCTCCATTGTCTCAGAGTCAATGATCTCATCTGCCTTAGATCCTTCAAACTTTCTCATTACTTCCCCTAACCATAGGATTCCATACCTCCTCAGTTGTCCACCTCCCATCATTGCTTACATTTCCCTTCTGCACTTCCACTCTCTCATTTCTTTCATCAGAGCTAGTTTCATCAATTTTACTTTCGTTATTCATTTCATTCCTAACCATCCATTCAATCTCTTCTCTTGCAATCACTGAAAGTAGGTTGTTATTTTTATTTTTTTAACTGGGATACCAAACTCGCGACACTTCTAGGTCCCCCTCCTCTCGATTCCCATTCTTCCTTCACTTTTCGGATATATCCACCAGATTTGGTACTTCCACTTCTTACAAAGCATTCCCACAGGCCTCTTCTTTCCTGATCCGTTCATGTTTTTTTACATTTCCTGTTCCAACTTCCTTCGTGTCTTGGGACCCTCTCTGGCAATTCTCACTCCCCCTATATCCAGCCACATCCTCAGAATTTCGAACAGTTGTATGATGACGACAGGAGTCACCCTGTTGACCAGTGGGACACCTACCTGATGTGAGACCATCACAAGATGTTCTAGCCGTATTCACGTTGTTATTTCCAATATTTTGATTTTATATTCTCCCATAAATGGGGTTAGTGAATTTAAGGTTACACCACCACCACCGATAGTTTTATCGAGACATTATCTCTAGGAGGGTTCTCCACCAAGGTCAAAGGTCTCCTCCCGACCTTTTTCCTCCATCACCACCACTATTCCCATTACCACCCCCGACAACAATAGAAATAAAATCTACAATGATAATAGCAACAGTAATATCGGTAGCAATAACATTAACAGAAAAAACAACAATAGTAATGACAGTGAACAACAACACCTACCATTACAGCTATAGTAATAATAAAAACATACCACCACTACTACCACCACCACAACAACTCACTACTACTACTAGTCATAATGTTAGTGATAATAGTAATAACCAATAAAATAATTTTGTTTTTTAAATAATAATTATGATAATGATAATAATGAAAATAATAATGATAATGATAATAATAAAAATAATAATAATAATAAGTGGAGGAAGAACAATAATAATAATAATAATAATAATAATAATAATAATAATAATAATAATAACAACAATAATAATTTCAGTTATAAATGCTTACGTTATTCGTTTTTTTAACTCCTCTGACGATGACAGAAAAATTTAAACAAAAACAGAAACATAAAACATCCAAACATGTGAAAGACAATTCCTTGTTTAACCGTGAATTCAAGTTTGAAACTCTTATTTCAGCTAGAAACGCTTACTCTTTCCCCCTCCTCTGCTATTTTTTAAAACTCCGCCGCTGATGTTGCTGACGACCGAAAAAATGTACACAAAAACAGAAACATAAAACATCCGAACATGTGTAAGACAATTCCTTGTTTAACCATGAATTTCAAGTTCAAATTAAAAGTTCGGTTATAAACTCTTACTTGTTTCGTTTGCTATTTTTTAAACTCCGCCGCTGTTGTCGCTTTTGACCGGAAAAAATGTACACAAAGACAGAAACATAAAACATCCGAACATGTGTAAGACAATTCCTTGTTTAACCATGAATTTCAAGATCAAATTAAAATTTCGGTTAGAAACACTTACTTGTGTCGTTTGCTATTTTTTAAACTCCGCCGCTGTTGTCGCTTTTAATAATAATAATAATAATAATAATAATAATAATAATAATAATAATAATGAAAACAGCTGACATATTAAGGAAAACCCTTGAATGCAGAGACTAATACACATGAGCCACATGAGCGGACCAGACAAACTGTTTCAGAGACAAAACGAAGAAGCGTTACATGGAACTAAAAACATTGAAGCTGCATATCTATAAGTTCTCTATCCCCTAAGGAAGATGGAAAGGCTGAGGAGTTTGCGCTGACCAGACCTCCGCTTGACAAGTGCGAAGAGAACTGGGATAAAATTCCAGTGGAGACCAATGGCCGCTATCAGCGAGAAATCAATGGTAAACGGCTGTTTGCTATTTTTTAAACTCCGCCGCTGTTGTCGCTTTTGACCGGAAAAAATGTACACAAAGACAGAAACATAAAACATCCGAACATGTGTAAGACAATTCCTTGTTTAACCATGAATTTCAAGATCAAATTAAAATTTCGGTTAGAAACACTTACTTGTGTCGTTTGCTATTTTTTAAACTCCGCCGCTGTTGTCGCTTTTAATAATAATAATAATAATAATAATAATAATAATAATAATAATAATAATGAAAACAGCTGACATATTAAGGAAAACCCTTGAATGCAGAGACTAATACACATGAGCCACATGAGCGGACCAGACAAACTGTTTCAGAGACAAAACGAAGAAGCGTTACATGGAACTAAAAACATTGAAGCTGCATATCTATAAGTTCTCTATCCCCTAAGGAAGATGGAAAGGCTGAGGAGTTTGCGCTGACCAGACCTCCGCTTGACAAGTGCGAAGAGAACTGGGATAAAATTCCAGTGGAGACCAATGGCCGCTATCAGCGAGAAATCAATGGTAAACGGCTGTTGCACTAACGCAAATTCATTTGCGAATGCTATCGAAAGAAGTGGAGAGTACTAGAAATCTGGGCGACTCGTTGTCACTCAGATTCCAGGGAATACCACAGGTTGTCTTCAAGGAGAGATCCTTGATGACTTGTGTGAAATCTCCTTGTGAGCCAATAAATATACAGATAAGCACATAAATAATAATAATAATAATAATAATAATAATAATAATTATTATTATTATTATTATTATTATTATTATTATTTATGTGCTTATCTGTATATGATGTATGTATTTTTGTATTTATTTAGTTCGACCAGAATGACGTGTGGTTCCATTCCACAAGAACTTTTCGGGTATAACACCTCGTAGCCATAGCAAAGATAAGTTGTATTTGTTCTACAGAAAAAGCACGGAAAAGAGATAAAAGCATCTTTCAATGATTTTTGTGCAGAACTGAAAACGCCGAAATCATTCTCTTTTAAAAGTTGCTAATCTACACTTTTTAGAAAACGAAAACTTATCCCTTTTGTTGTTGTTGTTGTTGCTGTTGTTGTTGTTGTTGTTGTTGTTGTTGTTGTTGTTGTTGTTGCTGCTGTTTTGTTATATTACGCATTCATTTTTATTTTCTAAAACTCTTCGAACGAAATTTGAGTTTGAATAAAGTGTTTCTATACGATACGTCAGAAGCCAAAACATTTCCATTGAATTTCTCGCTTTAAAACATAATATTTTTAGAAGTTTTCAAAACAAATCCCCCAGGAATATAGCGAAAAGATCTATTCATTAGAATCTTGATTTTTTTTATTCCTCGTTTTCTGATGGTTTCTATACGTGAAAAGATAAAGTACAGAGATATATGCGCCTTTTTAGAAGAATGTTTAAAAATTTATGGCATGTACACGCTTGCCTACTCGATACTCTCTTATAACTTATATACATAGATTTCAAACATCTATGCTCCTATTTATTTTGTTTTGTATATTGATATTCATGTTAAACCCCTTTTTTTTTCTATATATTAGTATTTATTTTATTTTCCACGTAAGCAAAATGTGACACAAGGTCGTTTTTAATGTGGGGGGAAAAACCAGCTCCCCTAAAACAAGGGCAAAAAGGGGGCACTCTCGCAGTATCTAAAAAAAATAGTAATTGTCTCAGTATGAAGGGTTTCCCCTACATTGACCAAGAACCAATTAACTTAAGTGAAACAGTAGAACAGATACTACACTCTGATCATTGCCCGAAAGCCAGGAACAACAGAAAAAAAAAGGCGAACCTTTTTTCTATTTACTTAAAAAGAAAATACAACTTTGTTATATATGGATCGTGGAATTGCATTCATCTGCAAAAGATCTAGCTAATTTGCATATTCTTTTAAACATTGATTTTAATTAAATCTCTGTTAGCTTTTTTTCGGTTTTCTTATGAGATGATCATCTTTAGTTAACTATTACATGTAATTATATTCATGCAGATATTCTACATGATTTATATTTGCGTAATAATTGCGTAAAAAAGCTTATAGTAAATACAAACCTCTTTCTATACATATTTATGTATGTGTATATAATTTTTTTTTAATTTTGCCTACTAAACTCCTCCTAGAGGTTTTAGTCTACAGAAACTTAATATATAGGGTATTCAAACCGATGCATAACTTTATATTTGGGTTTAGCCGTGGAAAATCGGTGCAAAAGTGTGACATTAAAAAAATGGAATTTGTCAGGTGACGTTTGAACGACGGCATTACGAATATGTATGCGTAACGTAATAGCTATTGGTTCATATTTTAATTTTTAGCCTTGTATCAAACATGTCTTCATTGCTCAGGCATTTACGTCAAAGGAAAAAGTAAATCGTTAACTAAACGTTTTGGTTTCGATTCTCAATAGTGGCACAGGGGTCATTTTTAAAAAAACTTTTTAAATCATTAAATTAGGTCCAATAATAATAAATACGAAATCTGCATTAATCAAAATATCATATTTAAGCGTATTTTACGACCGGGCAATGCCTGGCGGCCTGCTAGTACATACAAGTAGTATCTTTATGATTCTGTACCCCATTTTTTGTCTCGGTTAATGGTAGAGAAATCCTTTATGACTGATACAGTTTTTTTATATTTTTTTACTAACCAGACTGCCCGTTTTGGGGAGCTGGTTCCCCTCCACATAAAAAACCGAACTTGTGTCTAACTTTGCCCTCATGGAGAAGTAAGTAAAAAAAAAAATAAAATAAAGATATAGGCAATAGTACTTCACATTTCGCCCCCCTGCAACATGCTTGTATATGAACTGAATATACAATGGAGAACGGATTGGCTGGTTACTTTTAATGCATCTAAAACCAAGCTTCTATCTTTACATCATCAACGTTCTGATCCCCATCTGGCATCAATTAAAATGAATGGCTCTCCACTCTTGGGAAGGCCTCAAGTTTTGACAGGCTTCTGGGCTTGACCTTTACTCCTGATCTTAAATGGAATACGTACATCAAATCTGTTGCCAAGGCCGCTGGAAAAATGGTCAGATCCTTCTATCGATCCAGTAGATATCTCACTGCTGATGCAAAAAGTCAAAAAAAGTAGTTACACACTATTTGAAGACATTTATTTTGAATAGAATTTACAGATAGATTTGAAAACTTTGAAAATTTCAAAGTTATCCTTAAATTCTATTCAAAATAAATGTCTTCAAATAGTGTGTAACTACTTTTTTACTTTATATACATATATATACACAAGTACATCGATACCATGCAAGTAAAACAATTTAATTTGCGGAAACAAAGGAGAGAAGTTAAAACGATGCGGTATTATTAAAAGCTGAAATAAATTGAAAGTATTTAGCTTTTTTTTTACTTTACAATTTCAAGTGTTTAGACCCAAATTTAACGTAGGAGTTTGGTAGAGTTTTCAAAAGTCAAATCGTTGAACTTTGACCCCTTGACAGCCAAATTTCTGGCCGAAAATCGATTAAAATTTTTTTCCAAATCTTAATACCGCCTTACGTCAAAACAGTGGATGAGGAGATGAGTTTTAATGATTACAATTTATGGAGGTTTCTGAGTTTTCATTGAGCAGCTTATCCCTATCTTTAAATCTCGTAATGTATAATTTCTCAGCAGGGCACAACTAACAAGATGAGTATATTTTAGATTTTTCAGGATATTCCACTTCACAGTTAGTGTTAAATTTTGTTCAACAGAAAGTGATTTTTTCTTTTAAAGTTTTGATTCTCGAAGGAACACTTATGACTGATGAATTTTTCTTGAAAATGTTACCAACGATGCGAATATAAAATGTTCTGATATTTGGGGATTCTTTGATGAAAATTGTGGCTTCAATTGAGAAAAGAAATTCCCTTTAAGTGGATATTCCTGTTTACTCGAACAGTTAGATAATTTAGTTGTCCTATTTGCGTTCTATCCACTTATATTTGTCAAAGTTTTCCTATAATCTTTCTTAATTATTTTCCAGATTGTCACTGCAACTATAACTCAATTTTACTGTGTTAAATATTTTGTGTAAAATTTTTTATTTGAAATATTATATATAACATATTATCCGATGGGAAATGTAACTTTATAAGATTTAAAACTGTTTTTTTGAAATTGGTTTTGATATTGAAGGGGTAAACCATATAAATTTTCTTTTTCTATTGTTTTGGGGTGTGTTAGTATAAGGTATAGGCTGAGCGTGTTATAGTTTTGCGTTTTGTGATACTTATTTCGATGCCACTTATCATATCAAAAGTCCATAGAAGATTTCAGTCAGATCGGCACAATAGTTTTTGAGTAAACGTGGAACTTAAATACTATATATATACCTCCATCGGAAACTGGTTTGTTATAGAGATGTTTCGTGGTTTTTAATATATGTCTCATGGTTAGTGATGTGGTTTGTACGATAGGAATTTTTAGTTTGTTTAGTGTGTTATAGATTACAAACCACATCACTATCCATAAGACATATATTAAAAACCACGAAACATCTCTATAACAAACCAGTTTCCGATGGAGGTATATATACTATTCCTTGCCATAATTGCCATCATAAATACGTTGGTGAAACTCAGCGTAAATTGGAAAAAAGGCTCAATGAACACAAAAGAGATATAAAAAATAGCAATTCTCTAAGTGCATTATTCTCTTATTCATTGCAACATGACCACACCTTTTACTTTAAACAAGCAAAAGTAGTTAAATTTATTTCAAACAAACCGCGCCGGAGACTTTTTGAATCTGTGCTTATCGCAATTTCAAGCACAATTAAACAACGTGGAGGTTTCTATAACATAGCGCCATTAATAAGTAAACTGTTATTAAAAGAACATTATTTAACTGTGGACACAGGTTAACTTTCTCACACCATTCAAACACACCCTGTAATAATTAACACATAATCTCAATCAATAAATTACATATAAAAAACACTCATTTCATTTCTGTTACAAACTTATATTTGCATTTCAACAGATATATCTTTTTCCCAATAAGAATATAAACTTGCGTTCATAGTTTTAAAATTAAATTAACGACTATATGACGTCACTAAAATTTCCTTCTCTTTAACAGCGCCAGCCCTCCCCCTCCTTTTTGAATTTCCAACATCAATTTTCCGTTTCTCTGAAATAGAACTGCGTCACATTGTGCAAACATTTTCAAATATTTTGTACTGGTATATTTTTTGGTTTTTTTAATCTCAGTCATCCAGAGGAAGTCTCGAAATAAAAACGAAACGTTGATGAACACATAATACGGTTTGTTCCTTTTTATTTTCTCTATTTTGTCGGAATACTATTTCCATTATTTTCATCATATATATATATATATATATATATAGACATAACTATATATAAAAATAATATTAATATTAATAAAAGAAAAATAAGATGTGCTTTTCACTCTACTTCCGAGACATAACTATATATATATATATATATATATATATATATATATATATATATATATATATAGACATAACTATATATATATATATATATATATATATATATATATATATATATATACCAATGTACATGTATCTATGTGCTAATATACATGTGTACCATTGATGCTGCCTTCAATAAGTGCGCAAACTTTGATAAGAAAGTGGATTGAGGCTAATATCATTATCATTTCGTTCGTGATTCATCTAATACGATTAATTAGATACACGAAAACTATATGCACAAAACGGACTTTTATTGTAAATATATAGATATTTAGCCAAATAGATTTGAATGTCAATTTTTTCTTATTTTAAATCTTGATAAGTTTCATCTCAGATAGTATTTATTTGTATTTTGCCTTGTTTTTTTTTCTTTTTCCTTTGTTTTTTTTGTTTTTTTGTTTTTGGGGTTTTTTTTTTGCATCTTTTATCCAAAGAAGTAATGTCCGCTTTTCGTATTCTGTAACTCTCAAAGAGTTGATATGCCGGAAAACAAAAGCAAATATCATGAATAAATATTTGAAGTTATTGAAACATATAGAAAGATAACAACTTAAAAATAATTTTTTTTTTAATTGTTTCAATTTGGAATTCGATAACCTAAAAGTGTAGCTATGTCGGGAAACCGAACAACGAAAACAGATATCAAGGATACATATTTAAAGATATCAGGAACTTGAAAGATACCTAAATTACGGGATTCAACAATAAATGATTCAAAACGTGGTGATACGTTATAAGTAACACCATTAATACAGGGTGGAACGATAAAAGTGTCGCCGGAAACTTTATTTTAAAACTTTTATTGAATAACTCAATTCAGGTAACTTGATTATATAGTAGAATTGACATCTATTCAGTGTAGCCGCCTTCAGCCTCAATCATCGCCTCGATGAGGGTCCGGAACTGGGAGGATGCTTTTTCCACAAGTGCCAGCGGGAGCTCGAGAATACTCGGTGGATGGCGGCAATCAGGCTGGCTTTGGTGTTGTGGGAGGTCGTGTTTGTGATGTTCTCGACGTATGACCAAACGAAACAGTTCAGCGGGTGCAGATCGGGGAAGGAAAGAGGCCAGTGAGAGAAGGATACAAAGTCGCAGCACTGCTGAAGCAAAGCCTGTGTCTCTTTGGTGTTGTGGGAGGTCGTGTTTGTGATGTTCTCTTTGGACTTGTAGGCCGGTGCTGAGTCCTGTTGCCACACGTAGGTTCTCCCAGCTGCCACCTAATTGCACCAGGGGATCATTAAACTCTTCAGCACATCCGGGTACACTTTGGTGTTGACTTTCAAGCCGATTTTTTTATTTTACACAGTGATCACCACTTATCAAGGCCCGGAAGCCACTCAAGGATAAGGGTTATTGCAAGTACATTACGTTAGTGTGGAGATTTGATGAAGTGTTTACTTAAGGGGGGCGGTTCATTAGGAATTTGTTAACATTGGACTTGAAGACATCCAAGTTGTAGTCCGGTGGGAAGCAGGCAGATGGAACAGAGTTCCACGGGCGTGCAGATCTAAGAAAGAAGCTTTGTTCATGGAATCCGCGTTTTGATTTAGGCACAGATATAGAGTGGGGGAGATTTTTCACAGTGGATTCAGCTAGACGGGTGTTTTTCGTGAAAGATTGGCGAGGGGGGGCCAGAGATTGGAGTTCAGACGAGCACTAGCCATGGAAACAACGATAAAACAAGGATAGGCTCGCAACGTCTCTTCTGTGAGAGAGAGGTTGCAGGGTAGAGAAAAGGGCATCCCCCACTAAGCCACGAAGTCTATTTCATACTCTGTCAAGGCAGGATAGGCTGTTTTTAGCAGCTCCTGCCCAGATTTCGAAGATGTGAGATGGCATGATGTGGGTCTCACTTGAAACCATACCAAATCACGCTAGTTACGTTCCTATTATTCGTCGCAATCGAGCGATGTATTTTTAGGGCGGTGGCAATGGTGCCTTTGTCATAACTTGGATTGGAAGAAAGCAAAAGCTGTACAGCGCCTTATCTCCGATCTCACTCGTTGAACATTGTATCACTTTCAGACATGATATAAGGCTGCTATCGCTCTTGGGGTTTATACATAACTGGCTAACCATAAGATGATCTGTAATAAAAAAAAACGGTTTTCATCAAACGGAAATGGAATCATCGTCTTTTTTAGGGCGACAATTTTATCGTTCCACCCTGTAAATATTTTTATATACAAGAACCCAAGTTTTCCCAGCTCTGCAAACTTGAGTCCTTGTACCAGTAAATTATCCAGTAAATAAAACGGTGTTTAGTAAATCGTTATTTTTTGCATTTTTTTTTTGGCATTTCCATACCCCGAACATGGATATAAATATCACTAAAACATCCGCTGCATCATAAGCTTCATTTTGGTACCTTACTTGCTTGGGTGGGTTGCCGGTAGGCTGAGATAAACCGCGTCACACACACAGAGACAATAAATCGAACTTACTAAGGAAGATAATAACTTCCGGTGAATACGGGGAAAATATTCAGTAAATAAAACGTTGTTTTGTAAATCGTTATGTTTTATTTTTTTTTTATTTATTTTTTTTTTTTTGCATTTTTTTCATTGTTTTTGCATCTCCATACACCAAACATGGATATAAAAATCACTAAAACATCTGCTGCGTCATAAGCTTCATTCGGTACCTTAATTGCCTGGGTGGATTGATTGTACCTATTTACCATGCCTCCCCACGGGACAGAGTTAGACATCAGGGTCGTTTTTTAACGTGGAGTAAAGGTACAAAAATAAAAAATTGTCTCAGTCGTGAAGGACTGATCCTCCACCGAAAGAGAACAAGAAATGAAAGTGCAGCATCTGAAGAACAGATGGTATTTATTTGCTCCCCCACCGAGCAAATTAGGCACAAGGCCGATTTTTAATGTGAGGAGTGAAGGGAGGGGGAAGGGAAAAAGGGGACCAGCTCCCGAGAGGTGGGAAATGGGAGCTGGTTAATGGTCAGGCATGTGGGGTTGCCCCCACATCTGGTCTTTGCTAGTCATAGCTAGTCATAGCTTGCAGCATCTGCCGGAACAGATGGTATTTATTTGCTCCCCCACTGAGCAAATTAGGCACAAGGCCATTTTTAATGTGAGGTAAAAACCAGCTCCCCTAAAAGTAGGCAAAAAGGGGGCACTCTGGTTACCAAAAATAATAATTGTCCCAGTATAGAGGGTTTCCCCTCCATTGACTGGTACAAATTATCTTAAGTGCAGCATCTGCCGGAACAGATACTACACTTTGATCTTGACCAAAAGATTGATTGTAGGCTAAGATAAATCGCGTCACACACACACACACACACACATAAACAGACAGACATTAGAAAAATTTATAAGATTAGTAATTTTTAACGTAAAAACTCAATTCTATGGCCGTGAAATACTTCGCAATAAAATGTATACACTTTTTAAATTATCTCAACTTGCTACATGAATACGCTAAGAGGTGGAGAGTACTGGACATCTGGAGAGACTTGCTGTCACTCAGACTCCAGCTGAAGAGAAATCTTTGTTGATGCTCTGTGCGACTACTCCTAGTGAGTAAATAATAATCGCTTAAGTGACTCGGCGATGCCCGGGAGTTCATGTTCAGGTTTTCTCTTTTTTTACCTTCGTATTTTTTATTGATCCGATGAAATAACGTTATTTGTAACTTTCATCTCTTATATATATATATATATATATATATATATATATATATATATATATATATATATAATTGTTTTTTTACTATAATAATTAAATACCTACAGACACTAGTGTTTCATCCTTTCTGGAATCTTCAGAGTGCATGATGACCATATATATATATATATATATATATATATATATATATATATATATATATATATAATTTTTTAAATATAATTATCCTCTGATACGTGTTTCGTCGTCTACGACTCATAAGTGTGGCTGAATCTAGCGAGACTCGAAATCGGGACCCCATGATAAAAAGCCTAAACCTCTGCCACGCGGCTACCTCGTACGACTACTAAATGTATCGTGTTTTTATGGAGATGTTTTTATTTGTTTTTGTTAGCGATACTTTTTTGAATGAATTCAATTATTTATACAGAAAATGCATTTTTACCTAAATGCAAGTTGGGAATAATTTTCCCTTGAAGTAATGCATCTTGCTTTTTATACGTCCCGAATAAATCAGAGGAGGCTGCAAATTGAATTGGTATGATGACTGAACTTATGCATTTATTGCCTGACAAATTCATCTCTCTGTTGCAGATATTGACGATGTGCGAGACTAAGAAAGCAAGCCCCTGTCATAGACGGGCGTCGGAAGCAGAGATGCGTCATTGAATTCTTTGCAAAAAGTGCATTGAGTATCGTATTGACTACATAGAAAAATACATTTTACCCCCCAAAAATCGTCCGTTATAATGGTACCACTCCCGTCTTCGAAGCTATTAAACATTTTTGATTTAAAAAAAAAAAGGATTCGTTCACTGTCAAATAAACCCATCTCTAGTTGATGCAGAAATAGCACCTCTGATAAGCTTAAAGAATAAAGGGTTTTTTTTTCTTTTACAAGGAAGTCACCACTTATCAAGGTCCGGAAGCCATTCGAGGATAAGGGTTATTGCGTGTACAGTAATCAATGGGAAAATATCATAATAATTGTTAGTAATGGAGATCTGATAAAATGTCTTACTTAAGGGGGAGTTTCAAGTGTCATTTGTTTTGCTATGCGTAACTAATTTCACTATTATGTTCTTCGGCTCGTCGCAATGGAAAGCAGACGTGACTATAAGAATATCTTGGTTAAACGATGAAGATTTAAAGTTAATTATTTAAGCTTTTTAGATATTAAAAAAAAGTATAGAAGACAGTTAATGACACAAATTATTTAGTCCTCCGCGGAGGTCTGGCTAGTGCTTTCTCTCCTCGGTCTTTCTACTTTCTTTGACCCTCCTCATTTAATTTGATGTAGCGTTAGTTTTTAATGACGCAACACACGAAAAAATTGGGGAAAAGGTAGGGCACGGGGGGTAACTTACAATTATACAATTTCAGTTTTCATGATTCCACGTGATGTTACTTTGTGTTTTATATCTGTAGCAGTTTCTGTGTGCCAAGTTTTTTCCTCTAGCTCATGTGTCTTGGTTTCTGCATTCAAGGGGTTTCTTTAATATTTCGGTTTTCATTACTGTTACTGTTGTATCTTACCAATCATCCCTCTGATTCCAATCTTGCTCATTAACATTTCAACGTTTTTTTGGCATTGTTCCTAACGCTCCTACTACTAGACACTATCCTCGAGTGTCTAAGCCCTCTCTGTACAACGCTTTGCCAGGACAACCTGGCATGAGAATAGTTTTCCATACAAATAAACCCTGGCCAAATATTCAAAATCACATTGTATCTGCAGCCCAAATAAGGTCATCTCGGTATGGCTAACCTACATTAGCTTTTACGAGAAAAAGTGCACCTTCTCGAAATGATGTAACCGCAAGATTAGATTGTTACATAAGAAGGGATGTCCCCTTGTCATGTAAATAAGAAGGCAGACTAGATAAGTGAAAATGATATATTAGGAAAAGGCTAGGATCGAACCTTGTAAGCAAGCGTTAAAAGATAATGAATAATTGAAATTCTAGGAATGCAGTCGATTGTTAATTCTTTTAGAAATAACTGGATATTAAATATGTCAGTTAAAAGAATGGACAATACGAGTTTATAAATAAAAAATAGGTTAGATATTGAACTATTTAAATTGGGAATTCTTTGTCTGCCAAAAGTGTGTTTGGACGGACATATGTAGAATGAACGTGAAAAAAAGTCACATTGGTTGACAATAGGTCTCTGACGTCATAAACAAAAGAAATTCTCAATATATTGAATCGAGGGCTCGAAGTTAAGAGAAGGTCACAATATCTTCATATCTCGTATCAAGTGTTAGCCCCAGGAAAAGAGCCCCTTGATTTCTGAGAATTTCGACTGAAGTAAAATAAAACAAAATAATATGATGACTTAGCGTTATCGCAACATCTGCTTACCATTGATTTATCACTAGCAACAACCATTGGTATTCCCTTGGGTTTTGAATGGCAAAAAGCCCCTTTAAGCTCCCACATTCCGTATTCTTCCGGTTGATGTTTTCTAAATGCTCTTCTTCTTTGGTCTTCTCGGACTTTTCACATCTCTTTGGTGTGGCACCAGCCGATGCAGACCATCTTTTTGTGTGAGGTGGATGAAATTCTCAGAAATCAAGGGTTCTTTTCCTGGGGCTAACACGTGATCTCCATATGCGATTGTAGAGTTGGAAATAATAAGCAAAGAAGAATGCGCTTACGTGTGTGTGCATTATGTGGCTATATAATGATTCTACGAGACGACACCGTATAAATTCATGGCCGCCATCTTTGATCTCTCTCTCTCTCTCTCTCTCTCTCTCTCTCTTTCTCTAGCTATTATCACTACTACTCGCACCACGATGATAAAATAAAGACCGGCATGACCATTGTTTTTTTTCTTGCGTTCCTTTAGAATATGCAGCCCCCAATACCTTAATGATGAATTTCAATACATTACGAATGTTTTAAAAAAAAATACAGTACCCATCCTATTTCATTTCTTACGCAAAGAAAAAAGCTACGAAAATACACTATAATATAAACAGACAGAAAAATAAAACAAATACCTACCTATTAAACAGACATCTTTTCATTCCCACCCACACTAAAAATACAAAAATCTACGACACTCTTAATAGACTTGGTTTTCACTTGATACAAACAACTTCCACAACAATAAAACAGACATTAAAAACTACCAAGCACTCTCCCAAAACCTTCACATCCGACTCTGGTGTATATTCTATCCCATGTAACGATTACAAACAAGCATACATAGGTGAGACACAGCGTAAATTGAAACTAAGACTTTACGAACACAGAAGAGATATAAAGAATGGTAACGCCTTAAATGCACTCTTTTGCCATTGTGCAGAACTCGATCATTCATTTAATTTAGATCATGCGAAAATTATAAAATACGTGATAGATAGAGCCAAAAGAAGACTTTTAGAGTCAGCACTTATATTAAACACTAATATTATTACACACAGAAAGGGTTTCTACCATTTAGCCCCTAGTATAGGAAAAATAATAATCAAAGAACAAAATATAAAGACAGATGCTGGTTAACCGTTTTTCCTTAATCCTTAAATAATTTAAACAAAATGAATAAGATTAGAGAAAAAAGTGTACATATTTAAACGTATTTTTAAAAGCGTATATATAGACATTGAACAACCCAACCTTCCCATACAAACGCATAGTTTCCTTCCCGATATTGGTAGGATTCTAACACTGTTTCCTTTTCATTTACGTATGGTCTATGATTGTTTTCTTCTTCTGTATTTTTCCTTTTAATATCCTGACGATGTCCCCTGCAATAGGGACGAAACGTTGATCATTTCATAAATTCATTCGGTTTTTCTTTTTTCAAAACAACATATATATATATATATATATATATATATATATAATGTGTGTGTGTGTGTGTGTGTGTGTGTGTGTGTGTGTGTGTGTAAAGAGGGAGAGAGAGAGACTGGGAATAATTTATGTATTCGTGATTTTTATAGAAGTTTATTATTTATTATTGTTGCAATATTTTGGGATTAATGGGGTATGATCCCACACAGTTATATTTATAAACGATGCTGCTAAGAACTGACGAATCAAATTAATTCACGTTCTGCTACAAACCAATCAGAAACCAGAATTGCTTCATAAATATTAAACCTTTTCTGGAGCAATTTCACATGTTCTCTCCCGGGTTTTTACACGGTAAGAATATTTTGTTCTGTGGAACTGTCTACTACAAACAAGTCACCTCCCAGGACTTGTGTGTAACAGCGAACCATCTGAAACTGTTCTGAAACTCAAAATGGCTTATACTTCTAGAACTATTATTACAAAAAGAATCAAAGTTGTCCTCTTTAACTGAATTTTATTTAAGGTGGCTATTTAAGTATTTCTATATTATAAAAAGAACTGCCAGGCCGTGTTAAGTATTTATTTTTAAATAAATTGTTGCGTTGAATTCATTTATTCCTGAACTTTTACAAATTGTAGCAGAACTTCAAAAAAAAAAGAAATTAAAAAAAAATTAGCTAATACATCTTGCCTTAAACCTCTGGTGAAATAGTTCTTAAGAAATCTAAAAAAAAAAAAAAAAAAAAAAAAAAGAGAGAGATAGTGAAACTCTTTTCCAATGTTAACTCTTTTTAGAGGGGGGGAGTCCTCTTTATTTTCACGACGGACAGATTTTTTTTCAACCTTTTCCTTTACAAAAGCATATCTTTTCTTCTTGCACATATAAAAATTTGTCTCAGCAACAAAGCGCGCAAACTTGATTCAGCGAATAACACAGTTAATGCAATTTAGGAATTATTTTCAATCTCGATATCGACATCTGGGCTCAAATGTGTTCCCTTTTTTGTTTGTTTATAAACAGATGAAGCATTTGAAAGTGGCGGTCAATGTTTATATAATGACATTAGAGACGGGATTTACGAGTGCCAACTATCTACAAGATCAGGGGTTCCCAAAGTGGGCTCCATGGAGCCCTGGGGCTCCGTGAGTGAGGCTGAGAGGCTCCCCAATCCCTTTTTTTTAAGAGTACCAAATGCTTTCTATGGACAAATTAAATGGCTGCAAATATTTAATTATTGATCTATTTTACTGGAAAGAAATATGATACGTAACTACAGGTGTGACAATAGAATATTCTTTTCATTGTTTTGACTCTCGGGTATATACCCGACACAGTTAGACACAGTTAATCAACCGAGAACCACATCCGTCTATATAAAAACATAAGATATTAAGGGATATATACTCAAGAACCAAAACAATGAAAATAATATGCTGTTGTCGCAGTCCGGTACATAATGAAGGAATGTTCATGAAAAAGAAAATAAATTTAAAAAATGCCACAATTGGTCATCCTTGTCACTCTAGAACTAAACAAAATCAAAAGTTTCTCCCAGCTAGTATCTTTCACCATAATACCGCATTCACATACTTCTTTCATACTGGGGGGGGGGACATCCTACTTAACTCCCAATTGTTAAAACATTTTTTATTAACGTGTAAAAACAAAAAAAAAGATAACAATGAAAATGGTACAATAATTCATTTGTGTCGAGGACGAGGGGGGGGGGATACTACACTTTGATTCCGGCCCGAAAGCCAAGAAGAAAGTTAAAAAGCTAAGAACAGCATCTATTAACAATAGACCTATGATCTTAACCAAAAAGGCCAAGCACAAAAGTGTTACGGACAGACCGACAGACCGACCGACATACCGACCGACAGACTGACAGACCGACGGAGTGACTTACAGAGTCGCTTGCACGCGACTAAAAACGAAAATATAGTAAAAATCACGACAAGGAACAACTAATGAAAAAGTATAAGTGAAAATGGGAAATTAATGTTTTTCATATATCTTTGAGAAATTATCTTATTAGTGCTCTTTGAAAAACTTTTGCCCGCCTCATGGTGTCCATGGTGTCCTGAAGTTTGGAAAACCCTGTACTAGATGGTTGTAGGTTCGGTTCTTGATTTGGGATTGGTACGCATTCCACAGCCGTGATTCAGTGAAACAATCTCTCTGTAAATGACTATATATGTCTACTTATATATAAAAGGTACTTTGTGTTAGTGTATTTGTGCGAGTCCGTTTCCTATGAACTCTGAAACGGCTGGCTTATTTTTTTTAATGTTACATAAATGTACTTCATGTATCTGGGAGTGTTTTTAGATAACTTTTGTAGCGGGATTCCCCGGATAAGTATGGCTTTAGCATACCTCCTTCTTTTTTATTAAAAAAAAAAAGAATTGTTTGTTGAATTCGTATTTACAACTCTTTCATTGTTTTCTCCCTTTTTATCGTCTTTGTTTACGGTTATCTTGAACTAGAGTATTATTATTATTGTTATCGTTATTATTATTATTATTATTATTATTATTATTAATTTTATTGTTATTATTATTATAAATTTTATTGTTGTTATTATTATTGTTGTTATTATTATTGTTATTATTATTATTATTAATAATAATAATAATAATTTTATTGTTATTATTATTATTAATTTTATTGTTATTATTAATTTTATCGATATTATTAATACTATTATTATTATCATTGTTATTGTTATTATTATTGGTGTTATTGTTATTATAATTGTTATTATTATTATTGATAATAATTGTATTGTTATTATTATTATTATTATAATTAATAATAATAAAAATTTTATTGTTATTATTATTATTAATTTTATTGTTATTATTGTTGTTATTATTATTGTTATTATTATTATTAATAATAATTTTATTGTTGTTATTATTATTATTATTATTAATAATTTTATTGTTATGATTAATTTTATCCATATTATTAATACTATTATTATTATCATTGTTATTGTTATTATTATTGGTGTTATTGTTATTATAATTGTTATTATTATTAACAATGATCTTATTGTTATTATTATTAATATTATTAATGTTATTATTGGTATTATTGCTATTATAATTGTTATTATTATTAATACTATTATTGTTGTTATTATTATTATTAATTTTATTGTTATTATTATTAATAATTTATTAATACTATTATTATTATCATTGTTATTATTATTATTATTATTGTTATTATTGTTATTATACTTGTTATTATTATTATTATTATTATTATTATCATTTTATTGCTGTTATTTTTACGGTTATCTTGAATTCTAGTATCTATATATTAAAACTATAGCGTGTGTGTTTTTTTGTGTGTCACGCTTACATCCGGGTCGTTTAATTGCTATGTTCTTCTATTTCTTGTCATAAATAATTTTACCAAGAATTCTTCATAAATTTTGGTTTCAGTTTCAGCTATAGCCATTGCCATGTAATCTACTTTTTTTATAAATAATTTTATCAGGAAATCTTCCTAAGTTTTTGTTTCGGTTTCGATTACGGCCAAAGGAAGCCAAGTTATATATTTCAGAAGTTTTTATTTCGGTTTCGATTCAAACTACTGCACCCAAGTCATATGAATATATTTTTTTTTATTTTTGAAATCGCAACTTTATAACATATAAAAATCCATAGAACATTAACTCTATAATTATATATACGAAATCTGCAAGAATTAAAATATCATATTTAAGCGTACTTTACGACCGGGCTTTACCAGGCGTTCATGCTAGCTTAGATAAATACTTTTGCAGTTTTAACAAAAAAGCTACAATAATATCAGAGCGTCTCCATTTACACTGAACATCTACAGAATGCCAACATCAATATATTACATATGAATGAGTCCACTCTGGAATTTCCACAGGTCTCGCTAGTTGTTGTTGTTGTTGTTGTTGTTGTTGTTGTTGTTATTATTATTATTATTATTATTACATAGACAGGGATAAAACGTGTCATATGTTATATACTGGGTGAGATATTAAAACAGTTATATTGTATTCAGAGGTGGGGAGATATCGTTCTTATAACGGGATCAGATAAACGTATAAATTGTATGTATATTTGTTTAGCCAGGAGGATATGATTTCGACGTATAACCTGAGTCTTGCTGTATCAAAGAGTTATCACACGGGTATTACAGTTCATATTTATAAGGTATATATATATATATATATGTGTGTGTGTGTGTGTGTGTGTGTGTGTGTGTGTGTGTGTGTGAGGTATCATTTGTATAAGAGGAATAATATATGCTTTGCTTCATACATTTTCTTTCTTCAAGAGTTCTTCTATCTTCCTGCTGAGCTCCGTGATGAAACATAAAATGACCAATACCATAACCAATTGAGAAATATGTTCTTCCTTCTTTTGTGAAACCACAGAGCAACACTTTATATTTTTAGAATATAAATTTATTTCAGTCGTCTCAAATGGAGTCTGGATTTCATCTACCTGCTTATTCGTTACAGCTTCGCTACTTGACATGAAGTACGTCTGTTCACTTCCGTGACTAAACTCCAACTCTCGTCTGTTCACTCTCGTGATCAAACTCCAACTCTCTTTGACAGACTAAACTTCCCGACCTCCTGACCACAGTTCCGGTGACGTAACCGATCAAAAGACACGTCTCCTTAACGTGACCTCCTCTGTCACGTTAACATATTCAAGATTATTTTGTTTATATTTAACCTAGCTAATTTATGTAAACATCTTCAGCTAAAACCCATTGCTACACTTTATTCTATAGACAATAAATAACTCTCAATATTTTAAGAATTCATTTTAAGAATATCATTGAATAGATAGATAAATCGATATATAGACAGATAGATCGATAATGACTAATTAAGTTTTGATGATGTTAATTATTCAGCATTATTATTACTCATTAGAAGTTCCCACAGATACCATCATCAAATAATTATCTTTGGGAACAACCTGTAGTTTTCTGTAGACTCGAAGTGACAACAATTATTATCTAAATATAAATTTATTTGTCCGTAAGTCCAGTGTCACAAAAAAAAACACCATCGTCGCAAACAGTAATTAACGTAAAACGAATTACCTCCATTTATATTCACTCTTTATTAGTGAAAAATATGTTTATCCATTTCCTCTCCAAAAATTACACAAACAACAAAAAAACATGCTTTTCTGGTTACGATTTCAAATTGCTATTTTATTCTATAATTAAAAAAAATGTCACGTGGAGATGGAAACTGTCAGTTATTTTTATTCTAGTTCATTTTTAAAATTTAAAAAAGTGAATTGGCATCTGTTCTTGTATAATTTATATAAAAATTATTTAAAAAAAAACAACAATGTGTGGTGTCTTGAATTTTCACTACAACAAATCTAAATTTTTAAAATGAATTCTTTTTAGCTTTAAAAGAATTTGATAAAAATTGTTCTAAATTCGTCCTTTTTTAATATTATTTTGTATTCATTTTATTTACAATGTGTTCAATTAATTGAATTTCCATACTAGTTCTTCTTCTTCTTCTTCTTCTTTTTTCTTCTTCTTGTTACTACTACTATTATTATTATTTATTATTATTACTATTATTATTTTTATTTATTATTATTATAATTATTATTATTTATTATTACTATTATTATTGTTATTTATTATTACTTGTATTATTTTTATTATTTTTCATTATCATTATTATTTATTATTATTAATTTTATTATTATTATTATTATTATTATTATTACTATTACTATTACTATTACTATTATTATTTTTATTATTATTTATTATCATTATTATTATTATTATTATTATTTATTATTACTATTATTATTATTAATCATTACTTTTATTATTATTATTTGTTTATTATTATTTATTATTATTACTATTATTATTATTTATTATTATTACTATTATTATTTTAATAATTTATTATTATTATTATTATTATTACTATTATTATTATTATAATTTATTATTATTATAATTACTATTATTATTTATTATTATTATTATTATTATTTATTATTATTTTTACTATTATTATTTATTATTATTTATTATTATTACTATTATTATTATTTATTATTAGTAATATTACTAATATTATTTTTATTATTCTTTTTTATAATTATTACTATTATTATTATTATTATTTAATATTACTATTTTTATAATTATTATGTTTAATTATTAATATTTATTATTATTATTATTATTGTTATTATTATTTATTATTACTATTATTTTTCATTATTATTTATTATTATTACTATTATTATTATTATTATTTATTATTATTATTATCATCATCATCATCATCATCATCATCATCTATATATTATTACGCTTGTCGCCTCGACCGTTATCATCGTATTCGTAAACATAGTTTAAAATAAAAATGGAATATTCCATATCGCACTAATTATACAGAGTTCTCTTGCAGATTACTCAATGACAAGAATCTGTGCTCTTCCCTGGAATTTGGGTGACAGGTCTCCACAGATATCCAGTACTCTTCACATCTTTCGATAACCTTCGCAAATGAATTTTGGTTATTGAAACATCTGTTTACCATTGATTCGTCGCTGGGAGCGTAACTGGAATTCAGGTTGGAACCAGCCTCCCCAAGGTCCCAGTCATCCAGGTCGCAAGGTCCTAATCAAGGTCGCACTCATCCAGTGGCAACCATCTTAGGACGTGTTCGGCTCTTATACAGATAGAGGATTACATCAGGAGTGAAATACTTTTGGAGCGTTATAATTGATCCAAACATTTTATTTTATTCTTACTTCTTTGCTACCTTAGCAAGAAATTTAATTTCGCCTGTGCAGTTAAAGTCATAGAACCGTATTAAAGCAGTGTGTGGATTCCTTTAGCAGATTTTTTATTCATTTTTAACTGGAGCAAAGTAAAGATCAGAGCTTTTGCGATGAAATGAGAGCAGCTCTGTAACCAACCACTTTTGGCCCATTGCGCCACGCGCTTCAGAAGGACAGCGAGCAAATCATAAAGATCTTGATTCGCGTTTCTATTTAAATATCTAATCAAAACAATTGACACGTACTCTTTTTAACATTAAACTTTTTATTTAGATAAAAGAAACAATGATAAATTGATTGTGTATCATGAAGCAAAAGGTTTCTTCTTTTAGTGCAATTGATTTATATATATACATATATATATTTATAGTGCAAAGTCTTGTTGAAAATTCACATAACACTAAAAGATGGAGGAAATGAGGAAGCATGGATGTGGAAATCTTTTTACCCGAATATGATGTCCAACATGTTAAAAATATACCATTTGTTGTAAAAATCTAATGGATTAACATCTGAAGAAGTTGGTGGGGACAGGATATTTTTACGGAAACATAAATCGTAAATTTGCCACTCATTAATGAAACAGCTGTAATGGAAAAATCGAATGTAAAAAGAAATTTGCCGTATTCGCGAACGTTTTTGACCTCCATAAGTCGTCCTCAGACTAGCGATAAAAAGTAATAAAAAATAAAGTAATGAATTGAATGGAAAAGACGATTAAAATAATTAAAAGCATTTAAGCGTGCCATCCGCTTCGTATTGAGCTTGATTCATGGTTGTTTTTTTTAATTCGGATTAACAAGGCTCCAATAATTTGGAGGCCTACATCACAGTGTGAGACAGCCAAAAGGGCAGTGTTTTTATTAGTATGTCTCTTAATTCGGTTTTGGGAGTGTCGTGTTTAAAGCCTTTAAAAAAAAAATTAGCTGAGTTTCATAGTAAATTCATTCCAATATTCAAAATGAATCATCGTCATACTAAAGGTTGGTTCTTATTTTTTTTTATGTAATATTTGATTCATACCAGTGCTATAATAGTATATTTAATTGAAAAGCAGCTTTAAAAGATTAAAAGCGCACAAATTGTTGCTTTGTCTGGTGAAGGAGATTCTCAGGTAGAAATAGCCAGGCAGATGGAAAGTTCAAGGAAGAGAGTTCAAACCACGATTAAAAGATATAAAGAAACAAAGTTGTTTTTTTAAAACAGAAAAAAAGTTTACAATCGCCAGGGAAGACAGATCTTTGAAAAGAGCATCACTTGCAGATAGGAAGAAAAGTTCTTCAGAGCTTGCTGCTGAACTTAGGGAGGATGCAAACAAAAATACATCAACTCGAACAGTGAGAAGAAGGTTATTAGAAATGGGATTAAAAAGATGCAAAACAAGGAAGAAGCCATACTTGTCTCGACTGGAATTTGCACCAAAATTGGATACCTGATGATTGGGCTAAAATTCAGATCTTTAAAAAGCGTATCCCTTGCAGATAGAGAAAAAGGTTCTTCAGAGTTTCCTGCTAACCATAGGGAGGATGCAAAAAAAAAAAAAACATATCAGCTCAAACAGTAAGAAGAAGCTTATTGAAAGTAGGAATTAGAGGATGCAAAGCAAGGAGGAAGTTATACTTGTCCCAGACCAACAAGAAAAAACGACTGGAATTTGAAAGAAAAAAATATGAAAACTGGACACTTGACGATTGGGCCCAGATTGTTTGGTTGGACGAAAATAACTTTGAAGTTAGCAATTACCTAAACTTTGAATGGAACAATTGAAATGTTTGTGTGAATACACATCCATAACATTTATTCAAAAATTGCATCAAATTCTTTTTTCTTTTCTTTTTTTTTTTTTTTTTTTTTCATCAGACCCCTAGATCAGTTTATATTCGCTGTAGGGGAAGCGAGGCATTTCATCCTGATTGCGTGATTCCAACTGTTAACTTTGGAAGAGGAAGCTGGATGATTTTAGATACTGGAATGTTGTACACATGCGAAGGCAGAATGAACTCCACAATTTATACTAACATGTTGGACCAGTTTTACCAAACGTCTTTGACTAAAATATTTAATAATAACATTCCAAGCAATGTAATCTTCCAACAAGACAATGCCCCATGCAATACGTCAAAAGTTTCAATGGGTTGCTTTGAGTAAAAAGGGATTACACTGATGAAGTGACGTTCTCAATTCAAAACCTAAATCCCATTTTAAACTTCGTAGTCTCATATAGGTAAAAAGAGTGAGAATGCACAAATATTCACAAAAAAAAAGAATTAGAGGCGAAACTTCATGAAGAATGGCAGAAAATACATCCTACCACCTGCAACAATTTGGCCAATAATATCCAAAAACGGATAAAAGCTGTTATAAAGGCGAAAGAAGGACATACTAAATATTGATTTTGTTGTTAAAATAGATTTATTAATGTTTATTCCACTATTCTTAACCATTAAATATATAAGTTCGAATCATAATTTCGATTTTTCATTGGTGCTACATAATTTTGGCGAAGATTGTATTAAATTTATTTAACTAATTATGAGTAGTAATAGTTAAAATTCTTGTATCGAATCAGCGTCAATTCTCACTATAGATCAAAGTGTGAAGTCTCTCTTTCAGCTTACAATTGTATTTGTTGGACTGTTCGTCTTCGTTCTTCCTAAGGTTTCAAATGCCTTTCATCGTCTCAAATGTTCCAATAATATTAATTGAAACTTGATAGATTTCAAGCAAAGCTCCAACACTCTTACAACAATGTATACATATCGTTATCTACGAAGGCCGTTCTAAAAGTAAGGCCTCCTATTTTTTTTAACTCAGAAACTACAAAGTTGAAGAGCTACGAGGACAGGAGTAGTACCATTAAAAACGAGGGACCGTTTGTGCTTCAGATTATATTTTTCTGCATAGCCACTACCATTTTGCCGGTCTCTTTTAATGCTTCGGTCGCAAATCTCAGAGCACGCTTCGTAATTCACATCTCTGTCGTCACTCTGAAATCGATGAACTCATCTCCTAACTGTGCTAAAATTGATTGTATCGGCTTCGTGAACTTTCAACAGGTGCTGGTGAATGTCGATAGGTTAAATTTTTTCTGCATGGGAGAATTCAATGAAGCATTTCTGCTTCTGACGTACGTTCATAACAGGGATTGCTTTCATAGAGGTTCACCCCGTCAATATCTGCAACAGAAAGATGAAATTTTTAGGTCATGGATATACAAATTCCGTTATCATAATAACATTGCAAATTTCAATTCGGGCGGAGTAAAAAATTAGGGAGATTACTTTTGGAACGACCTTTATGTGTTATATATAGGTTTTTCATTATTATTCTTGTTATTGTTGTTCGTTAGTAGGACTTTTTAATAGTGAGAGTCTTAGAGAGAGTTTTATTAAGAGTTAGTTGTTGTGTCTTAGAAAGAGAGAGGTGTTGTAAGAGAGATTGTTCGTGTTATGAAGATTCATATATATTAAAATGTTCATACTTAGAAGTGTAGAAGTGAGGAAATAGTGTTGAGACAGTCTTAGTGTTCATATTGTGTATGTAAGATGTGTATGTAAAGACATTTTAAACCACATGATATACAAGACATATAATAACAATTTTCACTTTACCTTTTGGTAGAATTTCAACACAAATACGACGTTTATAAAAACACATGATGGGTTTATTTCTTCTCCCGACCGGTCGTGGTTTTCTGAGTCAAGAATTCAAAGCTTCACATTCTAACTTTCAAAAGTGACCGTCTCGCTTCTAGACGTTCGAATCCCAACTGAAGACTATCGTTTGTCGTCCTCAAACTCCCTCTGACTCTCCCTCAGTTTCTCCTCCCTTAACTCTAAAGTTTTCTAACTATATCGAGAACTTCCCATTTTCCATGACGTCATACACATGTTAAAACATGTGTCTTCTTTCACGTGTTCTGGAAATGCGTGTCCAAAACTTTTTCCTTTGTTTACAAAAGGAATTTTAACCTATATTCCCAGTAACCTATATTTCCAATATGTTAAAAACATGTTTAGTAAATTACCTTGTAGCTGCATTCCTCAATTGAATTTTTCATAACAGAATTGACAACGCACATTCTTTTCTTGAAACTATTTTATCTCTAAGCTAAACAATGGCTTGTTTTCACATTCCATTGCTAATTCTCTTTTAACTAAATCTCTCTATTTTTATACTTACAAGAAAAGGGGACAGCCCTTATCATGTAACATCTGTATATTAACTGTACATACACGGAGTTTTCAGTGAATAATTTTGTATTTCATTTTACTATTTCTGAATTTCTTTCGATTGAGATTCGTAATTCGTATTATGTAAATTATTAGGACTACTGTTGTCATCTTGAGTAGTCTTTTCACAACGTTCCGGTCGATGAAACCTTCGATCTTCTTCAGTTGTATCTTGCCGAGGTCTTTGTGCAAATTTTTTTTAAATCCAAGGAGAGATTATTGAGAAAAGTTGAAACTAACGGATGAACGATTTTAAGAGAATTTTACCCTTTAATGCCCCCCCCCCATGAAGCAACCAGAATTATCCTGAAAAATCAATTCTGGCAAATATTTACTTTAACTATGACTATTGTTTGTGCAATTTTTTAAAAAAATTCAATAGGTCGGTATTAAGAAAATGCAAGCAAACTATTTTGCGAGAATTTTATCCTCTAATGACCCTGAGGGGGGAATCAGAGTTATCCCGGAAAATCTGTTCTGGCAAAAATTTACTTTCACCATGACTAATGTTTGCGCAATTGTTTTTTAAATCCAAAGAGTGGTTATTGAGAAAAGTGAGAACAAACGAACGAACGAACGAACGAACAGACGAACGGACGAACGGAAGGGAATTATTATGTCCAATCCTTCCTTTGTCGGGGGACTAATAACAATTTAGAATGACCGAAAATAGATTCAATTTTTCTTTCGTATTAAAATAAAAACAAAAAACAATATAGAAATACAAATTCATAATCAATTTTCATGAATGGTTTAAGCATCTATGTAGAGCAGGTAACGTGTTGTAATATAAACTAAAGCACCACTTATTAAGGCCAAAAGCCACACAAGGTTAAGGGCTTATGGGTTTTTTCTAAATATTTGCGACATTTTTGCGTTTTATTTAAATTATTTTTACAATAAAACAGACAAAAATTGATTCTTCATTTATGAGAAACAATTTTTATTTGTCGGTTATATTGAACTTCATGGCTTTAATATTAGCTAATTGTTACAGTACAGCAAATTATTAAACTGTCGTGGGAGGAGACTAATTTTTATTGAAATATAATTGAAAATGTTCTACTTTTACATTGAAATGGACATTATAATA
>NC_136520.1:66494932-66579932 GCF_053919585.1 Euprymna scolopes
GTAAAATAATCCGAAACGCCAAAATGGGATATTAAAAAAGTAAACAGCTCTTGGCTGCCAGATCAGGCGCGAACATAGACCCCACAATTTTTATGAACCTCCGTTCAGCCAGATCAAACATACCCATTCCTGATCCTCGATACATCTTCTATCATTATATGTAATTTGTTTTTTTAAATAGTCAACCATACAGGAGCTTATTGGTGACCAGCCACACACACACACACACACACACACACACACACACACACGTTCAGCTTTATATTATAATAAAATATAATTATATATATATATATATATATATACAGGGTGGAATGATAAAAATTGTCGTCCTCGAAAAAGACTAAAACCAAACTGATACCCATATGGCATCAATTGAAAGGGATGGCTCTCGTCTAGGAGAAGCCCCATATTTTGACAAGCTTCTGGGATTGACCTTTACTCCTGATCTGAAATGGAACACTTACATCAAGTCTGTTGCCAAGGTCGCTAGAAAGATGGTTGAATCCTTCTACCGCTCCAGAAGATATCTCACTACTGATGCAATTCTCTATTTACATAAAAGCAAAGTACGTCCAAGGATGGAGTACTGCTACCACATCTTGGCAGGAGCTGCTAAAACCACCTATCCTGCATTGACAGAGTACAAAATAGACTTCGTGGCTTAGTGGGGGATGCCCTTTTCTCTTCCCTGCAACCTCTCTCCCACAGAAGTGATGTTGCGAGCCTATCCTTGTTTTATCGTTATTTCCATGGCAGGTGCTCGACTGAGCTCCAATCTCTGGTCCTCCCCTCACCAATCTTTTACGAAAAACACCCGTCTAGCTGAAACCACTGTCAAATATTTCCCCCACTCTTTATCTGTGCCTAAATCAAAACGTAGATTCCATGAACAAAGCCTGTGGAACTCTGCTCCGTCTGCCTGCTTCCCACCTGACTACAACCTGGATGTATTCAAGTCCAACGTAAACAAATTTATAATTAACCGCCCCCTTAAGTAGACACTTTATTAAATCTCCACACTAACGTACTGTACATGCAATAACCCTTATCCCTGAGTGGCTCCCGGGCCTTTATAAGTGGTGGCCACCTTGTAAAAAAAAAGGCGCATATTTGTATGCTTGTTATCAAATGGTTGTTATATGAGATCCATATGTTACGTATTCTTGCATTGTTTCCGCTAGCGCTTTCGACAGAAACCTCGGTCGTCTTTCGGACTTTGACTTTCTACTGGGTTTAAAACGTGTTACTATTTATATAAAAGTAGGTTTAAGGAGACGTGGACACGTGTTTAAGGCGTCTCCAATAGGACGTATGTACAATATTTACATCTATGTGAAATGAGGTACTGTTGTACCGGGAAAGAGTAGTAATCCCAGCTACACTACAAAAGAAAGTTCTAAAGAATTTCCACACGGTGCACTCTGGGGCTACGCGAATGAAGAGCCTCATGAGATCCTACGTTTACTGGAAAAGTATGGACACTGATGCGCGGTAAAGTCGTGTAAGGGATGCGCATTGTCTGCAAAAGCGCCCCCAATACAATTTAGCCCGTGGCCTAAAGCGGACCAACCATGGCAAAGAATACACGTAGATTACGCAGGCCCACTGGATGGAAACTATTATTTAATAGTGGTAGACAGTTTTTCAACATGTCCTGAGGTATTTCGATGTAAAAGTCGAACAACGGATTTTACAATCAATGCTCTTCACGAATTGTTCGCTAGGTTTGGTGTTGTTGATTGTCTAGTGTCAGACAATGGCGCACAATTCACTTCAGCAGAATTATGTTTATTAAAATTATAATTTAAAATTTACATTTTTTCTTCCCTTTTCTCCCCTGTTAACTCAGCGTTAATTATTATTAATTATTAAGATGTAACAACTGGATTAGTAGTTAATATTTATCAGGTCCTGGATATGACCTTAAACTATATTCAGTGGTGAGGCCCCAGTTTGCGGGTTTTGGGGAGTGTGGAGCCATCCTTTAATTACCATTGCTCCCAGGTCTACTCTGACCCGGAGTGGAAGTACCTGTTCGGGTCCCAACTAGGTTAAATAGAAACCGACTTAAAAACAACAAAAATATTCTATTAAAATTTTTTTCAACATCTTTGGATTCGGCATTAAATACCCCGAAAAGGGTTGATATGCCGTAAAACAAACACAACCAACCAACCAACCAACTAATATTTATCATTGGATGTTTCGGTTTCATGTACAAACCTCTAGAAATTTGGGTAGTTTTACATTGGGATCATTATGTAAGATTTTTATGTTATTTTTTTTAGATTTTCCGTATATCTTTTTTGTATCACAATCAAAAATATTAATAAAAGTTTCATGATTGTTGCTGTAACGAGCGCTTTCGATTCGTCCACGAATCATCCTCAGCTGTTGAAGTAAAAGTGCGAAGGAGCGAAAATGAGAATTAAAAGTGAAAACTAAAATATACAGTAAACAGCGATAAGTTAAAATATATAGAGTCGATGAAAAGTCGATTAAAAATATAGGTCGATTAATTAATTCGGGTATATATATTTGTGGTCGTGGGGAAATAGCACGTTTTAAAAAGTATTTATAGCTCTATTGTTGCACTATTGAGTTATCTTCAAGAAACAGCTTTAGCAGGAACGGACAAGGATTTTAATGGTCATTTTCAAAAAAAAGTCTTATTTACGATATTCGTGCCCAATTGTTTCAGCTTATTCCTGGTATTTAAATATGTAACAGTTCTAAATTGTACGCAAATATTATCAATAAAACTGATTACTTTTTTAAATAAACATAAATATGTATGTCTTTTCCTGGGAGAAATAGCACGTTTTAAAAAGCATTTATAGCTCTATTGTTGCACTATTGAGCTATCTTTAGGAACTTTGCGTTATTTTCATCTATAGTTGAATACTAAATTGGATTAATTTATTTCAATTGTTAAAAAACATACATTGAAGCACATGTATATGCAACACACACCCACACACACGCCTCTCTCTCCACACACACGTATATATATATAAATATATATATATATATATATATATATAAATATATATATATATAACTACTTCATTTACTCACATAAAATTAATATACAAAAGTATAAATTTATGCGTAAACTTTAAGTATTTACTTCAAAAGTGCTCAATATGTAGGTAGAGCTAGTTAGTAATTTATAAAATACATATGGCGATTAAGCTTAATCGCCATATATATTTTATAAATTACTATATATATATATATTTTATAAATTACTAACTAGCTATATATATATATATATATATATATATATATATATATATATATATATATATATATATATATATATATATATAATGTACCGCTTCACCAGGAGCGGACACACATGTTTATGTTCATTTTAAAAATTTAGTTTCATTAGCAATATTCGTGTACAGTTGTCCCGGTCTATTATTCCTGGTGAAGTAATGGGTTTTAAAAAGCTCTAGTATTGCACTATTGAGCTATCTTCAAGAACTTTGCGTTATTTTCATCTATAGTTGAATACTAAATTGGATTAATTTTATTCCAACTGGTAAAAAATATACATTGAAGCACATATGTAATTATACCTATATACACATTCCTCATCGTATATATATATATATATATATATATATATATATATATATATATATATAAATATAATATATATACATATATATATACATATATATACACATATATATGTATAAATATAATATATATACATCTATATACATATATATACACATATATATATATAAATATAATATATATATACATTTATATATATATATATATATATATATATATATATATATATATATATATATATATATATATATATATATATATATATATATATGGAGAGAGCGAGAGAGAGAGAGTATATAAGCGTGGTTTATCTTTTTCCCAAATTGCTATGTAATGGAGTTTTCCAATGATGTAAAAAATTGTATTGATAAATCCATTACTTATCTCTTCTGTTATATTAAACAACATAATGTAATTAGTTCAGATTACTTTTGTGCGTATCAAGCTCAGTTCTAAACGGATAGGAGGAGCGAGGCAGAGTCGCAATTGTTATCTTTACTCAAGTTTATCTTTAATTTAATATTCAATAAGTACAGAAAACATATCCACAACATGGAGAGGAACGTAAAATTTTTTTTTTTTTTTTGATATTTCATAAAGCCTTACGCTCCGAAAAATAGTTTTCTTTCGATAATTTTTAGATGGGTATGTACAATGAATAATTTGTACTTGTGTTTAGGTCATTCGGACTACTATTCTCATAGATGTTTGTAATTTGCATGTTTCAACAGACCTTACTTCCAAACTTTTTCATGACCAATTTTTTCCCCGAACTTACATAAAATTCCGAACTCTGAATTATATTATTAATTATTATTATTATTAATTCGTTTTTGCACTTCTGAATTTTTTAGATGAGATGTGAATGTTTGTATTATTTTTATTAATCAGACAACTATTTTCAGCTTGGGTATTATTAGCACAGCGTTTCAGTCGCTATACCCTGAGATCTTCTTCGGCTGTTGAGTACATGTTTCCTTTTCTCTGCTAAGGAAAAAAGGGGTTATCTCTGTTTTGCAAGTATTCGAACAGTGGGTTTGAGGGTGGGTGCGTAGATCATAAAGAAAGTTCAATCTTCAGGGGTCACTAAGTTATTTTGGGGGGGGGCTTTCCTATGACTCATTTTTTCGGGATATCTATGCTAATTGTTAACATTAGTGAAAAAATGTTTTGCAAAACATTGTATAGTGTTTTTTTTAATGAAAATATACGTGGGTATCGATCCTCTGTTTCGTAAAATACCTTCTTCTTTTTTTTACTAATATTAACAACTAGCATTTCAGTTCAGCGTTGCCCGGGTGTTTAGGGGTGTATGCTGACCAAAAAAAAAAGCGGTCAATTTCTTTTTTAAATTTGACCCCTATTATGACCTCTTAACGTTTATTGTTTGGAGCTCAAATCAAGTTATTAAGTTAGATCCATGTCCAAGGAACCTTTATCTAATATTTCAAGTGTTTAGACCCAAAATTGTCGGAGGAGTATTGTAGAGTTCTCAAAGGTCAAATCGTTGAACGTTGACCCCTTAACAGCCAAATTTCTGGCCGAAAACTGATTACATAGATTTTCCCAAACCTCAGTACCCTGTATATCAAATTTCGAGTATGTAGACTTAAAATTGGCAGAGTTATTGCGTAGGGAAATGTACGCACACAGACAGACACACAGATAAACAGACAGACAGATACACAGACGCGTTCACTTTTATAGATATATAGATAGATAGATAGATTGGATGCAATATATAATAATTATTTAAAAAGTATAAAAAAAAAAGACTCATGTGCCACCACCGAGAATCGAAACCAAAACGTTCAGCTCACCATTTATTTTGCCGCTGCCGTCAATGACTGGGCTATGAAAACATGTTTACTGCAATGCTAAACATTAAAACATGAACCAATAGCTACTACGTTATGCATTCGTAATAAAAATTCGTATAAAAGGCTGAATGGAATCCATCGATCGAGCACTTTATTTAATTTTTTCATCGCCTCCTGATACGCTATATATATATAATATAAAACTGAACGTCTGTGTGTGTGTGTGTGTGTGTGTGTGTGTGTGTGTGTGTGTGTGTGTGTGTGTGGTCACGAATAGGCTCCTATATGGTTGACTATTTTAAAAAAACTGATTACATATAATGATAGATGTATCGAAGGTCAGGAATGGGTATTTTTGATCTGGCAGAACGGTTGTTCATAAAAATTGTGGGGTCAGCGTTCCCGCTTATCCCCCAAAGTATGGAAATAAAAAATGAAAAAAAAACCGTTTACAAGGGTTTTTGATATAGATGTACATAATAATACTTTTATAAGCATGTTTCAACTAAAATAGGGATGGTATGATAAAATTGTGGGGTCTGCGTTCGCGCCTGTACTCCATGGAAATATGGCACAAACTGTAACAAAGACTTTTCTTATCTATTTGCGTAAGTATACTTTGATAATTATGTTTCACTTTGAAGAAATATGGTATAATAAAATTATGGGGTGTTCGTTCGCGACTGTATGTAAATATGTCACAAAGTTTAACAAGGTTTTTTAAAGGGGTGAGGGTCCACAATAGCACCTTCACTTTAATCTTAATTTACGTTAGCTTTTATTTATTTTTTTGAGTTGAATCATATTGTGTCGAATAAATTCACCTCATAAATTCACGTTCTTATTAAAGTGAAAGCCAAAAAAAAAGTCGGAACTTTAGACAATTCTCGACACAAATTTTGCATAACCCTGTAGTTTCCCATTCTCCACTTGCACGTGACACTCTTTCGAAAATAGATAAATATATAAATAATAAAAAATAAAAACGTTACTTGTTATCGTGTCAAAAGAAGGAAAAAATCCTACCTATGTGATTACGTGTCTTTTTGAAAACATTTACGTAACCTTTTATTTTTATTTATATATTTGTTTAAGCTTTTTTGTCAGTGTACTAGAAGGAATTCAGTTGATTACAACCCTTTCTGCGTGTTCTTTACATTAAATAGTACAAACCTGAATCCGACGGCGCAATACTACACCGTTCAATACTGTAAAACTGAAACAAAGCTTTTCTGCTTTAAAAGGGCGCCATTTTCTTCTTATTCATATTTATATCGATTCTTTGCTTTAAAAAACTAAAGTAATTACGTATTTACTTTTTTAATATCCCATTTTGCTGTTTCGGATTATTTTACTAAAGTAAGTAAAGCTTCATTATTTTTCAAAACTGTTTTTGTTTCTTTGTTTTTCGATATTTCGTCGATATTATTTAATAAGAGTGTTTAGCAAAAAAAAAGTTAACAAACGACTACCCGAAAAAATAACTATACAAGAAATAAATGTTACCATAATCAATAAAAGTTCAGTCCATGTTTTCTTTTTTTTTTAAATTGTTTTATGATGCTCTTACTTGAAATAATTTCAGCGAACCGAAATTAAAACGAAATTTGAGGCGATAACTAATTAAATGAATTTTTATATAAACTACACATGCCATAATCGAATTTTCCTCAAGCATAAAATAACGGAAAACATTAAAATATGTTTATAAATATTCCTTACGTTGACGGAACTCTCTTAAATTGCTAACACAGAATTCCAGGTGCCCCTCCTTCAAATTGAAAACGGGGCTCTCGATTTCAAAGTTGCTGCCATTTTGATTTTACAAACTACTTAAAAATACAAACCAATGAACTTTTCTACCATAAACGTAACTTTTATTGACTATGGTAACATTTATGTCTTGTATATTTATATTATTATATCTTTGTAAGTAAACATCATTTTGTTGGTCACTCTTGACTACGAAAGGAAACAATATTGATATAAAAGAATATATTTTCGCGAAAATTATCTTTACTTTCATCATATTTTGCTTAGGGTAAAATTTTTGAGTATCAAAACCTATCTCTTTACAACCCCCTCCTTTTCATAACCTATCATACTTTCATCAATCACAGTCCATTTTCTGCAGGCTGTTTTTGAACCCAGTCAACGACTACTAATTCTGCTAGTATATATATATATATATATATATATATATATATATATATATATATATATATATAATAAAAAAAAACTTGTTTCTGAAAATTTATGGCACTGTGATGCGTCTAGTACACCAGCGTTAGTGCTAAGTTCTTGCTTGTATGCTTTTTACTTCCAGCTTTTGCCGCTGGCTAGCCTTTAGGTGAATAAGAAGCAGAATGTGTAACCCTTCTCTGCCAGTATAATTAGCCTCTCCAGTGTTAAGACCCCTGACATGCCTCCTCGTGGCCACACACGGATACTGGTGCCTTGCAGCACCGGGATAAATGTCAGGAGATCTCGGAGCAGCAGGGGGGGCCTAGAGGTGCTATGACATGGCCCACCAATCGTGTGGACACGCCCTGACATACCACTAACCCCTGCTCCGCTGCCTTGCGAGTCCCTTAGCTGGGAAAAGGCTAAGAGAAGGAAAACTCTGACTTTAAAATATAATATAACCTCTCAAAACTTCACCTAACAGAGGTAAAAACAAAATACCAACACACCATCGAACAACAACTTCGTATAAACCCAACCAATTCTTGCAACCTGGAAGAAGAATGGTTGTCAATCAGTAAGATCATTAATGAATCAGCCAAAGTCACAGTCGGTTTAAAGAAAAAGAAAAATCAAGACTGGTTTGATTAAAACTGTGCTAAAATTAATCAACTCATTCAAGAAAAGATAAACGCTCGCCATGCTCATGAACAAGACACTCGAAGCCGGCATAAAACCAACATCTACAGAAACCGCAAAAAACAGTGTCAATCAAAATTAAGGGAACTAGAAAACAAATGGTGGCAGCTGAAAGCTTTATAATTGGAGGGTTTTGCAGAAGCCCGCGACCTTAGAAATTTCCATGCCGGTGTAAAACAAATTTTTGGCCTCGTCAGATCCTCCATCGGAACACTCCTTGCAGCAGACAATGCCACCATCCTCAACGATCCACAATCAATTCTGAATCGTTGGAAGGAGCATTTTGCCACTCTACTCAATAAAGAATCTTCTACAGATGAGGACTTTCTCAAAATGGTCCCACAGTACCCAGCGCAATTATTGATGAATGCACCACCATCATTTACAGAATTTCTAATTGCGATGGAGCAAATGAAAGTAAATAAAGCCCCAGGGCCTGATAATATCCCGAACTTATCCACCATGGTGGACAACATCTGAAAACAAGACTATTCACTCTCATTCTTAAGATGTGGGAAGAACGTCAAGTACCAAAGGATCTGAAAGACGCAGTAATAATAACCATCTTCAAAAACGGTGACCGAAAATCATGTGGCAGTTACCGTGGGATTGCCCTTTTGTCCATAATGGGAAAAATCTTTGTCCGCATACTACTGAATCGCTTGCTGCAAGTCACGGAATCCGTTCTCCCAGAATCTCAGTGCGGCTTCTGTGCCTCTCGGGGAACAATAGAGATGATTTTCTGTGCGAGACAGCTGCAGGAGAAAAGCAGGGAACAACAGAAACCCCTCTATCTTGTATTTTATGACCTGCAAAAAGCATTCGATAACATTGCAAGAGATGCAATGTGGAAAGTCCTCAAGCAATTTGGTTGCCCGATCCACTTTGTAGAACGCATCCAGGCACTGCATGAAGCATGTTAGGATATGTATCGCACCAAGGCAAGGAAACAAAAAAGTTTCCAGTTATCTGTGGTTTAAAACAAGGTTGTGTTCTTGCACCTACCCCTTTTCCTTATATCTTGCTGCAATGTTGCACGAACTTCCCCCAAATAACCCGGGGATGGACATTAGGTACCGTTATGATGGGGGACTTTTTAAACCTGCTAGACTAAAATCTCAAAGCGTTGTGAAATTCCAACACATCACAGAGCTTCAATATGCAGATGACAACATGGTCCTTAGCCATTCCAAGGAAGACAACTTCACGGCAGCCTACCATCGCTTCGGACTCTCTGTTAATATTGGTAAGACAAAAGTGTTAGTACAATCAGTACTCAATACCATCTTATAGGACATAAGCATTCACATAAATGATACTGCTCTTGAGCAAGTAGATCACTTTCCATATCTCGGTAGCATAATATCGGAAAAGTGCTCAAATGAGAATGAAATAGAAAGCCAAATTGGCCTCGCCTATGGATCTTTCGGTAAACTGACGAAGCGCGTCTTCAATAATAAATATCTTTCAATAAAAACTAAACTCATGGTATACCATGCGATTGTTATACCTACGCTTTTGTATGGGCGTTAGACCTGGACTATATACCAAAGTGATCTCATTAAACTCGAAAAATTCCACCAACAAAAACTTCGAGTTATACTGAACATCAAATGGTATGACTACGTAACCAACACAAGCGTTCTTGAGAGAGCAAACAGCTGACGTATTGAGGCCACCACTATGAGGCACAGACTCCGTTGGTCTGGGCATATCTTCAGAATGGATCAAAACAGACTCCCTCGACAAACCCTGTACTCGGAGCTAGCCACATGAAAAAGACCTATCGGCCGCCCTCTACTGCGATATAAGGACCAACTACAAATCCACCCTAAAAAAACACGGGATTTGATCTTCATATCTGGGAAACAATATCTCAGGATCGGTGCCTGTGGCGCCAATCCATCATACACGGTACCAAAGGATGCGAGGCAGAAAGAAGAAGACTGGTGGAGATCAAGAGTCAGGCAAGAAAAAATTATGCTGAACAACAACGCCCCCTGCCAAGCATTGATTGCCTTCTCTGCCCACGCAAATTCCACGCTCAGAGTTGTCTGAGAAGCCATCTGCGATCCAAACACCGAGGGAAGAGGAATCTGAAATTCTCGGATACGTGAAATCGGCCGACAACGACGAATAAAAATATTGTTTTTGAAAATTTATACAAATGTTCAAAAAATATAATAAACCTGTAAGGAAGATATACCAAATTTTAATTATCTGACAATAAGTACAAATATATATATATATATATATATATATATATATATATATATATATATATATATATATATATATAAAGTAGTAACGTTCGTGTGTGTCTGTGTGTACAACTACCAATGACCAAAGAAATATAAAGGCCATGTGTGCGTACACCTCTCCTTGTGATGAGATATAAATGTCCATGTTAGGATACTTCTGTCACCGGAGACATGATATTCTATATGTACTTTAATATATAGGCTTCTTCAAACCACTTTTACATTATTGAGTTACGGTCATTAACATATCACATTAAGTGCAATCTATTTATTATTTATTAAAAAATAATTACCTCGACGACATTACTTATTCGACATATTAGCTTGTTTCAACTGCATTAATTAAAACATTTTTCATTATTTAGTTTATTAAAATTTAAAGTTATATTTGATTTAACTTATTATATCTGAAATAAGAAACCGTTTTATTTTCCAACCAAAAACCAGAAAACCAAAAGGGGAAATAACTGTGATGGTTTAATTGAAAAATTACGTTATTAAATATTTCCTGTTTTTGTTTTCATTTCGAAATATTATTCTAAGCTAAATTATTATTTTTAGCCGCGTGCAAGCAACTCTGTAAGACACTCCGTCGGTCCGTTGGTCGGTCGGTTTGTCGATCGGTCTGTCTGTCGTTCGGTTGGTTTGTCGGTCTGTTCGTAAAACTTTTGTGCTTGGCCTTTTTGGTTAAGATCAAAGGTCTGTTGTTATAGATGCTGTTCTTAGCTTTCTAAGGTTTTTCTTGGCCTTTTGGCCAAGATCAAAGTGTAGTATCTTTCCGGCAGATACTGCAAGCAAAGACCGTATGAAGGGGCAACCTCACATATAAGACCTTTGTGAATGTAGGGGCAACCCTTCATACCAATTGTCCCTATCCAGCTCCCCTATTCCCCGGGGAGCTGGTCCCCATTTCCCCTTTACTCCTCACATTAAAAATCGGCCTTGTGCCTAATTTGCTCGGTGGGGACAAATAAATACTCTTTTCTCAGCCTTTTGGCTAAGATCAAAGTGTATTATCTGTTCTTACTACATGCTGCTTTGTAACTTTATGATATAAAGTTGGTGTTCACTTTCCTGTATTAATTTAATGTAAAATGATCACCCATTTTACAACCAGTCAGTCTCAAAGCCATTTAAGTCATTCTCCTGATCATTCAAGTTGTTTTTGAAGGATTCCAGTTATTTTTTAAGCATTCAAGTCATTCTTAAGGTCATTCAATTCATCCTTAATTCATTAAAGTCATTCTAAGTCATTTACTTTTTATTTATTTAAGTCATTTCAGCCCATTTTTCGGTCATTTTAGTTTATCTTTAAGAATTTCATGTCAATCCTACATTCACGCATTCATTCATGACACGAGAGCACGCGACTAATGGCTATCGGCCTTGTTATTTTTAATTCTGAGGAAATTTTTTTCGCTTATTCTTAATTTTTAAGTAACCTTTTTTATTTGTTAGAGAAAAATAATTAAAACTAATGTCTTCATTTACTTGCATCCTCACGAGGGCAGAGTTAGTCAGAAACACGTGTGATCAAAATCCATCATCCCCTGCTCTTTTTTTTTGTTTACAAAATTTAATCGGCGTTGCCCATGATTTATTATAATAATTATACCATAGCAAGTGTGTTTAATTGCCTTCGAAATAGATTTTCTTTATAATTTATTTAATATCTTAAATGAAAAATGGTCGATTTTTACGACAGGATCCAGCGTCGTTTAACCCCTAGAAAAAATGGTCAATGTAAAGTTTCTTTCCAACTCCTCAAAAACCTTAGAAATGACGACTTATATGGTTTTCGATGGTGCTGAAAACGAATATCACATTTAAATTTTGGGCAGGTAAGTAGTATTCATAATATGAAAAATTATTTTTTCAAAAAGTGGGGGATCACTTTCTTATATACATTTAACGTAAAATAGGCATCCACTACTAACCACCTAATAATTTCTTCATATAAAATAAATTTAACCGTGATATTCGTTTTCAGCCCCACCGGAAACCGGCGAAGTTTTTTACTAAGAGATTCGTTTATTTTTTCATAATTTAGGACGTAAATAATGCTGTCAGCAAGATTACATGAGCGGTCGGTTTACAAAAATATATTTTTGTTTTTCATTTTTTTTTAGGTAAGTATTCAATTATAGAATTTGTATAGTTTTTACCAAGTGCTTCTGTAGTTTACTTAACCGCCTCGTAATGTAAACAGAATTTTTGTGAAATGGTATACTACAGAGGCACCTGTTCACAACTATACAAGTTGTATAATGAACAAAGAACGAAAAATAAAAGTATGCTTTTATAAACTTACTAACAGTATAATTGGCGTCCTAAATTATGAGATCAAAAAATGAACGCATCTCTTAGTAAAAAAGCGCCAATTTTCGAGGGTGCTGAAAACGAATATCAGTTAAATTTGTTTTATGATATGAAGAAATTACTAGATGACCAGAAAGTGGGTGCTCATTTTACGTTAAATTTATATGAGAAAGTGATCCCCCACTTTTTGAAAAAGTAATTTCTTCATATCATGAAAACTACTTATCTGTCCCAAATTTAAACGTAATATTCGTTTTCAGCACCACCGAAAACCATTAAACGTTGTCATTTTAAAGTTTTTGAGGGAGTTGGAAAGAAACTTAACATTGACCCCAAAAATTAAGACCTGTTTTTTTTTTGTGTGGCCTAATACGTTTAAGCAGTCTTTATAAATAATATGAAAGAAGAAATTTTGAAAAAAAATTAACATTTTAGCGTAGGGGATAACTTTTCTATATAAATTTAACGTAAAATGAGCACCCACTGTTTGGCCACAAAGCGTCCAACTAGACATGTCATCTCTGGCATTTTTTTTCAAGTTTGGCGATCGAGGGGGGTGGACAAAAGATGACAAATACAGATTTTTTTTGTTTTTTGTGGTGAGGGGATTTATATTTGAAACATAAAATAACGATAAATGTAATTAATTTTTATGAAACCATTCTGTACTTTCACCTTACAATTTTATAAACAGAACGAACCCCAAAATATGACAAATTCAATTTTTCGGGGGGGGGGTACATTAGAAATATAAAATGACGAAAAATGTCATTTAATTATTTTTGGAATTAATTTTTGGTAGATCTTTTTTTTTTTTTTTGCGGTCGCACGGGCATTCACTGCTATTTTTATTGAAACAAAAGTTGTAACTATTTATTTTTAATTATCTTTTCTTTGGTGGGGGGGGGGTCTTTCAAGTGCTCAATATCTGGAGAATAGTTTCTTCTCTTTGTAGCCCCTCTGCCAAAATATCTGGTGGAGAAGGTATCACATACTTCTTTTTTGGGGCGATTACATTTGCATGTTTTTATCCGTTCTTATATTTTTGTTGTGAGGGTATCCACGTCGCCCATGATGAAAATGATTAGTATACCGGTGTGTTTCAAACAAAACGTCATGTCAACCCAGGCAACGCTGGGTACCCATGCTAGTATACATACATATATATATATATGTGTGTGTGTGTGTGTGTGTGTGTGTGTGTGTGTGTGTGTGTGTTTAGTATTAGTAGTATTTCTTATCTACTTCTTAAAAAAACTAAAAAAAAAAAACAGAAGTAAAATATAATCCCGGGTTCGACAAGACGCGTCTGAAGAAGGTTGGTAGTTATCCGTTGAAACTTTCTAAAAATGACATTCAAGATGAGCACAGTAGCACGAATAATCTAAATAATACAAAATATTCTCAATGTGACACTCGACTAGTTACAACCACTATCTACAATTCCCCCACTCTATTTGGGCCTTAAACTAAACGCACATTGCATGAAAAAAGCTTCCTTGCTAGAACTGTCCAACTCTGGAACACAGTTCTACTGGCTTGCTTCCCGGCTGAATACAACACGTTAGCCTTCAAGTCCAATGTAAACAAGTTCTTGTTCAGCCGTTTCCTTAAATAATCACATTCTACTCAATCAACACTCTTAACGATTACTACACTATCATCTTACATTCATTAACCTTTATCCTCGAGTGGTATTTGGGCCTTGAAAAGTGGTTACTCCCTTGTAAAAAAAATAACTAATCCATATTATTTTGATTAATCCGACAATTATTCGCAGAACGTTTCGGTCGCTGTGCCCTGCGAACTTCTTCGGCTGTTCAATACATGTTTCCTTTCCTCTACTACTACAATAAAATTATCGCGCAAGAAAACACGACATGATTCCATTTCCGTTTTATGAAACCGTTTATCTTTTTTTTTCTTTTTGTGGACCACCTACTAGTTGGCCAGTTATGTAAAAATCCCAAGAGTGATAGGAGACTTCTATCATGTCTGAAAGTAACTAACGAGCGACTCATGCTCTCTACCGATCCAAGTTATGACAACATGGCCATTAGACCTCTTCAAAATTGACCTTTTTCTTCAAACATATGGAAACTGATATTATTCCCATTCTCCAAGGTCTAATTTAGCTAAATATACCAGTTATTGTGATCTTGGACCTTGGCTATGCCTGCCTCAAGAGCCATGTAATTTTATTGTTGACGTTTTTCAAAAACGCTGCAAAATATGGGATATTATGTCCTTATTTTCGTTATAGCTTTCCAGAGGTTGAGGCTATAGTATTGAAAGTGGTACCAAATGAAAGCTAATAAAATTTTCTTGCATATGGTAGTAAGCACAATAAAACACATGAACACCTGTGTAAATTTTAACTAATTTTAATGCACAAACAGCTGGGACACTACAAAAAATCAGTTTGGTAGTATGATAGCACTGCACTGACACATATATTGCATAAGAAACTGTCAGATAGGATGTTACTAATACATGTATTATCACTTGTTCAATGTGGCTTTTTTGAAACTGTCAAATTTTTTCCTGTGGTACTCCACAACTTGTAGTAAGCAGCTTCTTTGCTCTGGGTCACTTGTGATCTGAGTTGCAAAGTCACTCATTAGTTTCACACCTCTCTCAGCCACATCATTGGTCACTTTCACTGACCTCACAAACTTCTGTGCATTCCTGTAGCTGTCATTGTCTTCCCAGGTGTCAGCAGGAGTAGTGAGCCAGTCACATTTCACTCGAAGAGCATCAAGCAGAAAGTGAGATTCTGGCCCTACCAGGTCTGTGAGAACTGTAGCTGCATTGATGACAGGAAACACTGGCTTACCTTTCCTGTAACTCTCAGGTTTCTCTGTTTCTGACAGCTTGACTGTGAGCTTCTCTTTTACAGACTTGGTCATGCTGGCATGTGAACTGAACAAGGTGAATGGCACTAGTTCCTGGGTCAGATATCAGCGGTGGTTGTCCATTTTCTTGAGAACAGAGGTTGCCAGTTCATAGTCATACTACTTGTATTGCAGCATGTTCTTCATAAGCTGGAGGTCATGGATAGGTGCATCAGCTGCAGATGTGGTGGTCACCCAGTGGCTGGTGTAGAATAAGGCCAGGAACTTGTTCATCCTCTCCAGCTTGAAGATAGTGTTCGTGTTGTATTTTAGTTCCTTGGAAAACATGAGCATCTTCATACAGTAAATGTTCCTGGCCATCCAGCGGGCTTAGTGAATGGCACCTGGCTTGGCCCAGTGGATACCTCGAGGAGGTTCCTCACCAAGCAGGATCAGGCACAGCTCTGCCACCTCTCTGTAATCTGCCCTCGGACTTGCTTCCTCAAGGAAATTGCTTAAGACTGCAATTGTGCTTGTCTTCTTCTGTTTCAAGTCTTGTTCAACTAGGCCCAGAACTCTTGGGCAGTCCTTAACCAACTTGTCCTACTTCTCTTTCACATTGCTGAACATTGGGTTGTCAGGACTCTTGACCTTGCTCAACACAGCCTCCCATAGACTTCCAATTATTACCTCTGATATGTGATGGCGACAAGCGAAGTAGAATACCTTTTTGCCTAGTTTTTCTTCAATAAGCTTCGCTGCACCCTTGTTGATGCCACTGTTGCTTGCTGTGGTATCAAATACCAAGCCTACAATGTTGTCTGTGAGACCCCATGCTTCTATCAGTTCCAATGTAGCATTAAACTGTTGGATTCCTGTGGAACTTTTTATGAAGGGCACACCAAGCAGCTTCCCTTCTTCATACTGTGGAGTACCAGAGACGAGCACTGCAAGACTTTCCACTGGGTATCTTTCACCAAGACCATCCCGTAGAAGTTTTCCATCCCAGTGTAGTGTGCAGTAATCTGGCGGACTTTCCTTGAAGTTATTTATGTAACTTTGGCACAAGTTATGACGAGTGTTTATCCTATTTCGTCTTGTAGTAGAGGCTGATATAACAAAGTCATCAAGATCTGCGCCTCCTGCCTTCAACACTGCAGACACCATGGCTGTAGTCTGGTTGTCAGAGAGTGACAACCGATCTGTAGTGCTACAAATCTCTTCACTGGTCATAACTGAGTGTGGAAAGTGTAAGGTTATCGTACTTGGTTTTGATGAACAGCTTGATGTTGTCTCAGTGTATTCTGAACCCTCACTAGTACCAGAGCCTTGACTGTTCTCTGGGTCTTCATCACTTGAAATTTTCCCAACTTCTGCTGCTGCAGCAGTCGCTGATGATAACATTCTCTCTTCTCTTTCTTCTCGGAAGCTTTTCTCTCTAGACTTCTTCTCAAACACCTTATCATGACCTGACATGTGTGCCAGGCGAGTGGTCTGTTGGTCCAAGTAGAAATTGACGTCCTCTTCCTTGGTCTCCTTTGTGAGCAGCCTGTTGCTTCTTATCTCCTCCACAACATCCTTTGCTCCAATATCAAATAACTTGTCTAAGTCCTTCAGAAAGTTAGCTCGTTTCTCTTCCTCTGGTTTGTTATTTCTTCCCTTGTTTTTAACAATTTTCATGTACTTTTCATGGAGGATCATGAAACGGTTGACTACATTTGGTCTAGTTAGTGTTTTAATCCTTGCCATATTCCAGAATGGCAAAACGACATCCACTATATCATGGGCTAAAGACCTATTGTCACTGTTGGGATTATCATTCCTCAAATGCAGGAAATACTGGAATACCTGGCGATTAGTAGGAAGTTGAGAGCGCCTGATGTTGGAGCTGGGTTGCCCAATGAGATACACATCACTGAATGACCTTGTGGCAGGAGTTGCCACCTTTCTTCTCTTTTCAGTTGGTTCATCCCGTTGACTTGTATCGCTGACCACTTTCCCACAGCGTAGTTGTCTTCCAGATGCCATGTTGTCAGCAGTTCACAAATCTTAACAAATCAGCTTTAACTTACAATCTGAAATGAAGAGATAAAACATACTTAGTGATAATAAATTATATACATGCATTAAGAGTAACATTTTTGAGATAAAGTTATGTATTATATGATGGCATCCTTTCGAAGCATAAAAAATATATATGTTTGTGCATTAAAATTAATTAAAATTTACACAGGTGTTCATGTGTTTACTACCATATGCAAGAAAATTTTATTTCATTTGGTACCACTTTCAATGCTATATAGCATCAACCTCTGGAAAGCTACAATGAAAATAAGGACATAATATCCCAAATTTTGCAGCGTTTTTGAAAAACGTCAACAATAAAATTACATGGCTCTTGAGGCAGGCATAGTCAAGGTCCAAGATCACAACAACTGGTATATTTAGCTAATTTAGACCTTGGAGAATGGGAATAATATCAGTTTTCATATGTTTGAAGAAAAAAGTCAATTTTGAAGAGGTCTAATGGCCATTGCCAGTACCCTCAAAATGCAAATCCGGACGATTCAACGGTTGAAGGCCTAGCTAAAAGCATCGAAGGACCCTTTCTGGTCAGGGTCATGGTCTTTGGTGTGGTTTCAACTGAAGGCGACATCATGCCACTTCACATCTTAAAAGTGGACTTGAAAGTCAACATCAAAGTGTACCTGGATGTGCTAAAGAGTGTGATGATCCCCGGGTGCAATCACGCAGCCGCTGGCAGACTCTGAGTGTGGCAGCAGGAGTCAGAGCCAGCCCACAAGTCCAAAGAGACCCAGGCATGGCTTCTCTCGCCACCCCTACTCCCCCGACATGAATCCGCTGAGCTACTTAGTTTGGTCATATGTCGAGAACATCACCAACATAACCTCCCACAACACTAAAGTCAGCCTGATCGCCGCCATTGGTCGAGCTTCCGCTGGCGCTTATGGAAAAGGCATGTTCCAATTTTGGGCATGTATCGAGGCAGTGAGTGAGGCTGAAGGCGGCTACATTGAATAGATGTCATCCTTACTACATAATCAAGTTACCTGAATTGTTTTGTTTTTTTTTCAATAAAAGTTTTAAAATAAAACTTTTCTGTTGTTTTCTTTAGAGCAACAATTGTATCGTTCTACCCTGTAATACAAAGCTATCAATTTTTCAGCAAGACTAATCTCCCTTCGTTGAGGAGATTGTTGTGGCGAAAGTCCGCACTTGTTATTTTTTTTCAAAACCCGCAAATTTAAGCTAAATTGAATGTAACTGTTTAAACAACCTATACGTGATTTGATTCGCCTTTTATTTCTCTATAATTTTACCTGTTCATATTTGACTTTTGATTGAAGTATCCTAGTGTCACGTTAATTTAAAAATACTTTCAAATCGAGAAAGCAACAAGAAACTCCGCACAATGAAAAATTGCTTTTTAAATGTAACTTTAGAACACTAATGCAACACAAATGCTAGTGTGAATGGGAGCATTATCCTGAATGAAGATGGGGTTATAATCCAAATTCCGGCCAAATCGGGTAGAAAATGCTCAGTCAACATATTAATGTACTTGTTCGAATTAATTCGACCTTTCAAGCGACCTATAGGCCCTGGATAAAACTGAACTTCCACCACCTTGCAGCGTTGAAACTGCGCACCTAGAATTAAATTCTTCGTCTTTCCCTCAACGGACGTACTGCCTATCATCACTGCGTAGCCTATTGAACCTGCTTTCGTCACTAAAAATTACTTTCGACGAATATGGAGAGTTATAATTTTAATGGCATCTGACGAATTTCAGACGGCGTTTTCTGTTCTTTACAGAAATCATTGGCCTGCGTCTTGCAACACAGTCTCGCAAATTAAATTCATTCAATCTGTTCTTAACTGTAGAAAGAGAGGACTTTTTAACAAGATTACATTGTTGTTGGATTTGGAAAGCCATTTCGAATCTGTTTCTTAGAATGCGGATCTTAATAGCACTGTCTTCCCATGTAATAAGTAACTCTAGGACGACCAGATTTAGGGTCATCACGAACACTGCAGGTGTTTTGGTGTTTTGGCACAGTCATTCGTGTCGTTTTCTGATCACATTTCAATCTGCAGCCGATTTGTCGATTGGATAAACCAGAAAGGTGGAGATTAATGAGGCCCTGGCGATAACTAAGAGAAAGTCGTTGCATATGGACCTAATATGACGTTGTATAACCTGGAACAACAAAAATTACGATTAGAGATGCTTTGTTGCCTAAAAGGTGGATATTTGAAGTTGGTTTTAAGCTCATTTGTTGCTGCGGGGTTTCTTTTTGCCTTCTTGATTTGAAGTTATTTTTTTAAATTGACATGAACACTAGAATATTTCAATCAAAAGTCAAATATAAACAGGTAAAATCACAGTGGAATAAAAAGCGAGTCAAATGAGGTATAGGTTGTTCAAACAGTTAAATTCAATTCAGCTTAAATTTGCAGTTTTTGAAAAGAAAAATCACGTGCAGACTTCCTTTTGGTGCCACTGTATACAGGCAGCATTTTTTTCCTTTTTTGTAAATTTCATTAAAAAACTGTTTTGTCTTTTACTTCTACTTTTGGTCCTTTCCAACTTTTGAATAACGGTCTCTACTTCTGGCAGGAACTGGCTTCTGTAATCTCTGTATTTATCGTAAGACAGAGTACCTTCCACTTCTTCTGGATTCATCGTTGGGGATAGATTAATCTAACTGGTTCGGAACAATTTATATAATTTCCTTTTTCATAACGTGTGTACATTTTTTCATCGGTTAATAAGTTTAATAACTTAAATATTTCAGGATGTTGTTACTATTGGAAAAGTTTATTTTTATTAATAGTTGTTTTTAGTTTTTATTAGTAATGATTGGGGGGTGGGCTATGACAACATATTCTTTTCATTGTTTTGACTCTCGAGTATATATCCGACACAGTTAGACACAGTTATTCAACCGAGAACCACATCACTCGGTATAAAAGAATATAAGATATCAACGGATACACACTCGAGAGTTAAAACAATGAAAAGAATATGCTGTTTTCCCAGCCCAGTAATGATTCTAGTATTTCAATTTTTATTTAGTATTGGTTAACACACACACACACACACACACACACACACACACACATATATATATATATATATATATATATATATATATATATATATATATACACACTTGTGCACGATATTATTCATACCCCCCCCCTTGAAAATTGAGTTTATTAGGTGTAACTTTGTAAGAATTTATTGTTTACGTCCATATTGATACATATTCTTAATAAACCTCTTCTGATCATTTTCGTCATTTTAAAATCTCGGGATACTTGTAATAAAAGAAATATACAGCTATTTATAAAATCTGCAATGTTCAAAAATAATCATACCCCCTTATTTTTTCAGTATTAATCGAGTTTCTGACTGTTTGTTTCCTGTTTGATTCTTATTTTGAATGCTTTTATACAACCTTTGATTAATTTCATTTCGTTTTTTGCATTTTTCAGAAATTAAAATGATATCAACTGAAAACCAATAAAAGAATAAAAATTATTAGAATGGGGAAGAAAAAAGAGCTTAGTAATGATCTTAGGACTAAAATTGTGAATTCACATAAGGATGGTTTAGGTTACAAGTCAATTTCCAAGAAATTTTAGGTCCCTACAGCAACAATACAGAGCATCATCAAAAAATTCTAGAGCCACCACACAACAAACAACTTGATTGGTAGAGGAAGGAAAAGGAAACTGTCTGCTAGAGCCACCAGGAATATTGTAAGAAGTGTTAATGCAAATCCAACCACCACTACTAAGGACATTTTAGAAAATCTGGAATCTTCTGGCATAAAAATATCAAGGCAAGCATTGCAAAGGACTCTGCATGAAAATGGTCTGAAAGGAAGAAGACCAAGAAGGACTCCATTGCACACCGGAAAACACCTTGCAGCACGTCTAAAGTTTGCTAGGACCCATGTGAATTCTCCAGAATCCGTTTTCTCAAGTATTTTGTGGACTGACGAAACAAAAATTGAATTTTTTGGCCATATGGATGCTTCTTACGTTTGGAGGAAGAAAGGAGAAGCTTACAAACCAAAGAACACCATACCCACGGTGAAACATGGTGGTGGTAGCCTAATGTTTTGGGGCTCCTTTTCGGCTAGTGGTCCAGGTAGTTTGGTCAAGATAGATGGAACCATGAAGAAGGAGCAATATTTGGAGATACTCCAGAAAAACATTAGACAGGATGCGGAGAAGCTCCATTTAGGACCAAACTGGGTCCTTCAACAGGATAATGATCCAAAACATACTGCCAAAATAGTCAAGAAATGGTTTGAGGATAATCAAATTAATGTTTTGGAATGGCCTAGCCAGAGTCCCAACATGAACCCTATCGAAAACCTCTGGCACATATTGAAAACTGAGGTTAAAAAGCGGAAACCTAGAAATTTGAGGGATTTGGAGAACTACTGCCTTGAAGAATGGGCAAAAATCAGTGTTGATGCTTATAAAAACCTTGTTGATAAATATCCAAAATGGTTACAGGCAGTTATTAAGAATAAAGGACATGCTATTGACTATTAGTAAGAGAGGTATGAATAATTTTGAACTAGTGCCATTATTGTTTTTCTTTGTATAATGTTTCAAACTTGCATAATTTATTTATTTGTTGAGTTTAAATTAAATGCTTATGCTTGATTTATTGTTTGAAATCCCTTTAATATTGTCTACCTTCTGGTTTTAGCAATGTTCTTATAGAAATCTCAAAGATCCGAGGGGTATGAATAAGATCGGGCACAAGTGTATATATATATATATATATATATATATATATATATATATATATATATATATATATATATATAAACGAGTTTTATAACCACCAAACGTCAGGCTCTCTAGTATATATAAAATACTGTGCAGTGTCCTCACATGTATGTGTAACAAAAACGACCGAGTGCATATAACGTCTCGTTTGCTTCCCAGTGTGTGTATTTGTTTTACATATACACAAACAAATATGCATTTTGTCGTAGCGTCATCTCTCCAGATGTCAATAATACAGTTTTTTTTGTTTTTTGTTTTAAGAAGATATCACATGCTAAGATTTTATTATCTCCCTTGCCGGTGTAACTTATAAAAATTACCCTGTAAAAATTCTTCTTTTTAATCTATAAACTATTTTTACGATTAGATTTTTTCGATTTTCGATATTACTCGGCTGAATTTCCGTACAAAACATATCTAAGAACACTGCCAGGTATATAAATTACCTTTGTGTTAAGTTTATAAAAGATAAGCTCAGCCGTTTGAAAATAAGAAAGGAACTCATACCGACACACACACACGAAATGACTTTTATATAATAGTTGAGATAGAGATAATCTCCATAAGAAAGAAAAGAGTTTATGTAATTTCCAGAAAACGAATATTTCATTTTCCCTGAAGTTGGCATGAATGTCCATGCACAACTGTAATGTAGTACACGTTGCAGCACATAATACTGACTTCATCGCACCTTATCATTACAAAGGTCAACGCAAAATTTCAAACATATCGGCTTGATTGTTTTCTAAGAAACCTTTAGAGTAAATGTGGTGTTATGTTGATTAATCCCTATTAATTCGTAGATCTGAAACATTTGGATATCAGTATACTTAATTCACTGCACCTTATAATCACATTAGACGTGACTGACAAGAGTGGGAACTGGGACGAAGTGAAACGTACTGCACACGTTCACACACGCGTTAACATGTAAACACTCGGGGCCCAACACTTTGTATCAGAGTACGTCGCAGGGATTAGAAAACAAGTAATAACGACATTTATTTCCAGGTACTTTCCCGAATAAAACGTGATCGTACTCCTTCGCTCTTACCTCTGATATTCTATTTGTGCACACGTTCATTTTATGGCATTTTAGTTTGTCCTTGCCGTGACGTCAGTTTGCACACGGCTCGGCATATGAATACGCGCGTCCGCGACCTGTTATGCATCCACTACATATACAACAGCAATGGAAATTCCTTCTTGGCCTTTAAATGAGAAAGGAACCTAATAATTGGTCAACATTCCAACTCCAAATCTACATCTAATCTTAAGAAATTAAGGTTTATATCTAATATAAACAAATAGAAATATAACATATATTATCTAAAAAAACAAAGTCTCTACTTGCATTTATAAATTAACGGCTGTCTGAAATATTTACAAAACCAAGTCTATATCTATTTATCACAAATCACACACTATATCTTGCATTGACAAATAAAAATTTAAAAAGCAAAGTTTATACTGGTATTCACAAACCAATATCTATCTATAATATTTAAAAAAACAAAATCTATATCTACTAATCAAAAATCACACATTATATCTTGCATTCATGAATACAATTTTAAAAGCACCGTCTATAACAGCATTCGCAAATCAATGTCTACCTTATCTATAATATTTAAAAAGCAAAGTCTATATATACCTATGACAAATTACACATATCTTGCATCCAAAAATACAAATTAAAAATGAGACAAAATGGCGGCATACTTACAAGAGTGTATATATATATGGAAATAGCGAATAACTACTCGTATAATTTCTGGTCGCATAGAATCTAACACGAAATAAAATAACAGACGCTGTAATACGAAAAATTGACCAGAATTATTTTTCAACTGTACCGGTGTTATTGGTGTTCTGAATCGGAGCATCGATGATTATTGTTCTTAGTCGTTGCTGCTAAGTCGATGAAAGTACTTATTTATGGGAAAACGGCTGAGCGGGAAAAATATAAAAGCAGATGAATTCGAACGAAACTTTTTCTTAAGTATGTCGTAATAAAGCCGACTTCTATGTTTTGCATTTGCTTATATGTAACAAATAAATAAGGGAAATTCTGACTGAACTTCATATAAAACGAGTAATTATCTAACCTCCAGTCGAGGCAGCAATTAATGAAGCTGCAATCCTCTTTAAGAAAATAAGAAAGATCATTTTTTTATTCTTAAAGAGGGCTGCATATATTCCATGCTTCCGTTCAGTCTTGAAAGACAAAGGATACCCCTTAGGGGCAGTAGCGCGTGTAATTGTGAGGCTAGAGTTGCGCAATAACCAACCACACCTCTCCTGAATCGGCACTGTTTGAGTCCAGTGGCAAGGAGAAGATCAGGACAATTGGAAACAATGCCGAGATAAGCGGAGAGCACATACGGCACCTTAAAGTCCCAAACGGCCACCCATTTAGAACTGACCAGGTTCAAAGTTGCTTAACTTCGGTGATCCAGCGGGAACCGGTGTGTTAATGTGATTATACCGTATATTAATGATGGGATGATTTCAAAATTTTTCCTGATTCCGATCCAATTACCGATTCTGTTCTAAATTTCCGATTCCGATTCGATTCCAGATTCCAATTCCGATTCTTTTAATATTTATAAATTTATAAATATTTAAGTAGAGATTTATTTATTTTATTTTATTTTAGTTTTTTTTTTTTTGTTTTCTTTTTTGTTTTTTTTTGTAAATTTTCAAATTGTTACTTAATGTTACGTATTTGCTGTGGCCGGTTGTTCAAAATGCATTTATCTAGTCTATATAATGTTAACATCAACTTTTGTCGCTAGTACCAATATATACACACACTGACACCGAAGTAAAAATCACAACACAGTTGATCTACAAAAAATATTGTTTTTTATTTCACACTTACAAATCAGGTTTTGATGCTAAATTATGACACTGTCTTTTGACGTTTCTGAAAGGAACGTGGGGTGCGTGGTTGTGTCAGATGTCAGGCGTTAGAGGAAATGGTGACGCAGTCTCTCCCCCCCCTCTCTCTCTCTCTCTCTCTCTCTCTCTCTCTCTTTGACCGATGGACTGCCTTTTTCTCTGTAACCATTTTTCTTATAAAAACATTCTTTTCTTGCTTAAATGTTTGATATTTCTTTTGTGTATTCTTTTAACCTTTGACCGATCTCCTCCCACATATTTCTGAGTCAAATTATGCATTTTGTTAGATAATGGTGGAAAATCCCAAATTATTTACATTGAATCCATTTGCGTGTGTGCAACTCATCGAATGTTGTTCTTCCCGGCGTTGCCTGCCAATATCTAATATTAATATTATTTGCTGTATTGAAAAATATGTTGGATAATTTAGTTCAATGTTTTTAATTTTCTTTAACTACTTTATTTGATATTACGATTTCTAACTGCAAAAAATATTCACAAGAGAATTTAAAGTGTTTTAGGTTTGCATTTGTACTATTTCTTAAATAAAAAAAAAAGCATTAAAGAATCTTTACTAATCCCCTGAAAATGGCAGTTGCTTTCAGGAATTTCGAAGTCACGTTAGGTTACGGTTAACACCAACCACTCTGACATCAGCAGAAAAACGAGACTCAATGGAAAAGCCTTCTCATTACAAAGATCATGATTTGGTGGCTAGAATTATATTTCAAATGAAATGGTTGTTGAGCTACTGACCGACAGAACCTCTCCCCGAGCACATCACTTAAAACAGGACAGAAAAAAGCTAAAATAGAATGCATAAACATTTAATAAGAGATCGCATTATTTTTTGGTCGAGGAAAGATAAAAATGAAATCCACATTTTTCTAATCAAGTTAAAATGTATAAAACGATTATTTTGTCGATAACAACAGAAACCATCCTTTTTCAAGAGAGAGTTCCATTCCAAAGTCTTCCAACATAATTTGACGAGGAGAACAAACTGACACATACATAACTTTACATAAACACACCTTATTAGATACTTCAATATTTGTACTCCGTGTCGTCTTACATATACACACGCACACACAAACACACCTATCTATTATAACAAAGCCGTATTCCTGTCTGTTTGTTCACAGTATACGTTATGGTTGGTTGTTTTTGTTTTACGACATATCAACCCTTTTCGGGTTATTAAATGCCGAATCCAAAGATTTTGAAGAAATTTTTTTTTAATAGAATATATTTGTTGTTTTCATGTCGGTTTTTATTTAACCCATAGTTGGAACCCTAACAGATACTACCACTCCGGGTCAGAGTGGACCTGGGAGCAATGGTAATTAAAGGGTGGCTCCACACTCCCCAAAGCCCACAAGCTGGTGCCTCACCACTGGATATAGTTTAAGGTCATATTGGATGACGTGATATATAAAGGAAAAAAAAAGAGTGGGGACAAAAACACGAAAGTAAAGATTCTCCGACAACGCCGGGTATATACAACCAGTACTCACACACACACACACACACACACACACACACACACACACACACACACACACACACACACACACACATGCACACACATGCACACACACAAATGCAAAGCAAAGTAAAATATAGATATATATGATTTCATTTATCGGTTCAATAAAGATAAATATTATGTCGAAAAGTTTGTAAACGCTATTTATACCTTGTAATTTCGAAGCATAATGCTTCTCATCAAAAGAGGAACTAGGTTACAGATATAGAGAAATGTGACAATTAGTTTAGAACTCATTATTATGGAAATGTAAGATGAAACAGGAGGATGAATTATATATAAAACATGATGAATTTCCTCATTGAACTGACAAATAAGTGTATATACGCCTGTTATATATAGGTTTCATTGAGAGAGAGTCTTATTATATGGCTTTTTGTATCTTAGAGAGAGATGCTTAGAAAGGGTGTTTAAGAGGAATGTTGAAAGGTCTCAGAGAGAGAGATGTTGTTGTAAGAGACTTATAGAGATTCTTATATTAAATGTTCATTCCTTAGATATGTAGATTGGAAGAAGAAGGAGAAGAAGCTCTTTGAGTGAAGGGGATAGTGTTCACTGTTCAGACATTGTGTGGACATGATGTAGATTCTCATTGTGGATATGAGAAGTCGAGATGTGTATGAAAAGACATTTTATAACACAAATATATAATACAATTTTCACTTTACCTTTTTGTAAGAATCATAAGATAAGACGAGCTTTACAAAACACATGATGGTTTATTTTGTCACACGACCGGTCGTGATTCCATCATCAAGAATTCAAAGTTTCACATTTTTTTCTTGAAGTGACGTCTCGCTCCTAGACGACTGACTCTCTCTGAGTTTTTTCACTGACTGTTTTCTAACTAAAGTTTTTCTCTATCCCTAGAACTTTCTATTTTCCGTGACGTCATACACATGTTAAAAGATGTGCCTTCTTTCACGTGTTCTGGACATACGTGTCCAAAACTTTTCCTATTTCTCAGTAACCTATTTTTCCAATATGTTAAAAACATTATCTTATAAGCTGCATTCTTTCAATTTAAAATTTCATAACAAACTTGATAGTTAACATTCTTTCCTTTAAATATTTATCTATATTCTAAACAAATGTTTGTTTTACATTTTTAAATTCTCACACGTAATCTATTTCTAAACCTAGATTACGAGGTTCGAATTTCGCCTATGCTATTTCATTTTCATTTTAACTAATCTCTCTATTTTTATACTTACATGAAAAGGGGGCAGCCCTTATCATGTAACACGCCTATATTTCTTTTATTTTGTTTTTAATTTCTTTTTATGCTCCACCCGCAAATGTTGAGCTTCATATATCCTGATAAGTCCCTATATATATATATATATATATATATAGAATCTATACATTCTGTAAACACATTTGATGCATATGTGTGTGCATTTTTACAAGGGAATCGCCACTTATCAAGGCCCAGAGGCCACTCGAGGATAAGGTTTAAAAATTTTACAGTGGTCAAAAGGACAATATCATAATAATCGTTAGTAAAATTGGATTACTTAAGGGGAACGGCTCATTAAGAATTTGTTTACGTCGAACTTGTAGACGGACATATTTTAGTACGCTGGAAAGCAGGTAAACGGAGGAGAGTTCCACGGGTGTGCAGTTCTTAGAAATAAGCTTTGTTCATGGAATCTACGTTTAGGTTATGCACAGATAAAGAGTGGGGGAAATTATTGATAGTGTTTTTGGCTAGACGAGTGATTCTCGTGAAAGTTTGACGAGGGGGACAATAGATTGAAGCTCAGACGAGCACTTGCCATGAAAATAACGATAAAACAAGGCTCGCAGCGTCTCTTCCATCAGAAAGAAGTTGCAGGGAATGGAAAAGGGCATTTCCCCACTAGGCTACGAAGTCTATTCTGGACTCTGTCAAGTCAGGATAAGGTGTGTGTACATTATTGGCTACATATGTGCATACACGTTTTGTTAAAACTGTAAAAGTATTTATATATGTAATCCGGTTAATGTAGTATCCGAATATATCTGTTATTATGGTTTATCTCGAATATGAGTTTGTGACATATTTCCATTGTATGGACGCCCGGCGTGAACGGAAACTACACAATATCATTATACCATCAATAAATAGAACAGATACTGCCCTTGGATTCTAGCTAGACATCATTATTTATAATTTAATTTTTTTTTTACATTGCGTTTTCAGTGATCGGGAGATCCTGTTTATTTAAAAAGAGAATACAACGAACATTAAATTAGGGAGTCTATAAACTAATAATTTAATGTTCGTAGTATCTTATCACCTTCTATCCTCCTCTTAATAAATAGGATCTCCCGATCGAATTATTTATAATCTGGAAACCGTGACAAAAGTAGTTGCGTACGTTAAAGATACTACGGTATAAAAATACAGATGTATGAAAAGGATTCACTCCTATAGTAATAACTCTTTTATTATAAATTCTGAAACACAGATGTAAGGCATAAAGGTTTCATTCAGTCTGATTTGAATCTTATGTCTAGAATTTTTGTTCCAATTTTTATCAATACCATGACTTGATTCTAAGAATATATATATATATATATATATATATATATATATATATATATATATATATATATATATATAAGTTAAGGATGGCGATTAAAAGGTCATAACGTCTGAGATTTGCCAAGTCAGTGCCTGTTTATCTCGAAATGTACGCACTCATCATCTCGATTCAGGTTGACAGATGTTTACAACATCTTCAGGGTGTCATAGCAATCGAGGTACACAGCCACAAAAGATCAAACACCAGGATTTAAAAAAAAACAAGACATTTCAGTCATTTTGTTTTTAATATGTGTATGTCTCTCTTTTTAACGATTAAAATTATTAATTATTTTAAAGACAAATATAATTTTTGTAGTCGAATTAAATTGTCGCCTTTGAATTTTCGCAGAATTTAAAACACTTAGCCTGTCCAAGACTTTTCCCGTTAAATACACACACACACACGCACGTTCGCACACACACACACACACACACACATATATATATATATATATATATATATATATATATATATATATATATATATATATATATAAGCAACATGATTAACATTTCTGTAATAATATTGCTTAATATTTGAGTCAATTCACATGGTTTAAATTCTTATTGGTGTATGTATATTACTATTGGTTAATTGATTTTAATTATATTAAACCCTTGGAATAATCTTTTCTAATATATATACTAGCAAAGTACCCGTCGTTGACTGGGTTCAAAAACAGCCTACAGAAAATGGACTCTGATTTATGAAAGTATGATAGGTTATGAAAAGGAAGGGTTGTAAAGAGATAGCTTCGAATTTGGGGGTATCAAAACCAAAGCAAAATATGATGAAATTAAAAATAAAATAGATAAACCCCATAATTTATTATACCATACCTGTTCACACTGAAACACTTATCACAATATTCTGTGGATCTATATTAAAAAAAACCTTGTTAAACTTTGTGTCATATTTCCATTCTATGGAGGTCAGGTGCGAACGAATTTTATTATACCATATTTCTTCAAACTGAAACATAATTATCAAAGTATACTTACGCAGATAGATATGAAAAGTCTTTATTAAATTTTGTGCCTATTTCCATTCTATGGCGGCCAGGCGCGAACGCAGACCCCACAATTTTATTATACCATCCCTATTTAAATTAAAACATACTTATCAAAGTATTATTATGTACATCTATATCAAAAACACTTGTAAACGTTTTTTTGTCATTTTTAAAATTTTTATTTCCATACTTTGTGGACCAGGCACGAACGCAGACCCCCCACAGCTTTAATGAACCATCGTTCTTCCAGATCAAACATACCCATTCCTGTGTCTCGATACATCTTCTATCATTATATGTGATCAGTTTTCTATAATAGTCAACCACATAGGAGCCTATTCATGACCAGACACACACACACAGACGTTCAGCGTTATATATATATATATATATATATATATATATATATATATATATATATATAAAAATATGAATACTTAATAAATATTATAGAAAATATATAAATAATACGCCGCGTCACAAAAGGGGCGATGCAAAAAGTGGGGAGGTAACACCTTCCCTGCTTAAAAGGCGAAAATAAATTAATATAATTACAAGCGATAAAAATCGTGCATAGATTCTGACAAGGCGTCGTGGCTCAGCGGTAAAATGTTAGACTGCTGATTGTTTAGTTGTGAGTTCGATCCTTTACCTAAAGTGTAGCGATGCTGATGACGGATTATACCCAGAAACACGTGTCCATAGACGGCTTTTATACGTGTAAAAATATTTAAACCCTATTTAAATAACATGAATATTTAATAAATAATAAATAAGTTTTTAAAATATATCCTGTCAAAAAAGGTTATGCAAAAAATGTTTATGATGAGGAACAAGTGTCCATGGATAACTTTTAAAAATTATTGAAAAAATATTTAAATCAAATATCTCTAATATTGTATAAAAGCCATTTGTCTGTGTGAGAGAGAGAGAGTTCCTTCCTTATAGGCTCGAAAAAGATGAATCCTATCTTTTGCAAATTTTACACAAAGTAAATGTATATGTCTGGCAGTATTCTTAGATATGTTTTGTGTAGAAATGCATTCGATAATCGTATCGAAAATCGAAAAGATCCGATTCTAAATGTCCAAAAAGTCACAGAAGGGTTTTGAACTTAATTAGATTCTTTATTTTTTATGATATATTTCCGTAATTTTAACACGATCTGACTAAGATATTCGGAAATGCTTGTTTTGAGAAACTGCAAAATGCAAACAACTTTTATTCATGAAAAATAATGTCTTTTTAATGTTGCCCATTTTCAGCTTTGCATATTTGTGCTCTTTTCAAAATATTATTCATAACAGATTGCAGAATCTCTGGATTGTGATTCAACTCCCTTATTTCATAACTGATGTTTTCCGTCAATTCTTGCAGGGTTTGGAGTTTATTAACATAGACTCTTTCTTTAAAATATCCCCACAAAAAAGTCGGGGCTAGTCGTCTGAGGAATGTTGTTGCCATTTGACATTGCCATAGCGAGAGATTATGTTGTCGCCAAAGAATTGCATTATAAGTTACATGGTGTCCCTCGCTATATGTGCCGTTGTCCTATCTTTTTGGAACCATAATCCGGGTTTTGAGGGCACAGGAAGTCTGTAATCATAGTCCGGTATCTCTCCAGTAACAGTGACAATATCTTCGTCTTGATCTTCAAAAACATAAGGTCCAATAATGTTCTCCTCCTTTGCTGCACAATATACAGTGCACCTTATGGGGTGCAACTGCTTGTGATAAATTACCCTTGAATTTTCAGAACCCCAAAATCTGTAATTTTGTTTGTAAACGAATCCATTCAAATGAAAATGCGCTTCATCTGCCATAATCAACTTTTTCAAAAAATTAGGGTCATTTCGGACAAGTTCTTGCATTTGAACTACATATTGAACCTTTGTTTGAAAATCTTCAGGCTTCAAGTACTAAAGAATCTGAAATCTATATGAAAAGAGTTTTAAACTGCAGAATATTGGTTAGTGAGCTTCGGTATATCCCAAGTTGTGTCGAACGTCGTCGAATCGATGTTTCAGGATGCTGCTTCACGCTCTTTCCCACTCTTTTCCTATTTTCATTTGTGATGACGTTTCGACGTCTGCCAGCTCACGGAGGATCAAGTACAGCTCGTTGGTCTTCAAATCGGCGCACAACATTTCGAATTGTGTTGTGACTTGGGCATTTTCTTACATGAAAATACCGTCGATAAGTTCTTTGCGTCAAAACAATTGACCCTTGATTTTGGTAAACAATTTCGCAACTTGCGTACGTTGTTCAATAAATAAAAAAGACTATTAAAAGAATCGTTTTTAACATCGAAAAATAGCCACATGTTTTGTCCGATTTCGATACCGATTCTGATACTTTGAAAAGTTCCGATTTTTCCAATTCCCGATTCCGATTCCGATCAATCGTTACAAAACTATCTTATAGATTTTAAAAATAAATTATTTGTGATCCTCTTTATATGACAGTTTGACTTAATGGGTTAACTGTCAAAGAGAAATACTACGTATCACTTCGTGCTTCTTGCTGATGACGTCGTATCCTGACACGTATTGCAAATATTAATATTTTAACTTCTAGTGGAAGTTTCCACCTCTACTTAATTTAACCTAATGTTGGAAATTCCGTCTTGAATATTATCTTTTTACATACATTTCCTTTCACTTAACGTTGCACAAAAATACAACGCAAGAATAAATCCTTCTTTTTGGCTAATAAGGCATGGTCATTATAATTCGGATATCCTCACGGTCATATTTGAACGCATATACCCTACACAAGGTTCTTTTTTTTTTACACGGTGGTCACCACTTATTAAGGCCCGGAAGCCACTCAGGGATAAGGGTTATTACAAGTACAGTACGTTAGTGTGAAGATTTGATGAAGTGTTTACTTAAGGGGGCGGTTCATTAGGAATTTGTTAACGTTGGACTTGAAGACATCCAAGTTGTAGTCAGGTGGGAAACAGGCAGACGGAACAGAGTTCCACAGGCGTGCAGTTCTAAGAAAGAAGCTTTGTTCATAGAATCTACGTTTTGATTTAGGCACAGATAAAAAGTGGGGAAAATTTTTCACAGTGGATTCAGCTAGACGGGTGTTTTTCGTGAAAGATTGGCGAGGGGGGACCAGAGATTGGAGTTCAGACGAGCACCTGCCATGGGAATAACGATAAAACAAGGATAGGCTCGCAACGTCTCTTCTGTGGGAAAGAGGTTGCAGAGTAGAGAAAAGGGCATCCCCCACTAAGCCACGAAGTATATTTTGTACTCTGTCAAGGCAGGATAGTCTGTTTTTAGCCGCTCCTGCCCAGATATGGCAGCAGTATCCCATCCTTGGACGTACTTGGCTTTTATATAGATAGAAAATTGCATCAGTAGTGAGATATCTTCTGGAGCGGTAGAAGGATCCCACCATCTTTTCAGCTACCTTGGCAACAGACTTGATGTACGTGTTCCATTTCAGGTCAGCAGTAAAGGACAAACCCAGAAGCTTATCAAAACACGAGGCTTCTCCTAGACGAGAGCCATCCATTTCAATTGATGCCAGATGGGGATCAGAGCGTTGATGATGTAAAGATAGGAGTTTGGTTTTAGATGCATTAAAGGTAACAGCCACGACTTCCCCCACTGAACCACGCGCTCGAGAAGAGAGAGAATCAGAGAGAACTTTGTCATTTACAGCCTTTGATGTGTTGCCGTAGATGGTCGTGTCATCAGCATAGGGTACACACATTTTTAGCATGACAGCTACTTATTACATGATTAAGTCTAAATTATCTACCACCTACTAAAATGCAAAATACATTATCTATAAATATATTGTAAAGTATTTTATATGTACAATATATGCAGGTGTACCTTGTAATACTGCATTAACCTATATTGCACAGAACAGCTCTGTACGTTTTTGTCATACCTTACTCAAATGACTTGCATTAGATGGAATCAGTCAGTAATGCATAGTCCGTACAGTAGCCACTAATATCTAACTTCAAGCAGACTTATAGACGCTCAACAATCATGGTGGAGTGGTCTTTCCACTTCATGTAGAAAAAGGCTAACTCACATGAATACTTACACCCAAATAAGGCAGTCAATAAAGTAACACATTTAGTGATGTTGGGATCCTCTGTAAGGTCCATAATTGTCCATGAGCTCTGCATCAGTTGAATGTCTGCTTATAGTGTCAGAATCTCATCCCTAACTCAAGTTACAATTTTCGATGCGAGTGAAACAACCTCAACATCTTTTTAGAAAGAGCCGCACATGAATGTAGCCATCGGCTCGAGTAAAGCAAAGTTTCTAAAGCTTTTGTTGAACTCTGACGGACAATTGCCAATTTGCTTTATCTAATGTGCACTCTTAAGCTGCTCCTGTGTCTGCTCTTGTGTCTCCATCTCTGCCGCGAGGTTCTGAAAGTTTGCCAACAATAAAGTTTTTGTGTTCAATAACATGCAATCTACCCACAAGGTCTCTGCGATCGACCAGTCGATCACAATCGACCAAATGGGCACTCCTACCCTACACTGTATACGACAGGTGAAGCCACGGTGACAGCAATTGATATATCCAAAGCCGTTGATAAACTCTAGCATGAAAGTCTTATCATGGGAAATTAACGCGTACGATATTGCTGGAGAGGAAGGTGGCGGTAGTTCAGTGATTGACAGTACGGACTGATGATCTGGGTGTGCCAAGGTCGAATCAAGCTCATCACACAAAAAAAAAATCGCTTTCACTTCGGATGTCGGCAACCTTCACCTGATGATTCCTGGAAGTACTTGATATCGTTCTAAAAATATTCTGACTTGATAAGTATCGGGGAAACCAATGCCAACAATAATAAATCTTCAGATTCATATGATGATGATGATGATGATGATGATGACTGGAGTAATTTTTAATAGAATCAGATACTTCTGATTCTATTCTAATTTCAGAACAAGCAAAGTTCCAGATATTCCTAGATGAACGTAAAACAATATGACATTAATGCGAACTGATCCTTGTAACTTTCTAATTCCTGATTTCCATAGATTACCGACCTGATGCAATTGCGCACGAGATTAGTATATTTACTGACAACAGCACGCTCTATTCTCGACATTATTTGGGTAAAATCGACGCACGCATGTCCATGGCAATCAGAAAAATAACCCGCAGTCTGTAGTTGAATGTGCTCCGACGAAATCAAAGCACTTCTACCTTCACGACGGAAATACTCTCGGCTAGCCCGACAAGCAACAAAGTTCCGCCTTTACACTGTAGAGATCGATAGATGCCGGAAAGCAATCTACTCAAATAGTTTTTTTTTTTTTTAACTTGAATTGAAATTGTGTGTTTGTATTAGTTTTATTAATCGGACAATTATTCTCACCTTAAAACGTTTCGGTGGCTGTACCCTGCGATCCTCTTCGGGTGCTGAATATGTTTCCATTCTACTATAGAAAAGAGGGGTTAACTCTGCATTGCAAAAGTTGTCTTCCTTGCATTGTGTTTTTTTTTTAATGAAAATACACGTGAGTATCGATCCTCTGCTTCGTAAAATATTTTTCACTGATATTAACATTTAGCATAGATATCCCGAAAAATTGAGTCATAGGAAAACCCTAAAAAATATCTTAGTGACTCCTGACGATTGAACTTTCTTTATGATCTACGGATCCACCCCCAAAGCCACGGTTCGAATTCTTGCAATGCAAAGCTAGCCTCTCTTTTCCTTAGTAGAGAAAAGGAAACATGTATTCAACATCCGGAGAAGGTCGCAGGGTACAGCGACCGAAACGTTCACATCTCATCTAAAAAATTTCAGAATTGTATTGAATTGTAAGTCTTTAGAATATTCTCTTGTGGCACTGCTTCCATAACAGTACTGACATGCAGAAGTTCAATTGTAATGTGGACAGACAGCTCACTACTTCTTGCTTAGTGTCTATGTCGGTTTGATCCCAAAGAGTAGCCTCTTACGTTAAATTGGCACTGTATCTTGTTTGGGATGAATGAAAGTGAAAAAAATCTGTAGGAGAATAGGGATCGTGGTTACATATAATGCTACTAAGACAAAACTTTTTCTTTTAACGATTACTAGCAGGGAGATACGATGTTGCCCGGAATTGAATGATGATCAACGAATACTTCATGCTATCATATATTTATTGTCATCGAAATCGGCGAAATCAACCATTTTTCAATCAAATCGATTGATTGGCTGCTCAAGTTGGAGACCAATCTGTCGGTGCACTGGGAGAAAGCTTCACATGCCTCCCCGCAGCGACTTAGTCCGCAATGCATTGCACTGTAGCGAACCTATTTATTTTATAAAATTATTTTTTATATGTAATAGCTTGGATTAAAGTTTAAAATGCAAAACTCATAACGCTTCAGTTGTAGTCTAAACAGAAATATTTATTTCGAACGCGCCCCTGCCATATCAAAGAATCTACTGTTGATGTGATATGTTGAGCCTTTCGGCTTGTGTGTTAATAAAACTTCTTAAATGCATTTGCAATGTTAGGCTGTGTAAGGTGTTAAGTTTGGTCAAAATCGCCTTCTTTCATTGGATGATTTCGATTATAGATTATCGATATTTATCGAAGACATTCCGATACAAAACCTATCTTAGAACACTGCCGAGCACATAAAGTACCTTCGCATGAAATTTCATGAAAATCGGCTCTGCTGTTTTCTGTTCCATGGGGAACGAACTCACACACACACACACACACACACACACACACACACAAACACACACAAACACGCACAAACACGCACACACGCAAACACAGACACGCACACACAAACACACACAAACACACACACACAAACACAGGCAATCACACACAAACATATAGAATTCTTTTATATCATACTAGCCTGGGTGACCGGCGTTACCCGGGTGTGTCGCTGTGTGTGTAAGGGAGTTGGTTGAGCAACCAAAGCCCCACAAAATGAATTAAAACAACTAAAAATAGCAGCAAGTACTTGCGCGAACGCAATATATATATATATATATATAGAGAGAGAGAGAGAGAGAGGGGGGGGAGATAAAGAGAGAAGGGACAACCAAGTTATGTGTTCAATGTTTTGTCTGTATTTTGGAACTTCCAATGTAATAGGCAGACTCGAACCCGTAACACGCAAGATGAAAACAAGAAAAAAAAGAAAGCGTCTTATCGATGCGCCTACCACGATTGTAAAGTCACCGGCCTTCCAAATAATCTATTTTATCCGATGTCGTCCACGCGAGGCTTGAATGACGACTGTAAAATTTTACCTCTCCCTGCAGTCGCGACATCGATCTTTTAAACGATACCAATTTGGTCACGTTCCGACATGTCTGTTGGAAATTTTTGTGCCACACACACACACACACACACGCACACACACACACTATAGCAATGGCCAACGACTCTTTATCTGAGAGTACATCTTTCAAACTCCTTGGCCTAACGTTCACAGGAAACATGAGTTGGAACAATTACATTGAATGCATTGCCAGGGCCGCTGCAAGAAAGGTGGGCTCTCTCTACCGTGCTAGAAAACTACTAACACCCGAAAATATCCTGTACCTCTATAAGGCCACCATTCGCCCATGTATGGAGTATTGCTGCCACATCTGGGCTGGTGCATCTGCTACTAGTCTCTCGCTCCTTGACAAGGTTCAAAAAAGAGTCACAAATCTGATAGGTCCTAAACTGGCATCTAAGCTTCAGCCTCTGTCCCATCGACGAAATGTTGCATCCCTCTGCCTTTTCCACAAGTATTTTAGTGGTGAATGCTCTGACGAGCTGCAATCACTTGTGCCCCCACGACGTGAGCACCCTCGACAAACCCGACAGGCTGCTAAATCCTACCCCCACACTGTAGAAATCCCTAGATGTAAAAGATCTTTTTACTCCAATAGTTTCTTCCCCAGAACCGCTAGACTCTGGAATTCCATTCCAGGTCCCTGCTTCCCCAACTGTAATGACGTGCAGAAGTTAAAGTGTAACGTGAACCGACATCTTGCTGCCCAAATCCCTACATAGTACACCAGTAGTTGTTGCCCCTGATAGTAGCCCCCTACACCAAAGTGGCAATTTGCCTTGTTTGGGGTGAAAATGTAATAAAAAAAATAAAAATAAAAAAGTATTGATCAATTCTTAATTTATAATATTGATTGTACTAGGAAATGACATCTAGACGTCTGTCATTTCAAATTTATTATTACTCAGAGCATTTATTAGTGGCGTCGCGTGTCTTTACGAACCAAATTCCCGAGTTTGACATAGAGATTTATGAGTTTGACAGGAAGAATCTGAAAACAGGTCGGAAAGCACATCGGCCAAGACGTTGTGGAAAAGAGCAGCAATGATGGGAACAGTAGCAATAGCATAAATAATCTAAATAAAATGTAGCGCCTCGTGTTGTCGAAATGTGCGTTTGTATCATTTTTTATTGATTGTTGAAATGAGTTATCTCCCTTAGAAATTGCATTCAACAATGTGTGTACTAAATTTCCACTTGCTTGTTGTCTTCTTGTTGTAGGAGATTTGAGCTTAGCGTTGTCTCTTTAGCTTTTTCTGTTTTTAGGTTTTTAACTTTGTTTTTCAGTGGCCCTTGATGTATTGTCACTGTAGAGTTGTCAAACTTATCTTACGTTGGCAACGTAGTACATACGTTTTTTTTGGGGTGGGGGGGGTCGGTTATGGCTATTCGTCTCCTGGCGTAAAGTAGATGATGGAATATTATAATCTCCAAATTATTTTTTTCTACTTGGAACGCAAAAATTTACTGTTATCACTCAAGCCTATCAACTGCAGTTAAATAATCCACGTTTCGCTGGCCACAACTGATAAGACGTTATCAGAATCTGAAAAAAAAAATAGAACAAAAACACCTACAGCTAATACGTACAAGTACTGCAATTTACATGGGTTCCACAAAGTTATATATATATATATATTTATTTATTTATTTATTTATTTATTTATATATATATATTTGTGTGTGTATATATATAATTAAGAAGATAAGTAAATAGCTATATATATATATATATATATATATATATATATATATATATATATATATATATATATATATATATATATATATACTATAATAATTATTAAATACCTACAGACACTAGTGTTTCATCCTTTCGAGATTCTTCAGTGCAGGGTATCATGATTGATACCAATCGAACCCAGCGACAGAACCCATCTCTGGCTTCATTAGCAAGGACCATATCCATTCGGCTACCGTTAACCGCGAGAGACGCTTTCATTTCATTAAATGTTTTTAACGTCAGTCAGAGTGATCTAATCATTATATGACGATGTGTGCATAAAAGCTAAATTGACCGACTTTTTAATTAAACTGAAAGTGCCCAACGAAAAAAAATCTTAAAGGGGCTGGCATAGTTGTTTACTATAATAATTATTAAATACCTACAGACACTAGTGTTTCATCCTTTCGGGAATGTTCAGTGCAGGCTGTCACGATTAACACAAGTTGATAGATTCGAACCCGTCGACAGAACCCATCTCTGGCTTCATTAGCAAGGACCATATTCATTCGGATACCGATATATATATATATATATATATATATATATATATATATATATATATATATATATATATATATATATATATATAACTTTGACTGTGTGTTCGTTCTCTCATAGACTCTGAAACGGTTGGGTCGATTTTTTAAATGAAGGTACTATATGTGCCTGTCAGTGTTCTTAGATAGGTTTTGTATCGGAATGTCTTCGATAAGTATCGATAATCTTTGATCGAAAAATATCCGATGAAAGAAGGAACAGGCGATTCTGAACAAAGTTAATACTTCACACAGCCAAACACCATAAGTGTATTTGAGAAGTTTTATTATAATTTCACTTCTGGGGAAGTAGAAACCTTCTTACCTTGTCACAATAGTAGGACACTGGTTAATAGCATATGTTTTCGAAATGCAACAGGTGCGTACAATAATGCGGCAGAAATGTTATAGATGTTATGATATGATGTTAGATGCTTACGTATGTGTTATGATATGATTTTATCCTTATCAAGACTTATATCGAATCGAACAATGCTAAATATCTTAGAATATGAGAATTGAGGAAGAGAGTATTGATAGAAAGAGGAAACAAAGTAAAACAAGGGGGGAAGGGACAGAATAGTAAATTTAATTGTATGTTTTAATTCATAATTAAATCATTTTTTTTTATTTTACCAGTAATTTTTTATATTTCACCCATTAAAAACAAACACGTGGAATATTGAAAACAATAGAACATTACCAAATAAAGTATTGAGAACAATATGGAATAATATTAAACATAACCAAGTAGTATATTGAACACAACTAAATTGAATATTGAACACAACTAAATTGAATATTGAACACAACTAAATTGAATATTGAACACAACTAAATTGAATATTGAACACAACTAAATTGAATATTGAACACAACTAAATTGAATATTGAACACAACTAAATTGAATATTGAACACAATCAAATTGAATATTGAACACAACTAAATTGAATATTGAACACAACTAAATTGAATATTGAACACAACTAAATTGAATATTGAACACAACTAAATTGAATATTGAACACAACTAAATTGAATATTGAACACAACTAAATTGAATATTGAACACAACTAAATTGAATATTGAACACAACTAAATTGAATATTGAACACAACTAAATTGAATATTGAACACAACTAAATTGAATATTGAACACAACTAAATTGAATATTGAACACAACTAAATTGAATATTGAACACAACTAAATTGAATATTGAACACAACTAAATTGAATATTGAACACAACTAAATTGAATATTGAACACAACTAAATTGAATATTGAACACAACTAAATTGAATATTGAACACAACTAAATTGAATATTGAACACAACTAAATTGAATATTGAACACAACTAAATTGAATATTGAACACAACTAAATTGAATATTGAACACAACTAAATTGAATATTGAACACAACTAAATTGAATATTGAACACAACTAAATTGAATATTGAACACAACTAAATTGAATATTGAACACAACTAAATTGAATATTGAACACAACTAAATTGAATATTGAACACAACTAAATTGAATATTGAACACAACTAAATTGAATATTGAACACAACTAAATTGAATATTGAACACAACTAAATTGAATATTGAACACAACTAAATTGAATATTGAACACAACTAAATTGAATATTGAACACAACTAAATTGAATATTGAACACAACTAAATTGAATATTGAACACAACTAAATTGAATATTGAACACAACTAAATTGAATATTGAACACAACTAAATTGAATATTGAACACAACTAAATTGAATATTGAACACAACTAAATTGAATATTGAACACAACTAAATTGAATATTGAACACAACTAAATTGAATATTGAACACAACTAAATTGAATATTGAACACAACTAAATTGAATATTGAACACAACTAAATTGAATATTGAACACAACTAAATTGAATATTGAACACAACTAAATTGAATATTGAACACAACTAAATTGAATATTGAACACAACTAAATTGAATATTGAACACAACTAAATTGAATATTGAACACAACTAAATTGAATATTGAACACAACTAAATTGAATATTGAACACAACTAAATTGAATATTGAACACAACTAAATTGAATATTGAACACAACTAAATTGAATATTGAACACAACTAAATTGAATATTGAACACAACTAAATTGAATATTGAACACAACTAAATTGAATATTGAACACAACTAAATTGAATATTGAACACAACTAAATTGAATATTGAACACAACTAAATTGAATATTGAACACAACTAAATTGAATATTGAACACAACTAAATTGAATATTGAACACAACTAAATTGAATATTGAACACAACTAAATTGAATATTGAACACAACTAAATTGAATATTGAACACAACTAAATTGAATATTGAACACAACTAAATTGAATATTGAACACAACTAAATTGAATATTGAACACAACTAAATTGAATATTGAACACAACTAAATTGAATATTGAACACAACTAAATTGAATATTGAACACAACTAAATTGAATATTGAACACAACTAAATTGAATATTGAACACAACTAAATTGAATATTGAACACAACTAAATTGAATATTGAACACAACTAAATTGAATATTGAACACAACTAAATTGAATATTGAACACAACTAAATTGAATATTGAACACAACTAAATTGAATATTGAACACAACTAAATTGAATATTGAACACAACTAAATTGAATATTGAACACAACTAAATTGAATATTGAACACAACTAAATTGAATATTGAACACAACTAAATTGAATATTGAACACAATCAAATTGAATATTGAACACATTTAAATTGAATATTGAACACAACTAAATTGAATATTGAACACAACTAAATTGAATATTGAACACAACTAAATTGAATATTGAACACAACTAAATTGAATATTGAACACAACTAAATTGAATATTGAACACAACTAAATTGAATATTGAACACAACTAAATTGAATATTGAACACAATCAAATTGAATATTGAACACAACTAAATTGAATATTGAACACAACTAAATTGAATATTGAACACAACTAAATTGAATATTGAACACAACTAAATTGAATATTGAACACAACTAAATTGAATATTGAACACAACTAAATTGAATATTGAACACAACTAAATTGAATATTGAAGACAACTAAATTGAATATTGAACACAATCAAATTGAATATTGAACACAACTAAATTGAATATTGAACACAACTAAATTGAATATTGAACACAACTAAATTGAATATTGAACACAACTAAATTGAATATTGAACACAATCAAATTGAATATTGAACACAACTAAATTGAATATTGAACACAACTAAATTGAATATTGAACACAACTAAATTGAATATTGAACACAACTAAATTGAATATTGAACACAACTAAATTGAATATTGAACACAACTAAATTGAATATTGAACACAACTAAATTGAATATTGAACACAACTAAATTGAATATTGAACACAATCAAATTGAATATTGAACACAACTAAATTGAATATTGAACACAACTAAATTGAATATTGAACACAACTAAATTGAATATTGAACACAACTAAATTGAATATTGAACACAACTAAATTGAATATTGAACACAATCAAATTGAATATTGAACACAACTAAATTGAATATTGAACACAACTAAATTGAATATTGAACACAACCAAATTGAATATTGAACACAACTAAATTGAATATTGAACACAACTAAATTGAATATTGAACACAACTAAATTGAATATTGAACACAACTAAATTGAATATTGAACACAACTAAATTGAATATTGAACACAATCAAATTGAATATTGAACACAACTAAATTGAATATTGAACACAACTACATTGAATATTGAACACAACTAAATTGAATATTGAACACAACTAAATTGAATATTGAACACAACTAAATTGAATATTGAACACAACTAAATTGAATATTGAACACAACTAAATTGAATATTGAACACAGCCAAATTGAATATTGAACACAACCAAAGTGAATATTGAACACAACCAAAGTGAATATTGAACACAACCTAAGTGAATATTGAACACAACCAAAGTGAATATTGAACAAAACCAAATTGAATATTGACTACAACCAAATTGAATATTGAACACAATCAAATTGAATATTGAATACAACCAAATTGAATATTGAACACAACCAAATTGAATATTGAACACAACCAAAGTGAATATTGAACACAACCAAATTGAATATTGAACACAACTAAATTGAATATTGAACACAACCAAATTGAATATTGAACACAACCAAATTGAATATTGAACACAACCAAATTGAATATTGAACACAACTAAATTGAATATTGAACACAACTAAATTGAATATTGAACACAACTAAATTGAATATTGAACACAATCAAATTGAATATTGAACACAACTAAATTGAATATTGAACACAACTAAATTGAATATTGAACACAACTAAATTGAATATTGAACACAACTAAATTGAATATTGAACACAATCAAATTGAATATTGAACACAACTAAATTGAATATTGAACACAACTAAATTGAATATTGAACACAACTAAATTGAATATTGAACACAACTAAATTGAATATTGAACACAACTAAATTGAATATTGAACACAACTAAATTGAATATTGAACACAACTAAATTGAATATTGAACACAACTAAATTGAATATTGAACACAATCAAATTGAATATTGAACACAACTAAATTGAATATTGAACACAACTAAATTGAATATTGAACACAACTAAATTGAATATTGAACACAACTAAATTGAATATTGAACACAACTAAATTGAATATTGAACACAATCAAATTGAATATTGAACACAACTAAATTGAATATTGAACACAACTAAATTGAATATTGAACACAACTAAATTGAATATTGAACACAACTAAATTGAATATTGAACACAACTAAATTGAATATTGAACACAACTAAATTGAATATTGAACACAACTAAATTGAATATTGAACACAACTAAATTGAATATTGAACACAATCAAATTGAATATTGAACACAACTAAATTGAATATTGAACACAACTAAATTGAATATTGAACACAACTAAATTGAATATTGAACACAACTAAATTGAATATTGAACACAACTAAATTGAATATTGAACACAACTAAATTGAATATTGAACACAACTAAATTGAATATTGAACACAATCAAATTGAATATTGAATACAGCCAAATTGAATATTGAACACAACTAAAGTGAATATTGAAAACAACCAAAGTGAATATTGACTAAAACCAAATTGAATATTAAAAACAACCAAATTGAATATTGACTACAACCAAATTGAATATTGACTACAACCAAATTGAATATTGAAAACAACCAAATTGAATATTGACTACAACCAAATTGAATATTGAACACAACCAAATTGAATATTGAAAACAACCAAATTGAATATTGACTACAACCAAATTGAATATTGAACACAACCAAATTGAATATTGAACACAACTAAATTGAATATTGAACACAACCAAATTGAATATTGAAAACAACCAAATTGAATATTGACTACAACCAAATTGAATATTGAAAACAACTAAATTGAATATTGACTACAACCAAATTGAATATTGAACACAACCAAATTGAATATTGAAAACAACTAAATTGAATATTGAAAACAACTAAATTGAATATTGAAAACAACAAAATTGAATATTGAAAACAACTAAATTGAATATTGACTACAACCAAATTGAATATTGAAAACAACCAAATTGAATATTGAAAACAACCAAATTGAATATTGACTACAACCAAATTGAATATTGAACACAACCAAATTGAATATTGAACACAACTAAATTGAATATTGAAAACAACCAAATTGAATATTGACTACAACCAAATTGAATATTGAAAACAACTAAATTGAATATTGACTACAACCAAATTGAATATTGAACACAACCAAATTGAATATTGAAAACAACTAAATTGAATATTGAAAACAACTAAATTGAATATTGAAAACAACTAAATTGAATATTGAAAACAACTAAATTGAATATTGACTACAACCAAATTGAATATTGAAAACAACCAAATTGAATATTGAAAACAACCAAATTGAATATTGACTACAACCAAATTGAATATTGAACACAACCAAATTGAATATTGAACACAACTAAATTGAATATTGAACACAACCAAATTGAATATTGAAAACAACCAAATTGAATATTGACTACAACCAAATTGAATATTGAAAACAACCAAATTGAATATTGAAAACAACCAAATTGAATATTGACTACAACCAAATTGAATATTGAACACAACCAAATTGAATATTGAAAACAACCAAATTGAATATTGAACACAACCAAATTGAATATTGAACACAACCAAATTGAATATATGAACACAACCAAATTGAATATATGAACACAACCAAATTGAATATATGAACACAACCAAATTGAATATTGACTACAACCAAATTGAATATTGACTACAACCAAATTGAATATTGAACACAACAAAATTGAATATTGAAAACAACCAAATTTAATATTGAACACAACCAAATTGAATATTGAAAACAACCAAATTGAATATTGACTACAACCAAATTGAATATTGAAAACAACCAAATTGAATATTGACTACAACCAAATTGAATATTGAACACAACCAAATTGAATATTGAAAACAACCAAATTGAATATTGACTACAACCAAATTGAATATTGAAAACAACCAAATTGAATATTAAAAACAACCAAATTGAATATTGACTACAACCAAATTGAATATTGACTACAACCAAATTGAATATTGAACACAACTAAATTGAATATTGAACACAACTACATTGAATATTGAACACAACTAAATTGAATATTGAACACAACTAAATTGAATATTGAACACAACTAAATTGAATATTGAACACAACTAAATTGAATATTGAACACAACTAAATTGAATATTGAACACAATCAAATTGAATATTGAATACAGCCAAATTGAATATTGAACACAACCAAAGTGAATATTGAACACAACCAAAGTGAATATTGAACACAACCTAAGTGAATATTGAACACAACCAAAGTGAATATTGAACAAAACCAAATTGAATATTGACTACAACCAAATTGAATATTGAACACAATCAAATTGAATATTGAATACAACCAAATTGAATATTGAACACAACCAAATTGAATATTGAACACAACCAAAGTGAATATTGAACACAACCAAATTGAATATTGAACACAACTAAATTGAATATTGAACACAACCAAATTGAATATTGAACACAACTAAATTGAATATTGAACACAACCAAATTGAATATTGAACACAACTAAATTGAATATTGAACACAACTAAATTGAATATTGAACACAACTAAATTGAATATTGAACACAATCAAATTGAATATTGAACACAACTAAATTGAATATTGAACACAACTAAATTGAATATTGAACACAACTAAATTGAATATTGAACACAACTAAATTGAATATTGAACACAATCAAATTGAATATTGAACACAACTAAATTGAATATTGAACACAACTAAATTGAATATTGAACACAACTAAATTGAATATTGAACACAACTAAATTGAATATTGAACACAACTAAATTGAATATTGAACACAACTAAATTGAATATTGAACACAACTAAATTGAATATTGAACACAACTAAATTGAATATTGAACACAATCAAATTGAATATTGAACACAACTAAATTGAATATTGAACACAACTAAATTGAATATTGAACACAACTAAATTGAATATTGAACACAACTAAATTGAATATTGAACACAACTAAATTGAATATTGAACACAATCAAATTGAATATTGAACACAACTAAATTGAATATTGAACACAACTAAATTGAATATTGAACACAACTAAATTGAATATTGAACACAACTAAATTGAATATTGAACACAACTAAATTGAATATTGAACACAACTAAATTGAATATTGAACACAACTAAATTGAATATTGAACACAACTAAATTGAATATTGAACACAATCAAATTGAATATTGAACACAACTAAATTGAATATTGAACACAACTAAATTGAATATTGAACACAACTAAATTGAATATTGAACACAACTAAATTGAATATTGAACACAACTAAATTGAATATTGAACACAACTAAATTGAATATTGAACACAACTAAATTGAATATTGAACACAATCAAATTGAATATTGAATACAGCCAAATTGAATATTGAACACAACTAAAGTGAATATTGAAAACAACCAAAGTGAATATTGACTAAAACCAAATTGAATATTAAAAACAACCAAATTGAATATTGACTACAACCAAATTGAATATTGACTACAACCAAATTGAATATTGAACACAACCAAATTGAATATTGACTACAACCAAATTGAATATTGAACACAACCAAATTGAATATTGAAAACAACCAAATTGAATATTGACTACAACCAAATTGAATATTGAACACAACCAAATTGAATATTGAACACAACTAAATTGAATATTGAACACAACCAAATTGAATATTGAAAACAACCAAATTGAATATTGACTACAACCAAATTGAATATTGAAAACAACTAAATTGAATATTGACTACAACCAAATTGAATATTGAACACAACCAAATTGAATATTGAAAACAACTAAATTGAATATTGAAAACAACTAAATTGAATATTGAAAACAACTAAATTGAATATTGAAAACAACTAAATTGAATATTGACTACAACCAAATTGAATATTGAAAACAACCAAATTGAATATTGAAAACAACCAAATTGAATATTGACTACAACCAAATTGAATATTGAACACAACCAAATTGAATATTGAACACAACTAAATTGAATATTGAAAACAACCAAATTGAATATTGACTACAACCAAATTGAATATTGAAAACAACTAAATTGAATATTGACTACAACCAAATTGAATATTGAACACAACCAAATTGAATATTGAAAACAACTAAATTGAATATTGAAAACAACTAAATTGAATATTGAAAACAACTAAATTGAATATTGAAAACAACTAAATTGAATATTGACTACAACCAAATTGAATATTGAAAACAACCAAATTGAATATTGAAAACAACCAAATTGAATATTGACTACAACCAAATTGAATATTGAACACAACCAAATTGAATATTGAACACAACTAAATTGAATATTGAACACAACCAAATTGAATATTGAAAACAACCAAATTGAATATTGACTACAACCAAATTGAATATTGAAAACAACCAAATTGAATATTGAAAACAACCAAATTGAATATTGACTACAACCAAATTGAATATTGAACACAACCAAATTGAATATTGAAAACAACCAAATTGAATATTGAACACAACCCAATTGAATATTGAACACAACCAAATTGAATATATGAACACAACCAAATTGAATATATGAACACAACCAAATTGAATATATGAACACAACCAAATTGAATATTGACTACAACCAAATTGAATATTGACTACAACCAAATTGAATATTGAACACAACCAAATTGAATATTGAAAACAACCAAATTTAATATTGAACACAACCAAATTGAATATTGAAAACAACCAAATTGAATATTGACTACAACCAAATTGAATATTGAAAACAACCAAATTGAATATTGACTACAACCAAATTGAATATTGAACACAACCAAATTGAATATTGAAAACAACCAAATTGAATATTGACTACAACCAAATTGAATATTGAAAACAACCAAATTGAATATTAAAAACAACCAAATTGAATATTGACTACAACCAAATTGAATATTGACTACAACCAAATTGAATATTGAACACAACCAAATTGAATATTGAACACAACCAAATTGAATATTGACTACAACCAAATTGAATATTGACTACAACCAAATTGAATATTGACTACAACCAAATTGAATATTGAACACAACCAAATTGAATATTGAACACAACCAAATTGAATATTGACTACAACCAAATTGAATATTGAACACAACCAAATTGAATATTGACTACAACCAAATTTGAATATTGAAAAAAAACCAAATTGAATATTGACTACAACCAAATTGAATATTGAACACAACTAAATTGAATATTGAACACAACCAAATTGAATATTGAACACAACCAAATTGAATATTGAACACAACCAAATTGAATATTGAACACAACCAAATTGAATATTGAACACAACCAAATTGAATATTGACTAAAACCAAATTGAATATTAAAAACAACCAAATTGAATATTGACTACAACCAAATTGAATATTGACTACAACCAAATTGAATATTGAAAACAACCAAATTGAATATTAAAAACAACCAAATTGAATATTGACTACAACCAAATTAATATTGAAAACAACCAAATTGAATATTGAAAACAACCAAATTGAATAATTGACTACAACCAAATTGAATATTGAAAACAACCAAATTGAATATTGAAAACAACCAAATTGAATATTGAACACAACCAAATTGAATATTGAACACAACCAAATTTGAATATATGAACACAACCAAATTGAATATATGAACACAACCAAATTGAATATTGACTACAACCAAATTGAATATTGACTACAACCAAATTGAATATTGAACACAACCAAATTGAATATTGACTACAACCAAATTGAATATTGAAAACAACCAAAATTGAATATTGACTAACAACCAAATTGAATATTGACTACAACCAAATTGAATATTGAAAACAACCAAATTGAATATTGACTACAACCAAATTGAATATTGAAAACAACCAAATTGAATATTAAAAACAACCAAATTGAATATTGACTACAACCAAATTGAATATTGAAAACCAACCAAATTGAATATTAAAAACAACCAAATTGAATATTGACTACAACCAAAATTGAATATTGACTACAACCAAATTGAATAATGAACACAACCAAATTGAATATTGAACACAACCAAATTGAATATTGACTACAACCAAATTGAATATTGACTACAACCAAATTGAATATTGAAAACAACCAAATTGAATATTGACTACAACCAAATTGAATATTGAACACAACCAAATTGAATATTGATCACAACCAAATTGAATATTGAACACAACCAAATGGAATATTGAACACAACCAAATTGAATATATGAACACAACCAAATTGAATAATTGAAAACAACCAAATTGAATATTGAACACAACCAAATTGAATATTGAACACAACCAAATTGAATATATGAACACAACCAAATTGAATATATGAACACAACCAAATTGAATATATGAACACAACCAAATTGAATATATGAACACAACCAAATTGAATATTGACTACAACCAAATTGAATATTGAACACAACCCAAATTGAATATTGAAAACAACCAAATTGAATATTGACTACAACCAAATTGAATATTGAACACAACCAAATTGAATATTGAAAACAACCAAATTGAATATTGAACACAACCAAATTGAATATTGAACACAACCAAATTGAATATATGAACACAACCAAATTGAATATATGAACACAACCAAATTGAATATATGAACACAACCAAATTGAATATTGACTACAACCAAATTGAATATTGAAAACAACCAAATTGAATATTGACTACAACCAAATTGAATATATGAACACAACCAAATTGAATATTGAAAACAACTAAATTGAATATTGAAAACAACTAAATTGAATATTGAAAACAACTAAATTGAATATTGACTACAACCAAATTGAATATTGAAAACAACCAAATTGAATATTGAAAACAACCAAATTGAATATTGACTACAACCAAATTGAATATTGAACACAACCAAATTGAATATTGAACACAACTAAATTGAATATTGAACACAACCAAATTGAATATTGAAAAACAACCAAATTGAATATTGACTACAACCAAAATTGAATATTGAAAACAACCAAATTGAATATTGAAAACAACCAAATTGAATATTGACTACAACCAAATTGAATATTGAACACAACCAAATTGAATATTGAAAACAACCAAATTGAATATTGAACACAACTAAAATGAATATTGAACACAACCAAATTGAATATATGAACACAACCAAATTGAATATATGAACACAACCAAATTGAATATATGAACACAACCAAATTGAATATTGACTACAACCAAATTGAATATTGACTACAACCAAATTGAATATTGAACACAACCAAATTGAATATTGAAAACAACCAAATTGAATATTGAAAACAACCAAATTGAATATTGAAAACAACCAAATTGAATATTGACTACAACCAAATTGAATATTGAAAACAACCAAATTGAATATTGACTACAACCAAATTGAATATTGAACACAACCAAATTGAATATTGAAAAACAACCAAATTGAATATTGACTACAACCAAATTGAATATTGAAAACAACCAAATTGAATATTAAAAACAACCAAATTGAATATTGACTACAACCAAATTGAATATTGACTACAACCAAATTGAATATTGAACACAACCAAATTGAATATTGAACACAACCAAATTGAATATTGACTACAACCAAATTGAATATTGAACACAACCAAATTGAATATTGACTACAACCAAATTGAATATTGAAAAAAAACAAAATTGAATATTGACTACAACCAAATTGAATATTGAACACAACTAAATTGAATATTGAACACAACCAAATTGAATATTGAACACAACCAAATTGAATATTGAACACAACCAAATTGAATATTGAACACAACCAAATTGAATATTGAAACACAACCAAATTGAATATTGACTAAAACCAAATTGAATATTAAAAACAACCAAATTGAATATTGACTACAACCAAATTGAATATTGACTACAACCAAATTGAATATTGAAAACAACCAAATTGAATATTGAAAACAACCAAATTGAATATTGACTACAACCAAATTGAATATTGAAAACAACCAAATTGAATATTGAAAACAACCAAATTGAATATTGACTACAACCAAATTGAATATTGAACACAACCAAATTGAATATTGAAAACAACCAAATTGAATATTGAACACAACCAAATTGAATATTGAACACAACCAAATTGAATATATGAACACAACCAAATTGAATATATGAACACAACCAAATTGAATATTGACTACAACCAAATTGAATATTGACTACAACCAAATTGAATATTGAACACAACCAAATTGAATATTGACTACAACCAAATTGAATATTGAAAACAACCAAATTGAATATTGACTACAACCAAATTGAATATTGACTACAACCAAATTGAATATTGAAAACAACCAAATTGAATATTGACTACAACCAAATTGAATATTGAAAACAACCAAATTGAATAGTAAAAACAACCAAATTGAATATTGACTACAACCAAATTGAATATTGAAAACAACCAAATTGAATATTAAAAACAACCAAATTGAATATTGACTACAACCAAATTGAATATTGACTACAACCAAATTGAATATTGAACACAACCAAATTGAATATTGAACACAACCAAATTGAATATTGACTACAACCAAATTGAATATTGACTACAACCAAAATGAATATTGAAAACAACCAAATTGAATATTGACTACAACCAAATTGAATATTGAACACAAACCAAATTGAATATTGAAAACAACCAACATTGAATATTGAACACAACCAAATTGAATATTGAACACAACCAAATTGAATATATGAACACAACCAAATTGAATATTGAAAACAACCAAATTGAATATTGAACACAACCAAATTGAATATTGAACACAACCAAATTGAATATATGAACACAACCAAATTGAATATATGAACACAACCAAATTGAATATATGAACACAACCAAATTGAATATATGAACACAACCAAATTGAATATTGACTACAACCAAATTGAATATTGAACACAACCAAATTGAATATTGAAAACAACCAAATTGAATATTGACTACAACCAAATTGAATATTGAACACAAACCAAATTGAATATTGAAAACAACCAAATTGAATATTGAACACAACCAAATTGAATATTGAACACAACCAAATTGAATATATGAACACAACCAAATTGAATATATGAACACAACCAAATTGAATATATGAACACAACCAAATTGAATATTGACTACAACCAAATTGAATATTGAAAACAACAAAATTGAATATTGACTACAACCAAATTGAATATATGAACACAACCAAATTGAATATTGAAAAACAACTAAATTGAATATTGAAAACAACTAAATTGAATATTGAAAACAACTAAATTGAATATTGACTACAACCAAATTGAATATTGAAAACAACCAAATTGAATATTGAAAACAACCAAATTGAATATTGACTACAACCAAATTGAATATTGAACACAACCAAATTGAATATTGAACACAACTAAATTGAATATTGAACACAACCAAATTGAATATTGAAAACAACCAAATTGAATATTGACTACAACCAAATTGAATATTGAAAACAACCAAATTGAATATTGAAAACAACCAAATTGAATATTGAACACAACCAAATTGAATATTGAACACAACCAAATTGAATTATTGAAAACAACCAAATTGAATATTGAACACAACCAAATTGAATATTGAACACAACCAAATTGAATATATGAACACAACCAAATTGAATATATGAACACAACCAAATTGAATATATGAACACAACCAAATTGAATATTGACTACAACCAAATTGAATATTGACTACAACCAAATTGAATATTGAACACAACCAAATTGAATATTGAACACAACCAAATTGAATATTGACTACAACCAAATTGAATATTGACTACAACCAAATTGAATATTGACTACAACCAAATTGAATATTGACTACAACCAAATTGAATATTGAACACAACCAAATTGAATATTGAACACAACCAAATTGAATATTGACTACAACCAAATTGAATATTGAACACAACCAAATTGAATATTGACTACAACCAAATTGAATATTGAAAAAAAACCAAATTGAATATTGACTACAACCAAATTGGAATATTGAACACAACTAAATTGAATATTGAACACAACCAAATTGAAATATTGAACACAACCAAATTGAATATTGAACACAACCAAATTGAATATTGAACACAACCAAATTGAATATTGAACACAACCAAATTGAATATTGACTAAAACCAAATTGAATATTAAAAACAACCAAATTGAATATTGACTACAACCAAATTGAATATTGACTACAACCAAATTGAATATTGAAAACAACCAAATTGAATATTGAAAACAACCAAATTAAATATTGACTACAACCAAATTGAATATTGAAAACAACCAAATTGAATATTGAAAACAACCAAATTGAATATTGACTACAACCAAATTGAATAGCGAACACAACCAAATTGAATATTGAAAACAACCAAATTGAATATTGAACACAACCAAATTGAATATTGAACACAACCAAATTGAATATATGAACACAACCAAATTGAATATATGAACACAACCAAATTGAATATTGACTACAACCAAATTGAATATTGAATACAACCAAATTGAATATTGAACACAACCAAAATTGAATATTGACTACAACCAAATTGAATATTGAAAACAACCAAATTGAATATTGACTACAACCAAATTGAATATTGACTACAACCAAATTGAATATTGAAAACAACCAAATTGAATATTGACTACAACCAAATTGAATATTGAAAACAACCAAATTGAATATTAAAAACAACCAAATTGAATATTGACTACAACCAAATTGAATATTGAAAACAACCAAATGAATATTAAAAACAACCAAATTGAATATTGACTACAACCAAATTGAATATTGACTACAACCAAATTGAATATTGAACACAACCAAATTGAATATTGAACACAACCAAATTGAATATTGACTACAACCAAATTGAATATTGAAAACAACCAAATTGAATATTGAACACAACCAAATTGAATATTGAACACAACCAAATTGAATATTGAAAACAACCAAATTGAATATTGAACACAACAAATTGAATATTGAACACAACCAAATTGAATATATGAACACAACCAAATTGAATATATGAACACAACCAAATTGAATATATGAACACAACCAAATTGAATATTGACTACAACCAAATTGAATATTGACTACAACCAAATTGAATATTGAACACAACCAAATTGAATATTGAACACAACCAAATGAATATTGACTACAACCAAATTGAATATTGACTACAACCAAATTGAATATTGACTACAACCAAATTGAATATTGACTACAACCAAATTGAATATTGAACACAACCAAATTGAATATTGAACACAACCAAATTGAATATTGACTACAACCAAATTGAATATTGAACACAACCAAATTGAATATTGACTACAACCAAATTGAATATTGAAAAAAAACAAATTGAATATTGACTACAACCAAATTGAATATTGAACACAACTAAATTGAATATTGAACACAACCAAATTGAATATTGAACACAACCAAATTGAATATTGAACACAACCAAATTGAATATTGAACACAACCAAATTGAATATTGAACACAACCAAATTGAATATTGACTAAAACCAAATTGAATATTAAAAACAACCAAATTGAATATTGACTACAACCAAATTGGAATATTGACTACAACCAAATTGAATATTGAAAACAACCAAATTGAATATTGAAAACAACCAAATTGAATATTGACTACAACCAAATTGAATATTGAAAACAACCAAATTGAATATTGAAAACAACCAAATTGAATATTGACTACAACCAAATTGAATAGCGAACACAACCAAATTGAATATTGAACACAACCAAATTGAATATTGAACACAACCAAATTGAATATTGAACACAACCAAATTGAATATATGAACACAACCAAATTGAATATATGAACACAACCAAATTGAATATGACTACAACCAAATTGAATATTGACTACAACCAAATTGAATATTGAACACAACCAAATTGAATATTGACTACAACCAAATTGAATATTGAAAACAACCAAATTGAATATTGACTACAACCAAATTGAATATTGACTACAACCAAATTGAATATTGAAAACAACCAAATTGAATATTGACTACAACCAAATTGAATATTGAAAACAACCAAATTGAATATTAAAAACAACCAAATTGAATATTGACTACAACCAAATTGAATATTGAAAACAACCAAATTGAATATTAAAAACAACCAAATTGAATATTGACTACAACCAAATTGAATATTGACTACAACCAAATTGAATATTGAACACAACCAAATTGAATATTGAACACAACCAAATTGAATATTGACTACAACCAAATTGAATATTGACTACAACCAAATTGAATATTGAAAACAACCAAATTGAATATTGACTACAACCAAAATTGAATATTGAACTACAACCAAATTGAATATTGAAAACAACCAAATTGAATATTGAAAACAACCAAATTGAATATTGAACTACAACCAAATTGAATATATGAACACAACCAAATTGAATATTGAAAACAACCAAATTGAATATTGAACACAACCAAATTGAATATTGAACACAACCAAATTGAATATATGAACACAACCAAATTGAATATATGAACACAACCAAATTTGAATATATGAACACAACCAAATTGAATATATGAACACAACAAAATTGAATATTGACTACAACCAAATTGAATATTGAACACAACCAAATTGAATATTGAAAACAACCAAATTGAATATTGACTACAACCAAATTGAATATTGAACACAACCAAATTGAATATTGAAAACAACCAAATTGAATATTGAACACAACCAAATTGAATATTGAACACAACCAAATTGAATATATGAACACAACCAAATTGAATATATGAACACAACCAAATTGAATATATGAACACAACCAAATTGAATATTGACTACAACCAAATTGAATATTGAAAACAACCAAATTGAATATTGACTACAACCAAATTGAATATATGAACACAACCAAATTGAATATTGAAAACAACCAAATTGAATATTGAAAACAACCAAATTGAATATTGAACACAACCAAATTGAATATATGAACACAACCAAATTGAATATATGAACACAACCAAATTGAATATATGAACACAACCAAATTGAATATATGAACACAACCAAATTGAATATTGACTACAACCAAATTGAATATTGAACACAACCAAATTGAATATTGAACACAACTAAATTGAATATTGAACACAACCAAATTGAATATATGAACACAACCAAATTGAATATTGAACACAACTAAATTGAATATTGAACACAACCAAATTGAATATATGAACACAACTAAATTGAATATTGAACACAACCAAATTGAATATATGAACACAAGTAAATTGAATATTGAACACAACCAAATTGAATATTGAACACAACTAAATTGAATATTGAACACAACCAAATTGAATATATGAACACAACTAAATTGAATATTGAACACAACTAAATTGAATATTGAACACAACCAAATTGAATATTGAACACAACCAAATTGAATATTGACTACAACCAAATTGAATATTGACTACAACCAAATTGAATATTGAAAACAACCAAATTGAATATTGAAAACAACCAAATTTAATATTGACTACAACCAAATTGAATATTGAAAACAACCAAATTGAATATTGAAAACAACCAAATTGAATATTGACTACAACCAAATTGAATATTGAAAACAACCAAATTGAATATTGAAAACAACCAAATTGAATATTGAACACAACCAAATTGAATATTGAACACAACCAAATTGAATATATGAACACAACCAAATTGAATATTGAAAACAACCAAATTGAATATTGAACACAACCAAATTGAATATTGAACACAACCAAATTGAATATATGAACACAACCAAATTGAATATATGAACACAACCAAATTGAATATTGACTACAACCAAATTGAATATTGACTACAACCAAATTGAATATTGAAAACAACCAAATTGAATATTGACTACAACCAAATTGAATATTGAAAACAACCAAATTGAATATTGAAAACAACCAAATTGAATATTGAACACAACCAAATTGAATATTGAACACAACCAAATTGAATATATGAACACAACCAAATTGAATATTGAAAACAACCAAATTGAATATTGAACACAACCAAATAGAATATTGAACACAACCAAATTGAATATATGAACACAACCAAATTGAATATATGAACACAACCAAATTGAATATATGAACACAACCAAATTGAATATATGAACACAACCAAATTGAATATTGACTACAACCAAATTGAATATTGACTACAACCAAATTGAATATTGAACACAACCAAATTGAATATTGAAAACAACCAAATTGAATATTGAACACAACCAAATTAAATATTGAACACAACCAAATGTAATATATGAACACAACCAAATTGAATATATGAACACAACCAAATTGAATATATGAACACAACCAAATTGAATATTGACTACAACCAAATTGAATATTGAACACAACCAAATTGAATATTGAAAACAACCAAATTGAATATTGACTACAACCAAATTGAATATATGAACACAACCAAATTGAATATTGAAAACAACCAAATTGAATATTGAACACAACCAAATTGAATATTGAACACAACCAAATTGAATATTGAAAACAACCAAATTGAATATTGAAAACAACCAAATTGAATATTGAACACAACCAAATTGAATATTGAACACAACCAAATTGAATATATGAACACAACCAAATTGAATATTGAAAACAACCAAATTGAATATTGAACACAACCAAATTGAATATTGAACACAACCAAATTGAATATATGAACACAACCAAATTGAATATATGAACACAACCAAATTGAATATATGAACACAACCAAATTGAATATATGAACACAACCAAATTGAATATTGACTACAACCAAATTGAATATTGAACACAACCAAATTGAATATTGAAAACAACCAAATTGAATATTGACTACAACCAAATTGAATATTGAACACAACCAAATTGAATATTGAAAACAACCAAATTGAATATTGAACACAACCAAATTGAATATTGAACACAACCAAATTGAATATATGAACACAACCAAATTGAATATATGAACACAACCAAATTGAATATATGAACACAACCAAATTGAATATTTACTACAACCAAATTGAATATTGAAAACAACCAAATTGAATATTGACTACAACCAAATTGAATATATGAACACAACCAAATTGAATATTGAAAACAACCAAATTGATTATTGAACACAACCAAATTGAATATTGAACACAACCAAATTGAATTTATGAACACAACCAAATTGAATATATGAACACAACCAAATTGAATATATGAACACAACCAAATTGAATATATGAACACAACCAAATTGAATATTGACTACAACCAAATTGAATATTGAACACAACCAAATTGAATATTGAACACAACTAAATTGAATATTGAACACAACCAAATTGAATATATGAACACAACCAAATTGAATATTGAACACAACTAAATTGAATATTGAACACAACCAAATTGAATATATGAACACAACTAAATTGAATATTGAACACAACCAAATTGAATATATGAACACAACTAAATTGAATATTGAACACAACCAAATTGAATATTGAACACAACTAAATTGAATATTGAACACAACCAAATTGAATATATGAACACAACTAAATTGAATATTGAACACAACTAAATTGAATATTGAACACAACCAAATTGAATATTGAACACAACCAAATTGAATATTGACTACAACCAAATTGAATATTGACTACAACCAAATTGAATATTGAAAACAACCAAATTGAAAATTGAAAACAACCAAATTGAATATTGACTACAACCAAATTGAATATTGAACACAACCAAATTGAATATTGAAAACAACCAAATTGAATATTGAACACAACCAAATTAAATATTGAACACAACCAAATGTAATATATGAACACAACCAAATTGAATATATGAACACAACCAAATTGAATATATGAACACAACCAAATTGAATATTGACTACAACCAAATTGAATATTGAACACAACCAAATTGAATATTGAAAACAACCAAATTGAATATTGACTACAACCAAATTGAATATATGAACACAACCAAATTGAATATTGAAAACAACCAAATTGAATATTGAACACAACCAAATTGAATATTGAACACAACCAAATTGAATATTGAAAACAACCAAATTGAATATTGAAAACAACCAAATTGAATATTGAACACAACCAAATTGAATATTGAACACAACCAAATTGAATATATGAACACAACCAAATTGAATATTGAAAACAACCAAATTGAATATTGAACACAACCAAATTGAATATTGAACACAACCAAATTGAATATATGAACACAACCAAATTGAATATATGAACACAACCAAATTGAATATATGAACACAACCAAATTGAATATATGAACACAACCAAATTGAATATTGACTACAACCAAATTGAATATTGAACACAACCAAATTGAATATTGAAAACAACCAAATTGAATATTGACTACAACCAAATTGAATATTGAACACAACCAAATTGAATATTGAAAACAACCAAATTGAATATTGAACACAACCAAATTGAATATTGAACACAACCAAATTGAATATATGAACACAACCAAATTGAATATATGAACACAACCAAATTGAATATATGAACACAACCAAATTGAATATTTACTACAACCAAATTGAATATTGAAAACAACCAAATTGAATATTGACTACAACCAAATTGAATATATGAACACAACCAAATTGAATATTGAAAACAACCAAATTGAATATTGAACACAACCAAATTGAATATTGAACACAACCAAATTGAATTTATGAACACAACCAAATTGAATATATGAACACAACCAAATTGAATATATGAACACAACCAAATTGAATATATGAACACAACCAAATTGAATATTGACTACAACCAAATTGAATATTGAACACAACCAAATTGAATATTGAACACAACTAAATTGAATATTGAACACAACCAAATTGAATATATGAACACAACCAAATTGAATATTGAACACAACTAAATTGAATATTGAACACAACCAAATTGAATATATGAACACAACTAAATTGAATATTGAACACAACCAAATTGAATATATGAACACAACTAAATTGAATATTGAACACAACCAAATTGAATATTGAACACAACTAAATTGAATATTGAACACAACCAAATTGAATATATGAACACAACTAAATTGAATATTGAACACAACTAAATTGAATATTGAACACAACCAAATTGAATATTGAACACAACCAAATTGAATATTGACTACAACCAAATTGAATATTGACTACAACCAAATTGAATATTGAAAACAACCAAATTGAATATTGAAAACAACCAAATTGAATATTGACTACAACCAAATTGAATATTGAAAACAACCAAATTGAATATTGAAAACAACCAAATTGAATATTGAACACAACCAAATTGAATATTGAACACAACCAAATTGAATATATGAACACAACCAAATTGAATATTGAAAACAACCAAATTGAATATTGAACACAACCAAATTGAATATTGAACACAACCAAATTGAATATATGAACACAACCAAATTGAATATATGAACACAACCAAATTGAATATTGACTACAACCAAATTGAATATTGACTACAACCAAATTGAATATTGAAAACAACCAAATTGAATATTGACTACAACCAAATTGAATATTGAAAACAACCAAATTGAATATTGAAAACAACCAAATTGAATATTGAACACAACCAAATTGAATATTGAACACAACCAAATTGAATATATGAACACAACCAAATTGAATATTGAAAACAACCAAATTGAATATTGAACACAACCAAATTGAATATTGAACACAACCAAATTGAATATATGAACACAACCAAATTGAATATATGAACACAACCAAATTGAATATATGAACACAACCAAATTGAATATATGAACACAACCAAATTGAATATTGACTACAACCAAATTGAATATTGACTACAACCAAATTGAATATTGAACACAACCAAATTGAATATTGAAAACAACTAAATTGAATATTGAACACAACCAAATTGAATATTGAACACAACCAAATGTAATATATGAACACAACCAAATTGAATATATGAACACAACCAAATTGAATATATGAACACAACCAAATTGAATATTGACTACAACCAAATTGAATATTGAACACAACCAAATTGAATATTGAAAACAACCAAATTGAATATTGACTACAACCAAATTGAATATATGAACACAACCAAATTGAATATTGAAAACAACCAAATTGAATATTGAACACAACCAAATTGAATATTGAACACAACCAAATTGAATATTGAACACAACCAAATTGAATATATGAACACAACCAAATTGAATATCAAACACAAGCAAGTACAATATTAAACACAACCATGTAGAACATTAAACACAATCAAATAGAATATTCAACAAAACCAAGTAGAATAATCAACACAACAAAAAAGAGTAGTGAACACAATAAGGTACAATATTAAACACAGCCAAATAAAATATAAAACCCAAAAAAGTACAATATTGAATACAACCAAGTAATAAATTTTACACAACCAAGTATAATATTAAAAACCAATTAAATAGAATATTGAACACAATCAAGTACAATACTGAACACAACTAAATAGAATATCGAACAAAAACAAGTGCAATATTGGACACAACCCTGTAAAATATTTTACACAAAAAGTTAAATAAAAACCACAACCAAATAGAATATTGAACACAATACAGTACAATCTTGATTGCAACTAAATAGAATATAGAACAAAACCAAGTTCAATGTTGAACACAATAAAGTACAATACTGAACACAGCAAAATACAATACTGAACACAACCAAGTACAATTTTGAACACAGTCAAGTAGAATACTGAAAAAAAAATGCGTACAGTATTGAACACAACTACTGTTTATATATAGGTTTATATGTTTAGTTATAGAGATAGGTTATCTCGGCCACAGTTCGATACAAAACACCTGATGAAGGCCGGGGGGCAAAACGGCCGAAACGTTGTGACTATAACAACCAAGATGATGAAGTCAGTCCGACAATCTCAATAAATGAAACGCCTCATCTCAAAAATACAGACAATTACTATGTACATAATAGCATATATTTATCTATATCATTGGACTATTCTGTTCCAAAAACCTTCTAATTAGAGTACTTAGTTATCGTTTAGAGTAAATTATGCATTTGGTTTCCTTATGCAACGTTACTTTACAATTTGGGCTGGTGCATATGCTACTAGTCTCTCGCTCCTTGACAAGGTTAAAAAAAGAATCGTCAATCTGGTAGGCCCTGAACTGGCATCTAAGCTTCAGCTTCTGTCCCATCGACGAAACGTTGCATCCCCAGGTCTGTTCTACAAGTATTTTAATGGTGAATGCTCTGACGAACTGCAGACACTTGTGCCTCCACAACGTAGACACCTTCGAAAAACCCGACAAGCAGCTAAATCCCCACCCCACACAGTAGAAATCCCTAGATGTAAAAGATCTTTCTACTCCAGTAGTTTCTTTCCCAGAACCGCTAGACTCTGGAATTCCATTCCAAGTTCCTGCTTCCCCAACTGTAATGACATGCAGACGTTCAAGTGCAACGTGAACCAACATTTTGCTGCCCAAATCCCAACATAGTGCCCCAGTAGTTGCTGCCCCTGATAGTAGCCCCCTACACCAAAGTGGCAATGCGCCTTGTTTAGGGTGAAAATGTAATTAAAAAAAAAATAATAATAATAATACATTCCAATTACAAGCGTGCTAGAACCTGTGATTATTTTAGTTAATCGTTTTCGGGTGTTTAATTATTAAGTGTGCAAAGTGCACTCACCTTTATCCAAATAAAACATATGTATACTCTACTAAAATTTGAAAGATAAACAACATAAATGAAAGAATGACAACAATCAAAATTACGTTCATATACAAATATTGAAAATCTTTGCCACGATAGAGTAGAAAATATTTCATTATACCACCTATATTCTTATCATATAAACAGGTTTTTATATCCATTCACTAGCTGTTAATAGGTGTATAGATAGGTTTTCTAAATGTAAAGCCATATATATATATATATTCCCTTACTTAATTTTAAATTTAACATTATATTTTTATAAAAGAAAATACATTTTTTTTCTTCTTCTATTTGACAACTAGTCGTCTTCAGTGACACATAAGCCATATTACGTTGCCTGAGGAGGACTTTTGGTTTTTGCCAACCAATTGTCCGAAACAGTAGCGTATTCAGTGTATCGACTATGTAATATTTGTCTATATAAATAAAAATATTATATAAAAAATGAAAAATATTACAATGAGGCCCTTAAAAACTCGGGATATAATTCACAAATTAAATTCATAAATAAAAATGATAGAAACATAAACTGCATTGAAAATAAACCTATTAAGAGCGTAATAACATATAATATGGCAATGTCTTCCCGTATGCGAGTTAAGAAAAATAACCAAGAGACAAAAAAAGATAAAACCAAACCACAAATATTAGATAATAATACAAATAAACAGCAAACCAAAACCCGTAAACGTAAGAATAGACATAAGGAGACCCTATGGTTCAACCCTCCATATTCCAAAAACCTAGAGACAAACATAGCCAGAGAATTTTTTAAAATATTAGATAAGAACTTTAAAGCCCCCCATAGATATAATAAAATTTTCAATAAGAACACAATCAAAGTCTCTTACTCTACTATGCCTAACCTTTATCAAAAAATAATAAGCTCTAATAGTAAGAAAATTAATAAGGTACAAAATACAGCTATACAAAATATATCGGACTGTAACTGTAGAAGAAAAAATAAATGTCCCCTACAAGGCTCCTGTAAAATTAAAAATGTTATCTATAGCTGCACAGTATCAAAAACTCCAAATATACAAGAACCTATTAACAGCCATAACTCAACTACCAGATTAAATAATAACACCAACTTAAACCAATCTACCGATCAATTACAAATCAACCCACCATATAATAATCCAGCACCAGACCTAACGGAAAATAATCACAATAAGCAAGAGGTAATATATTTTGGTTCCACATCTGGCCTAATAAAACATAGAATTTCAACGCACAAACATTCTTTTAAAAATAACTCTCTGCCAAACCAAACTACTCTATCCAACTATATTTGGCAACTAAAAAATAGCAATATTTCTTGCAACTTAAAATGGCGAATTAATGAGACTTGCAAATCATATAAACCAGGAGATAAATTTTGTGCACTATGTACAAAAGAGACCCTAAAAATGTTAAAATATGAAGATATAAAAAATGCAACCACACTATTAAATTCAAGACAGGAACTAATATTTACATGCAGTCATAAACGTTGGTTTAAATTTAATAAATATAAACCACCTTAAATCATTAAAAATTACTTATTAGTAAAAATAGATTACAATTTTTTTTATAAATTAAGTTAGACTAATTATCCCCCTTACACCCTTTAAATAAAAAAGTAAAGAAAATATGACAATTATCTTCCCTTACAACATGTAATTACACAAACAACATTCGAAATATAAACCGTAGCGTCTTTAAATCAAAAGTATGCTAACGGAAATAATTTATTGCACGGGCGTCCCCCCTTTTAAAATTCATCATTCAATAAGGTAAAAAGCTATAGCAAACATCTAAATGAGTATTTTAACCATAGTTCCTGATTTCAAAAGGCGAAAAATTAAAAGGTAAATTTCTCTATATATTTTTATGTATATACCTGTATATCTATGTATATGTATATATGTGTCTATTTTTCATATATATGCATGTATATATTTGTAATGTGGTACTTAAAGCAAACTTATAATTTAAATTCAAATCTATATTTTACTCTATTTCTTTTCTATCTCTAACCCATATTAATTTTCTTATAAATTTTAAATTCAGACCTTTTATTTCAATTTTTTCAGATATCTCTGCCTTACTTTTAATGCTAGGTTTATTTATGGTGTCTTTTAAATTTAATAAAAACCCTTCAAAATTTGCTGACGAGGAGACCTTGCTTATTAAAAAACTATATGTAATTATTGTACGTAACTTGATGTCTACCACAATAAAAAGCATTGTTTTCCGAAACGATCGTACAGATAATTGATTTTGTTGTTGTTCCTTCTTATGAAACGGATTTTTAATTTAATTATAATTTGATTTTTAAATTTTAAATCATCAATCACATTACTTTATATATATATATATATATATATATATATATATATATATATATATATATATATATATATATATAACGATAAATAACCACAGGATTCGCGCATAAGCCTGAAGAGTCCTAGAGTTGATGAAACGCGGAATATTCAGTGTAGCTTAATCGCCATATATATTTTATAAATTACTAACTAGCTCTACATACGTATTGAGCACTTTTGAAGCAAATACTTAAAGTTTACGCATAAATTTATACTTTCGTATATTAATTTTGTGGGTAAATTAAGTTGTTATATTATATATATATATATTCAGCATTTACTTCAACAGTGCAATATATATATATATATATATATATATATATATATATATATATATATATATATATATTGAGAGAGAGAGAAAAGGGGAGAAAGGGGAGATTTATGTATATTCTCTCCCCATCATGTAGAATGAGAGAACATTATTGAAAAAAATATCCAAATGAACTTGTTCTGCTAAACAAGAATTATCGCAATCCAAAATGAGAGAAGCCTGCAATGCTTCTCATTGGTTTCTCTAAGAGAGTATTAGCTCCAACCACATTATCTCGTGAAAATAAAATCTTGCTAGCGAGCGGTGTCTCCCAAATAGTTACCCCGTCAAGCGCATAGCAGATGATGTCAACGAGCTAAAGGAAAGAAGCCTAACAGGGTTATGTCCCTTGCTGTATTATTATTTTTTTCTTCTTTCTTTTTCATTTTCCGATTAGGTCCAGGAGATACGTGGCATGCAGATGACGAAACGTAATCGCAGATTCTGTGAATAGTTCTTTGGTATAGAAGAAGTAACATATACAAAAAAAAAAAAAAAAAAACACAGAAAAAGAAAGAAGACATGTCGGAGTAGACAAGATCGATCCCCGAAGATTTTTTCAAAGCGTTTAATATCCTAAAGAATAAAAAGTAAATATTAACACTTAACATGAGGATGTCATATTTCCTAAAGCAATGCAATGTAGACAACAATGCGGCGAAACGTGTGAAGCTACCTCGCGGTACACTGCTGTTTATAAAAACTTGGGCGATTTCCCCAATTCAAAAAAAAAATTATTTATTACATTTTCACCCCAAACAAGACACCTTGCTACTTTAATGTAAGGGGCTACTATCAGGGACATAAGCTACAGGGGTACTATGTAGGGAGTTGGGCAGCAAGATATCTGTTCACATTACACTTGAACTTCTGCATGTCAGCACAGTTGGGGAAGCAGGGAGCCGGAAGAGAGTTCCAAAGTCTAGCAGTTCTGGGGAAGAAACTACTGGAGTAGAAAGTTCTCTTACATCTAGGGATCTCTACTGCTTGTTGGGTTTGTCGGTGGTGTTTACGTCGAGGGGGTACAAGTGCTTGCAGTTTGTCGGAGCATTCACCATTAAAATACTTGTAGAAGAGGCAGAGGGATGCAACATTTCGTCGATGGGATTTTGATGACAATAAAAGTATAAAAGAGTATAACATCTGTTGATCCGTATTGAAGCACGGAGAACGTCAGGTCTCACGGCTAGTATGCATATGTATATATATATATATATTTTAAATACGTCACATGATGTAGGCATTTGCGTTTAAGGGAACAAAAACTCCTCATTACTTGGGTATACTCCTTTAAATGGAATAGATTTTACTGCTACTATAATTAATAATAAAAAAATTAACTTAATATTCAAGCAACAAAAAAAAAACAGTGTATATTTTCAAGTACGTCTAAGAAGACCAGTGTTAAAAAGTAAGACAATGTCGTTGTAAGTTCGATCCCTGCCAAAGTCTAGCCATGCTGATGGTTGCTAGTAAGCAAGAAACGTGGGAGGTAACTGTGGTCTAGTAGTTAACGACACGTACTGCCGACCTGGATTTCTCAAGTTCGAGTCCAGCTTGTTCCACAAAAACCACTTTCACTTGAGCAACGTTCGTGTTGTCTCTCCCGTAATTCCACGATTTCTTTCTGGACAGATTCTGACTAGAAAATTATCGGGGAAACCAATGCCAAAAATAGAATCTTTCAATACATGCGATGAACAAGAAACGTGATTTTGCAGGGCTCATAACAGAACACATAATGAGCGCGTATGAAAATACCAGCATCAAGCTAGCAGGGAGGCCCGGCAAAGCCCGATCGTAAAGTACGCTTAAATATGATATAAGTATATATAAGTATTATATGAAAATACCAGCATCAAGCAACGGATGGCTGATAAGCGATTGTATTAGCAGCAGACGCTCTGATATTATTGTATCTATTTTGTTAAAACTGCAAAAGTATTTATCTAAGCTAGCAGGGACGCCCGGCAAAGCCCGATCGTAAAGTATGCTTAAATATGATATTTAAGTCTTGCAGATTTCGAATATATTACTATAGAATTAGTTTTCTATCGATTTTTATGTATTATAAAATTGCAATTTAAAAAAAAAAAAAATTTATATATATATCACTTGGGTGCAGTAGCTTGAATCGAAACCGAAATAAAAACTTATATATATATATATATATATATATATATATATATATATATATATATATATATATATATATATATATATATATATGAGAGAGAGAATAAATGACAAAAAGCTATATTCCAAAATTTATTATGGTGACCATCTCATAATTTATTCTTTAAATTCAGTTGACTTTTACAATTCTTGACAGTATCTGTTTCGTAGCGCATTTCAATATGGCGTAATGGAAAAATAAAAAAGATATATGCAGCTTCTCTTCCAATTTTCGGATTTTAATCATGTCAAATCACATTTCATTTCATTATGACGGATTGATTGTTGCTATTTCTTCTGATGAGTTAAGGGCATAATAGATTCACTGATTGATATAAAAATTAAGTGATTGATTTTGCGCTACGAAACAGATACTATCAAGAATTGTAAAAGTCAACTGAATTAAAGGAATAAATTATAAAATGGTCAACATCATGAACTTTGGAGTGTAAACTTTTGTCATTTATTCTCTATATTGCTCTGTAATTACTTTGAACTTGAGTTTCTTCAGCCATAATCGAAACCGAAACCAAAACTTATGAAGAATTTTTTATAAATTATTTATAAAAAAAAAGAGATTACTGAAGTACCATCAACTATAATCGAGACCGAAACCAAAAAAAAAAGAATTTTTGGTAAAATTATTTATGACACAAAAAGGGAAGTACATAACAATTAAACGACCCGGATGCAGGCGTGACACAGAAAAGAATACACACGCTATCGTATTAATATATAGACGATTGAGCTTCCTCTCGTATTCTTCTATTTATAATCCATGTTTAACTTGCATACGCAAGAATAGGAACTGTAAATGCATTGCAAAGTCTTTAGAGATGTTGATATGTTCTTATTGTCCACAGTGTTATAGATGTAATAGATACTGCATAATCACATCAGATCACCGAAGTTAAGTAACGTTGAGCCTGGTCAGTACTAAAATGGGTGACCATTTGGGAATTCCAGGTACTGCATGTGCTTTCCACTCATCTCGGTATTGTTTCCAGTCGTCCTGTACTCCTCTTTGCCACTGGACTCAAACAGTACCCATTCAGAAGGAGCGTAGTTGTTTATTGCCCAATCCTTGTCTCACAATTACACGCGCAGCAACCCTTACAGAGGGTATCCATTGTCTCTTGAGACTGAACAGAGGCATCGAATAGATGCTTGAGGAGAAAGACAAGTTAAAGAGAAAACAATCGTCTGAAACCAGATGTGAATGTAATTATTACGAAAACGTCGAAGTATGCTTACTTGACCCATTTGCATATTGCAGAGAGCTTCACAACGTGCTTGAGATCAAAATACTGCAACTTTCCAAAGTCTTATGCTGATCTTTCTATAACGTAGCGCGGACGCGCGTATGCAAATGCCTGCGAAATGACGTCGCCGCTAGGGAAAAATAAAGACTTTAAAAAGGCGATCACGTAAGCGACAAGAATGACGTTCGAGATCGCGTGAAAGGCATGGATGACGTTCGAGAACACAATCACCGATGAGGGACGTCACAGCGGTCATGAGAGAATGAGGAAATTAAATGTCGTTGTGCAATAAAACAAGCGAGTTGAAGTTCTTTTCTATTTTTTGTCTCTTTTGCGACTGAGATTACAACGTGTTGATTCCAGAACTACGTTACATTTCGACCGTGCTGAGCGGTATACCTGTCTCAACCCTTATCTCTTTAGTGAACTTTTTAGTTACTGAAGATGGCATTCTTATTCTTTTGCTACAGTTGCATAGCGGTGTATATCCTGGATATGAATGTACGGAAGCTATCCCAGTCAGCCATAGATTATCGATATACAGTACGGTTCAAAGTTACGTCTGAAGACTTATTACATTTCATTTTGATCTTAACTGATACAACGGAGTTGTCGGAGGATCCCAGGGGAGATAGAATGGAACATGAACATAGCTCAGGGGTAGTCGTGAGAAAAAGGTTAGAAGGCTTGCATACTGACCGGTAGTATCGGGCACACGGGTGGGTTCGTGGACAATCTGAGTGAGGTCATAGGCAATGGCAAAGTCATGACAGAACCTCTCCTCATCATCTGTCTCATTTGAGTGGCTCAGCCATTCCACATTATGGACATTGAAGTAACTGCAAATGTGAATGTTAGCCGAAGTATGAGTAGACAGGATGTGGTTAATTTTCTCAGATATACTCTTAAAGATAGTAACCCCGCTGTTGTGGGGCGATAGAGGGCAAATATAAATGCGGTGGTGTAAGCAAGTGCAACCCGGAACCACATAATAGGTAAATCAGGGTCTTCCCTGGAGATATCCCTGCCACACGGAAAGCCATCTTTAATGTAGGCACATATTTCATGCCCATGTCGATCTGGGGGGTCAGATTTAGATGTAAAGTTAGAGTATCTTTTAATTATGAACTCATCTGTGGAAGTGGTCGGCCCTATGCCAGTTTCGCTTAGAAAGAATATGTCCGGTTTCGTCTCTTGTAATTGGGTTTCAACCTCTGGAAGGTTGGAAAGTAGACCCCTGATGTTGGAGAAGAAGACGTGATAGTAGGAGTCTACGTTGGAAGATGGGGTTCTAGGTTTATTCGTGTTTTTTTTTTTGTTTTTTTTTTTTAGATATTTCATATTGAGGTTTTGGGATTTGTGAAACAGGTCGACAAATTTGGTTAGAGCAGGACAGAGAGGGAAAGTAAGACAGAAAAAGACAGGTTTTTTTGTAGCTCATGATAACGTAAAGCCGTAACAATTACCCACTAGTATTGCCCCACCAGAAACTACTGCATGGTCAAGAATCCCTTCACCGAATGGCTATACAGCAACCCCAGTACTTTGCCCCTGCTGATAGGACAGCTTCCTTAGTGGTTAATCCAAGGTTCGGGTCCCTGACTATCAGGCGGATAACGTCAGCCCAGATAAAACGCTACCTCCAGCACCCTTATTAGTGACATATCCACAAGAATATACAGAGAAGAAGAAAATTTCCAACATCTCAGGCTACTGTTCACGAAGTACTACCGACCTGGAAAGCAGCCTTTTCTTTACCCTTTTCAGAAAAATCACTCATTGGAAATGAGGGCTGAGGGACAAAAATGGAGAAGCGTGAATTACTGGAGCTGCCGATAACACATCTACAGTGCATTATCTACTCTCCATTTAAAAAAAAGGTAAAAAGGACTTATTAATATCTACTTAATATAACTCCGTTGCCCCATTCCCAGTGTTACTCCAAATTCAACACACTGCTGTAAAAACACACTACTCCAAATTCAGCACGCTTCCGTCAAAACTCCAAACCCTGTCGTCAAAACCCACTACTCATGATACACTGCTGTACAAAATGTGCTACTCCAAATTCGACAAACACTCACTACATCATATTTGACACACTGTTGCTACACCCAATTCGAAATATTGTTGTCAAAACTCGCTACTCAAATTCGGCACACTGCTGTCAAAAATCATAACTCCAAATGCGACACAGTGCCATAAATACTTGCTTCTCAAAAGTCGACAAACTGCTATGAGAACTCGCTAATCCAAATTCGACATATTTCTGTCAAAGTCCTCTTATCTAAATTGGACACACTGCTGTCAAAACTTGCTAGTCTACATCCGAAACACTACTGTCAAAACTCGCTACTCTAAATTCGACACACTGCTGTCAAAACTGGTTACTCCAAATTCTACACACTGCCGTTAAAACTCGCTACCTGAAATTTGATACGCTACCGTAAAAATGTGCTGCTCCAAATTCGTCACACTGCTGTCAAAACTCGCTACTCTAAATTCGACATACTGTTGTTGAAACTCGCAACTCCAAATTCGACATACTTTTATCAAAACTCTGCTTAAACTTACTACTCCAAATTAGACACTCTGCTGTCAAAACTTGCTCCAATATGCCGTCTAATCTCGCTATACCAAATATAAAACACTCCTGTATAAACTCGCTACTACAAATTCGACACACTGCTATCAAACTCGCTATTTAAATTCGACAAACTGCTGTCAAATCTTGCTACTCCAAAGTCGACATACTGCTGTCAAAACTCGCTACCTCAAACTCGAAACACTGCTGTCAAACCTTACTACACCAAATTCTACATATCGATGTCAAAACTCGTTATTCCGAAGTCGACATAATGTTGCCAAAAACTCAATTCTTACATTTTGACACATTGCTGTCAAAACACTTCTCCTAATCTTACAGAATTCTGCCAAAACTTTCAAAGTCATATTTGACATACTTATACCAAAATTCGGTATTAAAAATTCGACACATTGCCGTCAAAACTCGCCACACCAAATACAACACACTGCTATTAGAATTCTCTAATCAAATTAGACACCCTGCTGTCAAAACTTGCTACTCTAAATTGGACACATTGTCATCTAAATTCGCTATACCAAATACGAAAGACTACTGTAAAACTCACTACTAGTAGGTCCACTAACTGCTGTCAAAACTCGCTTCTACAAATTCGACACACTACTGTCAAAACTCGCTATTCCAAATTCGACGCACTATTGTAGAAAACACACTGCTCCGAATTCGACACACTGCTGTCAAAATTGCTTACATAATTCGAGAAACTGCTGTAAAAACTCACTGCTCCAAATTCGAAACTCGACATTTCAAATTTTACATATTGCCGTAAAAGCTCGTTACTTTGTATTTGACAAACAGCTGTAAAAACTGCCTACTCCAAATTCGCTGCTTTAAATTCTACACACTGCTGTCAAAATTCGCTACTCCAAATTTTACACACTCCTTCAAAAACTCGCTACTTTAAGCGTGACAAATTGCTGTTAATACTTGCTACTCCAAATTCGAAACGTTGCCGTCAAAACTCGTTACCCAAATTCGAAACACTGCTGTCAAAACTCCCATTCCGAATTCGACACAATGTTACCATATATTACCAGTAAAAAGTCGACACATTGCCATCAAAATTTTCTACCCCAAATTCGGCACACTGGTGCCAAAACTCACTATTCAGAATTCGACACATTACTTTAAAAAATAGCTACTCCAAATTTGACATGGAGCTGTTGAAACTCGTTACTTAACACTGCTATCAAAACTCGCTACTCTATTTCGACACCCTCCGTTATAAATAATTACTCAAAATTCGACACACTGTTGTCAAAACTCGCTACTTCAATGTCGACATACTTCGAATTCAAATACTGTTGCCGAAACTCGAAACTCCAAATTTGACATAATTCTATCAAAATATCGTCACACTGCTGCTAAAACTCGCTATTCAAATTCGAAACATTGCCATCAAAACTCGTTACTTCAAATTCGACACACTGCTGTCAAATCTCGCTACTTCAAATTCGGCACACTCCTGTCAAAACTCGCTACTTCTAAATTCGACACACTGCTGTCAAAACTCGCTTCTGAAAAACTCGACACACTGCTGAACCAACGTTTAAATACGAAATTGACAACAGTCTCTGCAAAAACAGACTCATTTAATTCGAGGGCATCTCATTTGCATATCAGGTAATAAGATCGTAAGTATATCAAGTCAACCAGCGGCTATTTTCATTTTTTTTTTTTTTTTGTGTCTTATACTATGGCATTACAGAATGCTCCAAATTCAGGTTTGTACGAAATGTTCAGGCATTTAATCCTGATTAGTGAAAGAATAACTTTGTCTGCGACGTCAGTAGGTCAAAAAACAATTGACAAGAGACAGTTATTTACAAAGAAAGCTGTGATTGGAAACTATGTTGCTTAAAGTAGCGGCAAAAGTGGCGTTTGCTGACGTATACAAAGCTTATTTAGAAGATTGATTTTGGGTACGTAAAAGAAAAAGTTGACACGCAGATTAGTCAGACAGAAGGAAGCTGGCAGATAAGCACAATAGACGAGAAAAAAAGGGAGTCTGCTGTAATGTTTCCAAGTAGGTTTGGTTGGTTGTTTTTGTTTTACGGCATATCAACCCTTTTCAGGTTATTTAATGCCGAATCTAGTTATTTTGAGGAACGATTTTTTATGGAGTATATTTTTTTTTAGGTCAGATTCTATTTAACCCATAGTTGGGACCCTAACAGGAACTACTACTCCGGGTCAGAGTGGACCTGGGAGCAATGGCAATTAAAGGGTGGCTCTACACTCCCCAAGGCCTGCAAGGTGGGGCTTCACCATCGGATATAGTTTTAGGTCATATCCGAGAAAGCATACATTTTATAAAAAAAAAATGCTCTTTTTATTTTATATTAAGGAAGACAAATCTTGTAGTGACAGAAAGGTCAGTAGAGCTACAATTTAATATTATAATGCTAAAACTATTATTCTAAATGGGCCAGTTTTAGTGTCAAGATTAGATAGTTGTCGATCCTAAATAATGCCTACATTTTTTTTTATTTCGCCCGAATAAACCAGAAAGAATTGCAAATTTAATTATCATGATGACTGAACTTATGCAGCCATGAACTGAAGGAGATGCGCCGCTGTACAACTCATGCTCTCTAAAGAGCCAAGTTATGAAAATAGGACCATTGCCAGCACAAAATACATCGCTCGATTGCAACGAATAACAGGGATGTGCCCAGGGTGATAAAAACTAAGTTTCTTGGCCAATGTTATGGTCTTTGGCGTGTTTCAAGTGGGGCAACATCATGTCGCCTCATACCTTCGAAGTCGGCTTGAAAATCAACACCAAAATGTACGTGGATATGCTGAAGAGTGTTGTGATCCCTTGGTGCAATTAAGTGGCCGTTGGCAGACCCTGGTTGTGCAGCAGTACTTGGCTCACAAGTTCAAAAAGATCTAGGTTGGCCTCAGGAGTGCTACGATTTTATACTCTTCTCTCACTGGCCTCCCTTCTCCTCCTGCCTGAACTCACTGATCAACTTCGTTTAGTCATACGTCGAAACCGTCACCAACATGACCTGCTATAACACAAAAACCAGCCTAATCGCCACCATCCGCCGAGTATTCGCCGAGCTCCCACCGGCGCTTGTGGAAAAGGCATGCTCCTAGTTTCGGACCCGTATCGAGGTGGTGATTGAAGCTGAAAGCGGCTACATTGAATAAATGTCGATTCTACTACATAATAAAGTTACCTGAATTGATTTTTTTTCAATAGAATCTTTAAAATAAAGCTGTAGTGTTGTTTTCTTTAAGGGCGACAGTTTTATCGTTCCATCCTATAGTTTTTCTCTGTGACTTTTTGACACTTTTATGATATTTTTTTCTGACGCGTAGAATATTCTAGATTGGGAATTGATCTACCTCTCGTAGATGGCTACTTAGCTAGTGGCAAGGTAATTACACCCGCCTTACGTGCAACTAAGTGTATATAGTATTCAACATATACATTCTTGGTGTTCATATCCTGAAGGCAGCGTATTGCCTAGGGCTCGTATCTTCTATTTACGACCAGCCTGCACGTTGAAATGAGTAGTTGAAAAAAAAAAAGCGGGATGTTCCTTTCAAATGAAACCCATTCAGAGCCATCTTTTTTTTTTTTTTTTTTACCTTTATATAATTTTTTTTCTGTAATTTTCACCTCCGGCATTAGCCTGGATCTCCCCCCCCCCCACGCACACATCTTTTTTGTTTGTTTTTTTTTGTTTGTTTGTTTGTTTCGTTTTCTATTTAGCCACGAAATGAGAAGAAATTGAAGAGGTTTGTGGGTTGCGATCTTAGATTTGGATATTTCAACATGATATAAAAGACGCAATATCTCATCTTTAGATTTTAGCTATGATTCGCTTTTATTATTATTATTATTATTATTATTATTATTATTATTATTATTATTGGTTCACAAAGAGCTTTCACACGGGTCATCAAAGGTCTCCCATTGAAAACATGTGGTGTTCTCTGGAAGCTGAGTGACAACAAGTCTCCCCAGATTGCCTCACAACGAGCTTTCACACAGGTCATCAACGACCTCTCCTTGAAAAATAAATCTGTGGTGTTCCCTGAACTGAGTGACAACAAGTATTTCCATAAAATTTGCAAATAAATTTGCATTATCGCAACAGCCTCTCACCATTGATTTCTCGGTAGCAGCAGCCATTGGTCTCCACTGGAATTTGAATGGCAATAAGCCTCCCCAAGGTCCCAGTTCTCTTCGCACTTGTCCGGCGGAGGTCTGATTAGCGCTCTCTCGCCGACCTTTCCATCCTCCTTGACCATTTTCGACTATTTGGCATCACTCTTTTAGGAGGGCGCGGTGATGGGAGGGGATGGGTGAAGGGATGGGGAACTTGTAAATATGGAACTTCAATGTTCTTGGTTGCCTCTAATGCTTCTTCATGCTTTGCTTCTGTAGCAGTTTGTCTGCCCTGCGCAGGTGGTTAATGTGTATTAATCTCCGCATTCAAGGGGTTTCCTTAATATTTCACACAGTTTTCATTATCGTTATTCGTTGTATCTTTGCAGCCATTCCTCTGATTCCAGTTTCTCCGATTATTATTATTATTATTATTATTATTATTATTATTATTATTATTATTAATCCCCGATTTTTTAGGTGGTCTTTAGACCTCTGCTATTGTGGGTACCACCAACATCCCTGGGAAAACCCTTGATCTTTGTAAACTCCTGGTTTTAAGCTGGGATTGAGAAAAATTCTCTGGAAATAAATCTCATCTCTTTTCAAGGAGATCTTGAAATCAAAATTCTTCTTCTTAATATTATTTTTATCATTATTATTATTATTATTATTATTGGCATCATCATCATCATCATCATCATCATCATCATCATCATCATCATCATCATCATCATCACCTCCCTGGGAGTTTTCACACATGTTATAATCAGAGATTGCTCACTGACAACAACCGGTGGGATACAGTTTGAACCAGATAGTCCATTTCCTTTTTGTTTTTTGTTTTTTTTGCCAAACAATTTCAGATCGTCCATACGAGAGGCGTGCAATAAGTAATGCTCCTGACTCACTTCCCACAGCAGTAGAGCAACGAAACTTGGCACAGTTATTAGTCTTTCTTTACATAGGAACCACCCTGAGTTATGCATTTCTCCCATCGTTTGATGCAGCTCTGGAGACCGTTTTTGTAGAACACCCCAGGTTGGTCCTCCAACCACGACGTGACTTCAGAAATCAAGGCTGCATCATCTGGGAAACGCTTTCCTTTCAAAAACAACTTCATGACTGGGAAGAGGTAAAATCAGAGGGTGCAAGGTCAGGAGAGTGGGGAGGATGGGGAAGGATTTCATAAACACACGCCCGTGCTTCTGATCTGGTTACATGCGAGTTGTGGACCGGAGCGTTGTCCTGTAGGAGGAGGGTACCTTTGCTGATCTTGCCCCGCCTCTTGACTTTGATAGCTTCCCTTAATTTCCTCAAAAGTGAAGCATAATAGGCTCCTGTAATTATGGTACCCTTTGCCAGGAAATCTGTCGTCACTACTCCGTCCTGGTCCCCGAAGACTGAGCATGGCCTTGCCAGCGGAGGGCTGCAGCCTTGCCTTCTTTGGAGGTGGTGAGTCCAAGTGCTTCCACTGCCTTGACTGGGCTTTGGTCTCTGGATCATAGTGATGGACTCAGGTTTCATCCTGTATAACCAGACTTTTAAAAAACTTTGACTCATCTTCTTGTCACATTTCCAAATTCATCTTCGAGCACTCGACGCGTTATCTCTTCGGGAATGATGTGTGCAACCTGGGAATCCATCTGGCAGACACCTTATGCATATGCAAATGGTCATGAATGATAGTTTCCACAGACCCTGTACTAATCTTGACATATTGGGCTGTTTGCCGAATAGTAATGCGCCGTTCTTCCAAAATGGCAGCCTCAACTTGACGGACAGATGCCTCATCAATGACAGAAGGTGGGCGACCAGGTCTGGAAGTTGTTTTCACAGACTTCCAGCCATGTTTGAATTCACGATGCCAGCGTTTTACAAGGTCATATGATGGGACATTATCACCATAAGTTTCTTTCATTTCATCAAAAGTCTCCTGTGGTGTGCGTCCTTTCAAATACAAAAACCGGATCACTGCTCGACGTTCAACAGGCTTCATTTCACACCTGACCCAGTTCAAACACCTGTAAAACAGAACCCGCAATTAGTTCAGAGCTGTAATTTGCCACATAAGCTAGATCATACAACTGGAAGTGAGTCAGGGGCATTATTTATTGGTCGCCCCTCATAAATAACATGTGACTGATCCCCGGTCGATTCTTCTCCAGTTGGTATCATATTTTTGTCTCTCTTAGTACATGTGTCAATGGTAAGAGTTCTATTATGAATAGAAGTGGCGAAATAGAATTACCTTGGAAAATTATGTCGTCTGATGTTGACTGCCCCTAATATTTTCCTATCTGAAAAAAGCTTAGTTTTCAAACTTTTTCTTATGAACTCAAGTATATTTTCAGCCCCCACCACCATTTCCATCGTCCTGAGTACCCACGAATGCGGCACAATATCATAAACTTTCTTCTAATGTACCCAAGCTGCATTCAAGTTTGTTGTAGTCCTTTTGCAGTTATTTAAAATACATTTTTCCATCGATAGTTGGTCTTTTGTTCCTAAACACCTCCGTCCGTCCTTTTGTTCGACTGGTAGCGAACCGTTTATTTCAAGATGGACATATACTTTTGAACTGATTATCCCTGCCAGTGTCTTTAATAATAATAATAATAATAATAATAATAATAATAATAATAATAATAATAATAATCATCAGATTTGGTAAAAGTTGATGCAAAAAGAATGAAAAGTTTTAGTGTATAACAAACTTTTGTCTTATTATTATTATTATTATTATTATTATTATTATTATTATTATTATTATTATTATTATTATTATTATTGGCTCACATGGAGCTTTCACACAGGTCAACAAACGATCTGATTGGAAACCTGTGGTGTTCTCTGGAAGCTGAGTGACAACAAGTCTCCCCAGACGTCCATCTCTCTCCATCTCCTTCGATAGCATTTGCAAATGAATTTGCATCATCGCAACAGCCTCTTACCATTGATTTCTCGCCGGCAGTTTCCATTGGTTTATACTGGAATTTGAGTGGCACTCAGCCTACCCAAGGTCCCAGTTCTCTTTGAGCTTGTCCAGCCGAGGTTTGGCTAGTGCTCTCTCCTCGTTCTTTTAGTCCTTCTTTACCCTTCTCGGCAATTGTTGTTGTTATTATTATTATTATTATTATTATTATTATTATTATTATTATTATTCACCAGTTCTCACATAAGACTCCTAAAATTTCCAGTACTTATTTTGTACATGAATTTTCATCATCGCAACAGCCGTTTGCCATTGACTTCTCTTCGCCAACACCAAAACTTAGGTGGTAATAAGCCTCCCCAATGTACTAGTTCTCTAAGCACACCTCCATGGAGGTCTGGTTAATGATTTCTCTCCACGGTCTTTCCATCCTCCTCGATCCTTCTCGACTATTTAGTATGGCGCTAATCGATGCCTGCACTACATTTTTGAGGGGGGGGGAGTTAATCTACAATTATACGGATTCAGTTTTCTTAGTTTCATGTTGTGTTCTTCCATCTTTTTTGCTTTACTTCTGTGGTGGGTTTGCGTTTGTACCTCATGTGTAATTGTCTCCGCGTTCAAGGGTTTTCCTTAATATTTAGCCGGTTTCATTATTGCTGTAATTATTATTGTTATTATCATTACTAATATTACTAATATTATTATTATTATTAGTAGTAGTAGTAGTAGTAGTAGTAGTAGTAGTAGTAGTAGCAGCAGCAGCAGTAGTAGTAGTAGTAGTATTCGTCACTATGTGTTCTCATACAGGTCACTCTCAGATATTAACTTGTACTGTTCCCCAAAGTCTGGGTGACAACAAGATGGACTTTACTCTCCACCTCTTTCGATAAACGTTAGAAAATAACTTTGCGTTATCGCAACTGCTGCTTACCAATTTATTTCACAATATCCTAGCACTCTCCGACCTCTTCCGGTGCTTTGCCTCCCCAATCCTTCCATCTTCCTTGACATTGCATGACTATTTTGTGAACCATGTCGAAATTAGTATAAATCCGAACGCATTTCAGGTGATAACATTAACAGCTACATGAGTGTCATGTCAAAATAAGTAAAATGATTGGGTGCTGGTTTGGATTATAGATCTTTTAAATCGACGCATTTCGGGTGAAAACATTATTACTTATATATCATTTTGAAATTGGTATAAATTCTCAAAATGATAGAAAATAAATGAATATAAAAAATATTTATAGGAAAAAAAACAAGAAACGCGCGCCTCATTTGAACAAATATCGAAGACTACAAAAACAAAAAATATATAATCGATATTTTTATTTTATTTTCCTGTTAATAAACTTTATATGATCATTTTTCTCTTCTTTATACGAAAACTACAACCAGAGTCAGCGTCGATTTATTATTATTATTATTATTATTATTATTATTATTATTATTATTTGGAAGTTAACTTAAAAAAAATCAACCAAGTTGAGTGATCTTTTTTCAGCGGGCGACCAAAAGAGAGATGATTGTCAAACTACCGCATCCAGTATCCGGACCGTAGCGTTATATCAACCCTGTATTCATGGAAGCGACTGAGACTGCGTCGTTGGTCTTTTGTAGACGTTCGAGCCGAACCACCTAGGACTACACTGATAACTATTCGGACACTACGGTCGTCATCATGTTGCATCTTAATCGTCGGAGGCCGGGTCTTCGCACAATGTTATGAAAAATTTTAAAAGAAATATGTTTAGCAACCTTTTTTTAATACTGCTTTGTTGTGTATGGCCACGCTCAATAATCTGAAACAAATGCTAGAGCAATAACTTTTTAATAAAGTAGGATACTCAGTAAACAATACATCATATATAAAATAGTACTCTATTTAATAAATGTATTAGGTACGTGCAATAATGCAGTGGGCCACTAGATGCTGAATCCAAATATACTCAATATACTAACTACAGCTGGTATGTGTATTAATATAATTTAAATCTTATAATGCTTAATGTTGAATTGAATAGTGCTCAATGACCTAAACAGAATATATAAGGGCCGAGAGAGAGATAGAGACACACAGAGAGAGAAAGAGAGGGAAAAAGAGTGAGGGGGTAGTAAGAAAATAGATATAGAAAAAATAGAAATAAAGAAGAGGGGTTGAAAGACAGTAGATTTAATTATATATATTTTTTTTATATATTTTATATCAAACTATATCAAACGTTGCCCGGGTGTTTGGAGGTGTTTGTTGAGCAAAAAAAAAAAAAAAAGCGGGGGGGTAGTAGGCAGGCAGGTTCGAACCCGTGATGCGAAGGCGGAAAAGAAAGCGAAAGAAAATCTGACGTCTTATCGCTACTTCGTGACGTGACCGGAAGTTCGGAAGGTTAAAATTAGGCAAAGTCAATCCAACTGATACGATGACTTACAAAAATGGCTCGCAAAAAATCAACCCCTCCTTGTAAAAAACTGTCCAGTTGAGGGTGAGAGAATTAATGTTTTGGGCCAATTTTTCGATATTTGTCGTCTGAGGTGTCGGCTTAAAAATGATATCGATCTCGTGAACATCTGTCGAATGTTTTAGACAAATATACCAAAATCCATCCATCCATACATACATACATTTAAACAGACAGGTGAGATTTATATTATAGATGTTAATTTTTTATTGCAAAAATCTTTACTTTTTTACCCAAAATTTCAATTTATTACAGCCATACAAAAGCATATTCATTTTTTTTTTATAAATTTAAATTCAAAACTTAAGTAAAATATAATTTAAAAATACGAAACAAGTTAGAAAAGCATTTTTTCAAGACGTAAAAATGGTTTAACAAACAGTTTTTGAGACAAACATTAAAAATGAAGGCACATGTTTCAATACGAAATTCATCAATGTTCAATTTCCACTTTTATAAACTTTACAAAGTAAAATATAAAACTTTATTTTAAATGTAATCTAAAAAGATTATCTTATGTTATTTGCATTTTGTTGCATTTTAAAAAAAACTTTAGTTTCAAATTATATATCATTAATTGTTAAATAATAGATTAATTTAATTTTATCTATATCTAAAAACATAATTTCTTTTGCGCTGTCCAGAAAATTATCATATTTATCAAAACATAATTGTTTATTAATTATATTTATGGAATTTCCATGGATTCTGATAGTTATTATTATTATTATTATTATTATTATTATTGTTATTATTATTATTATTATTATTATTATTATTATTATTTCTTTATCTTCTCCGTTTTCTTCTTCGTCTTTTCTTCTTTTTTGCCTTCTTTTTACTTCTTCTTCGTCTTATTATTATTATTATTATTATTATTATTATTTCTTCGTTTTCTTCTTCTTCTATTTCTTATGCTTATTCTTATTCTTCATCTTTTTATTCCAATCATCATCATTATCATCACCATCACCATCAGTATGCTTCGTTCCACGTCTTCCCTGTCTCTTTCTTCGTGTCGCCTCAAGTAATTGAAAAACGTCGAAACCTTAAAGGCAATTTCGTTTCGCATCTCCGGCTGCCAATATCGCGTTGCCATCGAGGTATCTTTTAAACAGGAAATGATTTCGAGGAATGGAAAGAATACGGTGCCAATCTTTACGCTAAGGTATTTTTTTGTTATAAAGATTTTTAATGAATAAAATAATCTGAAATGTGGCATTTGCTGATTGCGTATGTCAGTCTTAAAGGTGGAGCTCACGATATATTTGCCAATCGTGCAAAACTAATAGCACTTATTACGTTGTACCATTTCGCACGTGGTCTTTTTAAAACGTGT
>NC_136520.1:66584932-66639274 GCF_053919585.1 Euprymna scolopes
GCAACACTATAACAGGGTTCAGAAAGCGAAGAAACCACTATTTAGACATTCAGTAACACGACACACAATAACACGACATATAAATGAACCCCTCCATAATGTCATAGTATTTAAATATAGTTCCTAAGGAAAAATAAACAGATTCAAGAATAAACACCTAATTTTAAAAGACACAGATCTGTATTTCAAAATCCGGGAGTCACAATTCAGCACGAAATGTGTTTTTTACTATGAACATCACCAATTATCGAGGCTCAATGGCTATTCGAGGATAAAAGGTTATGAGTGTCATGTATTGGTAAGACAGCACCATGATGGTTATTAATAGTGGAACTTGAGTCTACTCTTTTCATCGATGAAAAGTGAATAACGTCAATGAAAATGACCCACGTTGATGAAAAGTGAACCACGTAGATTAAAAGTGAACCACCTCGATGAAAAGTGAACCACGCTGATGATAAGTGAACTACGTCGATGAAAAGTGAACCACGTCGATTAAAGGTGAACCACGCCGATGATAAGTGAACCACGTCGATGAAAGGTGAAACACGTCGATGAAAGGTGAATATCGTCGACGAAAAGAGAACAACGCCGATAAAAATGACCCACGCTTATTAAAGGTGAACCACGTCGATTAAAGTGAGCCACCTCGATGAAAAGTGAACCACGCTGATAATAAGTGAACCACGTCGATGAAAGGTGAATCACGTCGATGAAAGGTGAACCACGCCGATGATAAGTGAACCACGTCGATGGATGTTGAACCACGTCGATTAAAGTGAACCACACCGATAATAAATGAACCACGCTTATGAACCGTGAACCACGTCGATTAAAAGTGAACCACGTCGATTAAAAGTGAACCACGTCGATTAAAGCGAACCACGTCGATGAAAAGTGAATCACGTCGATGAAAAGTGAATCACGTCGATTAAAGTGAACCACGTCGATGAAAGGTGAACCACGCCGACGATAAGTGAACCACGTCGATGAAAAGTGAACCACGTCGATTAAAGTGAACCACGCCGATGATAAGTGAACTACGTCGATTAAAGGTGACCCACGCCGATGAAATGTGACCCACGCCGATGAAACGTGAACCACGTCGATTAAAAGTGAACCACGTCGATAAATGAACCACGCCGATGATAAGTGAACTACGTCGATTAAAGGTGGCCCACGCCGATGATAAGTGAACCACGCCGATGATAAGTGAACCACGTCGATTAAAGTGAACCATGTCGATGAAAAGTGAACCACGCCGATGAAATGTGATCCACGCCGATGAACCGTGAACTACGTCGATGAAAAGTGAACCATGTCGATGATAAGTGAACCACGCCGATTAAAAATGAACCACGCCGATGAAAAGTGAACCACGCCGATTAAAAGTGAACCACCTCGATGAAAAGTGAACCACCTCGATGAAAAGTGACCAAGTCGATGAAACTTTTTAATTTTGACTACTTAGCAACTAATTTTACCGGCTCCATACTCATAAAAGAAAGGTTCGCACAAAAATCAATCATTTAACTCGCCTCGCACCGCTTTGCAAGCTTGCGTCTCAGAGAGATACACTCTGAAAAAATGGCAACGGACAGACAGACATAGTGAGTTTTATAAATTAGATTTTTATACTTTTGTCTAAGACAATTAAATAAACACGATTATCCAATTGAATAAATTGAAATAAGAGCATTAAATATAAGCCGTCAACAGTGGCCGTTTGATGAGGTTTATTTCTATTATTGTTTGTATTTCTTTTGTTACTTTAATGTCTAGGTCGAAGGTAATTAAATGAGGCAAAAAAAGAAACTATTAAATCCATACGTGAAATCTTTACAAAGATTACAATAAAATGAATCAATAAATATCAGACGTAAGTAAGAATTGGAAATATAAGTGACAAAAATGTTCTTTTTTTTCAATTTTGAATTAATGAGCTCTCGGGAATCATGTTTATAATATTTACGAGATTTAAAAAAAAATGCAAAAACCTGTTGATCGGAATACATGATCAGAATCGAGAGCATAATGTCGTTAAATTTATACTTTTGTTTTGTGTTTAGTAGATGATTTATTTGTATTTGGCAGATGAATTATTTTTATTTGACAGATGACACAAGAAAGAGTGGCATCCGATGGGTTACACACACGCAGATCAATTCCATGTAAGGAATGCCAGGCTTTCCACTATTGTCTATTGGAATGCATAGCTGACCAGAAATATCAGGCAAAACTTTGAAACAATAGACAATGGGAAATAGTAAACATTCCAGGATGAAAGAATGTTTAAATAAATCGACAAAACAGAAAGCGAGAACAGAGCAAGAACAAGCTGACACATTTTCTTCACTGCCAAACATCCACACCACGCTCTCGATACGCGCATTCACTGATGTATACACCCGCCATAACTAAATTGAAAACTGTTGTCAGTGTGGAATAAGAAAATATTATTATGGATCACCTGTGTTGTTCTATATTATCTATCAGTGTGTATGTATCGCAGACTAGTTTTAAAAAAAATCGGTTTTAGAAATTATATGGGCTGAAAAGCACATTGAACGACCGAGCGCAGCGAATATATTACAATTTTGCATTAAATACTAATCACAAACTGTTCATCAAACGGATACCATAATACTTAGTTCGGTGCAGCATATTATAACAAAGGGTCATAGAAAATTTTCAACAAGATCGATTCAGGAGTTTCCGAGAAAATATGGGACGCACAAACAAAAAGATAGAGAGACATATAAAGAGAAATATAATATATATGCACGCACACACACACACACACACACACACATATATATATATATATATTTCCTGTCCTTTTCTCTATCTTACTTTCCATCTGTATCTTGCTCTAACCAAGTATGCCGACCTGTTTCACAAATCCCAAAACCTCAATATGAAATATCTCCAGAAAAACAACTCGAATAAATCTAGAACCTTCCAACGTAGATCCCTACTACCATGTCTCCTTCTCCAACATCAGGCGTCTACGTTCCAACCTTCTAGAGGTTGAAACCCAATTACAGGAGACGAAACCGGACATATTCTTTCTAAGCGAAACTGGCATAGGGCCGACCACTTCCCTAGATGAGTTCATAATTAATGGATGCTCAAACTGAACATCTAAATCTGACCCCCAAGACCGCCATGGCCATGGAATATGTGCCTACATTAAAGATAGCTTCCCATATGGCAGGGATATCTCTAGAGAAGACCCTAATTTACCTTATATGTGCTTCCGGGTTGCACTTGCTTACTCTACTGCATTTATATTGTCCCTCTATCGACCCCATAACAGCGGAGTTACTATCTTTAAGAGTATATCTGAGAAAATAGACCACATCCTGTCTGCACATCCCTCGGCTAACATTCACATCTGTGGAGACTACAACGTCCATAACGTGGAATGGCTGAGCCACTCAAATAAGACAGACGATGAGGGGAGTTTCTGTCATGATTTTGCCATTGCTTATGACCTCACTCAGATTGTTCGGGAGCCCACCCGTGTGCGCGATACTACCGGTCAGTATGCAAGCCTTCTAGACCTTTTTCTCTCCACTTCCCCTGAGCTATGTTCATGTTCCGTTCTTTCTCCTCTAGGATCCTCCGACCACTCCGTCGTATCAGTTAAGATAAAAATGAAATGTAATAAGTCCCCAGACGTACTCCTCCACCGTACTGTATACCGATACTCCATGGCTGACTGGGATAGCTTCCGTACATTCATATCTGATCTACCTCTGCATTCATTGTTTTAAAAGGATTTGTCCTCTATAGTATTAGACCTGACCTAATGGCTAAATGTAGGCATAGACCAATTCATACCATCTAAAAAATTCCAACAAAAACCTAACAGGCAACCATGGTTCTCCCCCAGAATGTGCTGCTGCCATCGCGCACAGAAATCACTTTTTCCATAGCTACCAACGTAATAGATGCACTTAGACTAAAGCTGCTTTCAGGACTGCCAGCAACCACTGTAAAAGAGTAATAAAAAAATTCAAGAGAGCTATATGCTCAGTCCGTTTAATCCAAAGTAGCTGAGCAGCGGCTTGGTTCCCACCAGTTTTGGAAAATAACAAATAGGATCCTGCGTTCTATCCCAAACATTATCAGTGGACCTGTGGTCATCTCGTCAGCATCAGAAAAGGCCAAACGTTTTGCCAAGAACTTTGCAGCTAATTCTACTCTATGCGACGAAGGCCATCAACTCCCCATATTTCCTCCTATAACAGAAAACACGCAAGGTAACATACAAATATCTGTGCATGAGGTCACCAAGCTAATAAAGAACCTTGATTCTAGTAAAGCAACAGGCCCTGGCGACATCCCAATTATAGTGTTAAAAAAGCTTCAACCAGAACTTGCTCCCATACTTACGAAACTGTTTAAGCGTTGCCTTAAGGAGAAGTGCTTTCCAACGCCCTGGAAAACCTCATCAGTATGCCCTGTATTTAAAAATTCAGGTGATAAGTCATCTCCCTCTCAGTACAGACCAATAAGTCTCCTGTGTCATGAGTAAGTTGCTGGAATCCATATTAAATAGAGAAATAGTCAACCACCTCAGCAGAAATAACCTTCTTAATGACACGCAATATGGTTTCCGTTCTGCAAGATCTACCGCAGATGTGCTAACGGTTATATCTCATAGGATTAGTGAATCTCTTTACAAAGGCTTCCTTTCTTGACATATCAAAGGCCTTCGATAAGGTATGGCATAAAGGCATACTTCACAAAATTTTCAGCTACGGGAAATGTTTTCTCTATCATTAAATCATTTCTCTCTGATAGGCTCATAAGAGTAGTGGTCGATGGACAACAATCAGAAGCCTCCAGTATTGATGCTGGAGTCTCTCAGGGATCCATCCTGGGCTCAACTCTTTTCCTGACCTACATCAATGATCTCCCTAAACATATACTTAAATCATTCGTTGACATCTATACTGATGACACGACCATCTACGGCAACACATCAAAGGCTGTAAATTACAAAGTTCTCTTTGATTCTCTCTCCTCTGATCTCGAGCGCGTGGTTCAGTGGGGGAAGAGGTCGCTGGTTACCTTTAACGTATCTAAAACAAAGCTCCTAACTTTACATCATCAACGCTCTGATCCCCATCAATTGAAATGGATGCCTCTCGTCTAGAAGAAGCCCCATGTTTTGACAAGCTTCTGGGTTTGACCTTTACTCCTGATCTTAAATGAAACACGTACATCAAGTCTGTTGCCAAGGTCGCTGGAAAGATGGTGGGATCCTTCTACCGCTCCAGAAAAGATCTCACTACTGATGCAATTTTCTATCTATATAAAAGCCAAGTACGCCCAAGGATGGAATATTGCTGCCATATCTCGGCAGGAGCTGCTAAAAACAGCCTATCCTTCCTTGACAGAGTACAAACTAGACTTCGTGGCTTAGTGGGGGATGCCCTTTTCTCTTCCCTGCAACCTCTCTCCCACAGAAGAGACGTTGCGAGCCTATCTTTGTTTTATCGTTATTTCCATGGCAGGTGCTCGTCTGAACTCCAATCTCTAGTCCCCCCTCGCCAATCTTTCACAAAAAAACACCCGTCTAGCTGAATCCACTGTCAATAACTTTCCTCACTCTTTAACTGTGCCTAAATCAAACCGTGGATTCCATGAACAAAGCTTCTTTCTTAGAAATGCACGCCTGTGGAACTTTGTTCCGTCTGCCTGCTTCCCACCTGACTACAACCTGGATGTCCTCAAATCCAACGTAAACAAATTCCTGATGAACCGCCCCCTTAAGTAGACACTTTTATTAAATCCCCACACTAACGTACTGTACATGCAATAACCCTTATCGCTGAGTGGCTTCCGGACATTGATAAGTGTTGATCACCGTGTAAAAAAAAAACTGACACCATGGGGGTCACTTATGATAGGGAACATTAATTAGTGTTTATACATTTGTGTCAATACAGATTCCCATTACTGCCCCCTCATGTTCGTTTGAGAGGGGTTGTTTTAGTTTTGATACCCCAGAAGTTCTAAGCTGTTCCTTTACACCCATATCTCTTTTGCTATAACTTTTCAAAAATCAAAATCGATTATTTTAAGGCTCTTTTTTAACCAAGTCAACGGCGGTAGTTCTGCTAATATATATATAGTATAAACTTTTAAATAATATAGTATAAACTTTTAAATAATATAGTATAAACTTTTAAATAATATAATATAAACTTTTAAATAATATAGTATAAACTTTTAAATAATATAGTTTAAACTTTTAAATAATATAGTATAAACTTTTTAATAATATAGTATAAACTTTTAAATAATATAATATAAACTTTTAAATAATATAGTATAAACTTTTAAATAATATAGTATAAACTTTTAAATAATATAGTATACACTTTTAAATAATATAATATAAACTTTTAAATAATATAGTATAAACGTTTAAATAATATAGTATAAACTTTTAAATAATATAGTATAAACTTTTAAATAATATAATATAAACTTTTAAATAATATAGTATAAACTTTTAAATAATATAGTATAAACTTTTAAATAATATAGTATACACTTTTAAATAATATAATATAAACTTTTAAATAATATAGTATAAACGTTTAAATAATATAGTATAAACTTTTAAATAATATAGTATAAACTTTTAAATAATATAGTATAAACTTTTAAATAATATAGTATAAACTTTTAAATAATATAATATAAACTTTTAAATAATATAGTATAAACGTTTAAATAATATAGTATAAACTTTTAAATAATATAGTATAAACTTTAAAATAATATAGTATAAACTTTTAAATAATATAGTATAAACTTTTAAATAATATAGTATAAACTTTTAAATAATATAATATAAACTTTTAAATAATATAGTATAAACGTTTAAATAATATAGTATAAACTTTTAAATAATATAGTATAAACTTTTAAATAATATAGTATAAACTTTTAAATAATATAGTATAAACTTTTAAATAATATAGTATAAACTTTTAAATAATATAGTATAAACTTTTAAATAATATAGTATAAACTTTTAAATAATATAGTATAAACGTTTAAATAATATAGTATAAACTTTTAAATAATATAGTATAAACTTTTAAATAATATAGTATAAACGTTTAAATAATATAGTATAAACTTTTAAATAATATAGTATAAACGTTTAAATAATATAATATAAACTTTTAAATAATATAATATAAACTTTTTAAATAATATAGTATAAACGTTTAAATAATATAATATAAACTTTTAAATAATATAGTATAAACGTTTAAATAATATAATATAAACTTTTTAAATAATATAGTATAAACTTTTAAATAATATAGTATAAACTTTTAAATAATATAGTATAAACGTTTAAATAATATAGTATAAACGTTTAAATAATATAATATAAACTTTTTAAATAATATAGTATAAACTTTTAAATAATATAGTATAAACGTTTAAATAATATAGTATAAACTTTTAAATAATATAGTATAAACGTTTAAACAATATAGTATAAACTTTTAAATAATATAATATAAACTTTTTAAATAATATAGTATAAACTTTTAAATAATATAGTATAAACGTTTAAATAATATAGTATAAACTTTTAAATAATATAGTATAAACGTTTAAATAATATAATATAAACTTTTAAATAATATAATATAAACTTTTTAAATAATATAATATAAACTTTTTAAATAATATAGTATAAACGTTTAAATAATATAGTATAAACTTTTAAATAATATAGTATAAACGTTTAAATAATATAATATAAACTTTTAAATAATATAATATAAACTTTTTAAATAATATAATATAAACTTTTAAATAATATAATATAAACTTTTTAAATAATATAATATAAACTTTTTAAATAATATAGTATAAACGTTTAAATAATATAGTATAAACTTTTAAATAATATAGTATAAACGTTTAAATAATATAATATAAACTTTTAAATAATATAATATAAACTTTTTAAATAATATAATATAAACTTTTTAAATAATATAGTATAAACGTTTAAATAATATAGTATAAACTTTTAAATAATATAGTATAAACGTTTAAATAATATAATATAAACTTTTAAATAATATAATATAAACTTTTTAAATAATATAATATAAACTTTTAAATAATATAATATAAACTTTTTAAATAATATAATATAAACTTTTTAAATAATATAGTATAAACGTTTAAATAATATAGTATAAACTTTTAAATAATATAGTATAAACGTTTAAATAATATAATATAAACTTTTAAATAATATAATATAAACTTTTTAAATAATATAATATAAACTTTTAAATAATATAATATAAACTTTTTAAATAATATAGTATAAACTTTTAAATAATATAGTATAAACGTTTAAATAATATAGTATAAACTTTTAAATAATATAATATAAACTTTTAAATAATATAATATAAACTTTTTAAATAATATAATATAAACTTTTAAATAATATAGTATAAACGTTTAAATAATATAGTATAAACTTTTAAATAATATAGTATAAACTTTTAAATAATATAGTATAAACGTTTAAATAATATAGTATAAACTTTTAAATAATATAGTATAAACTTTTAAATAATATAGTATAAACTTTTAAATAATATAATATAAACTTTTAAATAATATAGTATAAACTTTTAAATAATATAGTATAAACTTTTAAAAAATATAGTATAAACTTTTAAATAATATAGTATAAACTTTTAAATAATATAGTATAAACTTTTAAATAATATAGTATAAACTTTTAAATAATATAGTATAAACTTTTAAATAATATAGTATAAACTTTTAAATAATATAGTATAAACTTTTAAATAATATAATATAAACGTTTAAATAATATAGTATAAACTTTTAAATAATATAGTATAAACTTTTAAATAATATAATATAAACTTTTAAATAATATAGTATAAACGTTTAAATAATATAGTATAAACTTTTAAATAATATAGTATAAACTTTTAAATAATATAATATAAACTTTTAAATAATATAGTATAAACGTTTAAATAATATAGTATAAACTTTTAAATAATATAGTATAAACTTTTAAATAATATAATATAAACTTTTAAATAATATAATATAAACTTTTAAATAATATAGTATAAACGTTTAAATAATATAGTATAAACTTTTAAATAATATAGTATAAACTTTTAAATAATATAGTATAAACTTTTAAATAATATAGTATAAACTTTTAAATAATATAGTATAAACTTTTAAATAATATAATATAAACTTTTAAATAATATAGTATAAACGTTTAAATAATATAGTATAAACTTTTAAATAATATAGTATAAACGTTTAAATAATATAGTATAAACGTTTAAATAATATAGTATAAACTTTTAAATAATATAGTATAAACTTTTAAATAATATAGTATAAACTTTTAAATAATATAGTATAAACGTTTAAATAATATAGTATAAACTTTTAAATAATATAGTATAAACTTTTAAATAATATAGTACAAACTTTTAAATAATATAATATAAACTTTTAAATAATATAATATAAACTTTTAAATAATATAGTATAAACTTTTAAATAATATAGTATAAACTTTTAAATAATATAGTATAAACTTTTAAATAATATAGTATAAACTTTTAAACAATATAGTATAAACTTTTAAATAATATAATATAAACTTTTTAATAATATAATATAAACTTTTAAATAATATAGTATAAACGTTTAAATAATATAGTATAAACTTTTAAATAATATAGTATAAACTTTTAAATAATATAGTATAAACGTTTAAATAATATAGTATAAACTTTTAAATAATATAGTATAAACTTTTAAATAATATAGTATAAACTTTTAAATCATATAGTATAAACGTTTAAATAATATAGTATAAACTTTTAAATAATATAATATAAACTTTTAAATAATATAGTATAAACTTTTAAATAATATAGTATAAACTTTTAAATAATATAGTATAAACTTTTAAATAATATAGTATAAACTTTTAAATAATATAGTATAAACGTTTAAATAATATAGTATAAACTTTTAAATAATATAGTATAAACTTTTAAATAATATAGTATAAACTTTTAAATAATATAGTATAAACTTTTAAATAATATAGTATAAACTTTTAAATAATATAGTATAAACTTTTAAATAATATAGTATAAACGTTTAAATAATATAGTATAAACTTTTAAATAATATAGTATAAACTTTTAAATAATATAGTATAAACGTTTAAATAATATAATATAAACTTTTAAATAATATAATATAAACTTTTTAAATAATATAGTATAAACTTTTAAATAATATAGTATAAACTTTTAAATAATATAGTATAAACTTTTAAATAATATAGTATAAACTTTTAAATAATATAATATAAACTTTTAAATAATATAGTATAAACGTTTAAATAATATAGTATAAACTTTTAAATAATATAATATAAACTTTTTAAATAATATAGTATAAACTTTTAAATAATATAATATAAACGTTTAAATAATATAGTATAAACGTTTAAATAATATAGTATAAACTTTTAAATAATATAGTATAAACGTTTAAATAATATAATATAAACTTTTAAATAATATAGTATAAACGTTTAAATAATATAGTATAAACGTTTAAATAATATAGTATAAACTTTTAAATAATATAATATAAACTTTTAAATAATATAATATAAACTTTTAAATAATATAATATAAACTTTTAAATAATATAATATAAACTTTTAAATAATATAGTATAAACTTTTAAATAATATAGTATAAACTTTTAAATAATATAGTATAAACTTTTAAATAATATAATATAAACTTTTAAATAATATAATATAAACTTTTAAATAATATAGTATAAACTTTTAAATAATATAGTATAAACTTTTAAATAATATAATATAAACTTTTAAATAATATAATATAAACTTTTAAATAATATAATATAAACTTTTAAATAATATAATATAAACTTTTAAATAATATAGTATAAACTTTTAAATAATATAATATAAACTTTTAAATAATATAGTATAAACTTTTAAATAATATAATATAAACTTTTAAATAATATAATATAAACTTTTAAATAATATAATATAAACTTTAAAATAATATAATATAAACTTTTAAATAATATAATATAAACTTTTAAATAATATAGTATAAACTTTTAAATAATATAGTATAAACTTTTAAATAATATAATATAAACTTTTAAATAATATAATATAAACTTTTAAATAATATAATATAAACTTTTAAATAATATAATATAAACTTTTAAATAATATAATATAAACTTTTAAATAATATAATATAAACTTTTAAATAATATAATATAAACTTTTAAATAATATAATATAAACTTTTAAATAATATAATATAAACTTTTAAATAATATAATATAAACTTTTAAATAATATAATATAAACTTTTAAATAATATAATATAAACTTTTAAATAATATAGTATAAACGTTTAAATAATATAATATAAACTTTTAAATAATATAATATAAACTTTTAAATAATATAATATAAACTTTTAAATAATATAATATAAACTTTTAAATAATATAGTATAAACTTTTAAATAATATAATATAAACTTTTAAATAATATAATATAAACTTTTAAATAATATAATATAAACTTTTAAATAATATAATATAAACTTTTAAATAATATAATATAAACTTTTAAATAATATAATATAAACTTTTTAATAATATAGTATAAACGTTTAAATAATATAATATAAACTTTTAAATAATATAGTATAAACTTTTAAATAATATAGTATAAACTTTTTAATAATATAGTATAAACTTTTTAATAATATAATATAAACTTTTAAATAATGTAATATAAACTTTTAAATAATATAGTATAAACTTTTAAATAATATAATATAAACTTTTTAATAATATAATATAAACTTTTAAATAATATAATATAAACTTTTTAAATAATATAGTATAAACTTTTAAATAATATAATATAAACTTTTAAATAATATAGTATAAACTTTTAAATAATATAATATAAACTTGTAAATAATATAGTATAAACTTTTAAATAATATTGTATAAACTTTTAAATAATATAATATAAACGTTTAAATAATATAATATAAACTTTTAAATAATATAATATAAACTTTTAAATAATATAATATAAACTTTTAAATAATATAGTATAAACTTTTAAATAATATAGTATAAACTTTTAAATAATATAATATAAACTTTTAAATAATATAATATAAACTTTTAAATAATATAATATAAACTTTTTAATAATATAATATAAACTTTTAAATAATATAGTATAAACTTTTAAATAATATAGTATAAACTTTTAAACAATATAGTATAAACTTTTAAATAATATAATATAAACTTTTTAATAATATAATATAAACTTTTAAATAATATAGTATAAACGTTTAAATAATATAGTATAAACTTTTAAATAATATAGTATAAACTTTTAAATAATATAGTATAAACGTTTAAATAATATAGTATAAACTTTTAAATAATATAGTATAAACTTTTAAATAATATAGTATAAACTTTTAAATCATATAGTATAAACGTTTAAATAATATAGTATAAACTTTTAAATAATATAATATAAACTTTTAAATAATATAGTATAAACTTTTAAATAATATAGTATAAACTTTTAAATAATATAGTATAAACTTTTAAATAATATAGTATAAACTTTTAAATAATATAGTATAAACGTTTAAATAATATAGTATAAACTTTTAAATAATATAGTATAAACTTTTAAATAATATAGTATAAACTTTTAAATAATATAGTATAAACTTTTAAATAATATAGTATAAACTTTTAAATAATATAGTATAAACTTTTAAATAATATAGTATAAACGTTTAAATAATATAGTATAAACTTTTAAATAATATAGTATAAACTTTTAAATAATATAGTATAAACGTTTAAATAATATAATATAAACTTTTAAATAATATAATATAAACTTTTTAAATAATATAGTATAAACTTTTAAATAATATAGTATAAACTTTTAAATAATATAGTATAAACTTTTAAATAATATAGTATAAACTTTTAAATAATATAATATAAACTTTTAAATAATATAGTATAAACGTTTAAATAATATAGTATAAACTTTTAAATAATATAATATAAACTTTTTAAATAATATAGTATAAACTTTTAAATAATATAATATAAACGTTTAAATAATATAGTATAAACGTTTAAATAATATAGTATAAACTTTTAAATAATATAGTATAAACGTTTAAATAATATAATATAAACTTTTAAATAATATAGTATAAACGTTTAAATAATATAGTATAAACGTTTAAATAATATAGTATAAACTTTTAAATAATATAATATAAACTTTTAAATAATATAATATAAACTTTTAAATAATATAATATAAACTTTTAAATAATATAATATAAACTTTTAAATAATATAGTATAAACTTTTAAATAATATAGTATAAACTTTTAAATAATATAGTATAAACTTTTAAATAATATAATATAAACTTTTAAATAATATAATATAAACTTTTAAATAATATAGTATAAACTTTTAAATAATATAGTATAAACTTTTAAATAATATAATATAAACTTTTAAATAATATAATATAAACTTTTAAATAATATAATATAAACTTTTAAATAATATAATATAAACTTTTAAATAATATAGTATAAACTTTTAAATAATATAATATAAACTTTTAAATAATATAGTATAAACTTTTAAATAATATAATATAAACTTTTAAATAATATAATATAAACTTTTAAATAATATAATATAAACTTTTAAATAATATAATATAAACTTTTAAATAATATAATATAAACTTTTAAATAATATAGTATAAACTTTTAAATAATATAGTATAAACTTTTAAATAATATAATATAAACTTTTAAATAATATAATATAAACTTTTAAATAATATAATATAAACTTTTAAATAATATAATATAAACTTTTAAATAATATAATATAAACTTTTAAATAATATAATATAAACTTTTAAATAATATAATATAAACTTTTAAATTATATAATATAAACTTTTAAATAATATAATATAAACTTTTAAATAATATAATATAAACTTTTAAATAATATAATATAAACTTTTAAATAATATAATATAAACTTTTAAATAATATAGTATAAACGTTTAAATAATATAATATAAACTTTTAAATAATATAATATAAACTTTTAAATAATATAATATAAACTTTTAAATAATATAATATAAACTTTTAAATAATATAGTATAAACTTTTAAATAATATAATATAAACTTTTAAATAATATAATATAAACTTTTAAATAATATAATATAAACTTTTAAATAATATAATATAAACTTTTAAATAATATAATATAAACTTTTAAATAATATAATATAAACTTTTTAATAATATAGTATAAACGTTTAAATAATATAATATAAACTTTTAAATAATATAGTATAAACTTTTAAATAATATAGTATAAACTTTTTAATAATATAGTATAAACTTTTTAATAATATAATATAAACTTTTAAATAATGTAATATAAACTTTTAAATAATATAGTATAAACTTTTAAATAATATAATATAAACTTTTTAATAATATAATATAAACTTTTAAATAATATAATATAAACTTTTTAAATAATATAGTATAAACTTTTAAATAATATAATATAAACTTTTAAATAATATAGTATAAACTTTTAAATAATATAATATAAACTTGTAAATAATATAGTATAAACTTTTAAATAATATTGTATAAACTTTTAAATAATATAATATAAACGTTTAAATAATATAATATAAACTTTTAAATAATATAATATAAACTTTTAAATAATATAATATAAACTTTTAAATAATATAGTATAAACTTTTAAATAATATAGTATAAACTTTTAAATAATATAATATAAACTTTTAAATAATATAATATAAACTTTTAAATAATATAATATAAACTTTTTAATAATATAATATAAACTTTTAAATAATATAATATAAACTTTTAAATAATATAATATAAACTTTTAAATAATATAATATAAACTTTTAAATAATATAATATAAACTTTTAAATAATATAGTATAAACTTTTAAATAATATAGTATAAACTTTTAAATAATATAGTATAAACTTTTAAATAATATAGTATAAACGTTTAAATAATATAGTATAAACTTTTAAATAATATAATATAAACGTTTAAATAATATAATATAAACTTTTAAATAATATAATATAAACTTTTAAATAATATAGTATAAACTTTTAAATAATATAATATAAACTTTTAAATAATATAATATAAACTTTTAAATAATATAATATAAACTTTTAAATAATATAGTATAAACGTTTAAATAATATAATATAAACGTTTAAATAATATAATATAAACTTTTAAATAATATAATATAAACTTTTAAATAATATAGTATAAACTTTTAAATAATATAATATAAACTTTTAAATAATATAATATAAACTTTTAAATAATATAAAATAAACTTTTAAATAATATAGTATAAACGTTTAGATAATATAATATAAACTTTTAAATAATATAATATAAACTTTTAAATAATATAGTATAAACTTTTAAATAATATAGTATAAACTTTTAAATAATATAGTATAAACTTTTAAATAATATAGTATAAACTTTTAAATAATATAATATAAACTTTTAAATAATATAATATAAACTTTTAAATAATATAATATAAACTTTTAAATAATATAATATAAACTTTTAAATAATATAGTATAAACTTTTAAATAAAATAGTATAAACTTTTAAATAATATAGTATAAACTTTTAAATAATATAATATAAACGTTTAAATAATATAATATAAACTTTTAAATAATATAGTATAAACTTTTAAATAATATAGTATAAACTTTTAAATAATATAATATAAACGTTTAAATAATATAATATAAACTTTTAAATAATATAGTATAAACTTTTAAATAATATAGTATAAACTTTTAAATAATATAGTATAAACTTTTAAATAATATAATATAAACGTTTAAATAATATAATATAAACTTTTAAATAATATAGTATAAACTTTTAAATAATATAGTATAAACTTTTAAATAATATAGTATAAACTTTTAAATAATATAATATAAACGTTTAAATAATATAATATAAACTTTTAAATAATATAGTATAAACTTTTAAATAATATAGTATAAACTTTTAAATAATATAATATAAACGTTTAAATAATATAATATAAACTTTTAAATAATATAATATAAACGTTTAAATAATATAATATAAACTTTTAAATAATATAGTATAAACTTTTAAATAATATAGTATAAACGTTTAAATAATATAATATAAACTTTTAAATAATATAATATAAACTTTTAAATAATATAGTATAAACTTTTAAATAATATAGTATAAACGTTTAAATAATATAATATAAACTATTAAATAATATAATATAAACTTTTAAATAATATAATATAAACTTTTAAATAATATAGTATAAACGTTTAAATAATATAATATAAACTTTTAAATAATATAATATAAACTTTTAAATAATATAGTATAAACTTTTAAATAATATAATATAAACTTTTAAATAATATAATATAAACTTTTAAATAATATAATATAAACTTTTAAATAATATAATATAAACTTTTAAATAATATAGTATAAACGTTTAAATAATATAATATAAACTTTTAAATAATATAGTATAAACTTTTAAATAATATAGTATAAACTTTTAAATAATATAGTATAAACTTTTAAATAATATAGTATAAACTTTTAAATAATATAATATAAACTTTTAAATAATATAGTAAAAACGTTTAAATAATATAGTATAAACGTTTAAATAATATAGTATAAACGTTTAAATAATATAGTATAAACTTTTAAATAATATAGTATAAACTTTTAAATAATATAGTATAAACTTTTAAATAATATAGTATAAACTTTTAAATAATATAGTATAAACGTTTAAATAATATAATATAAACTTTTAAATAATATAGTATAAACTTTTAAATAATATAATATAAACTTTTAAATAATAAAATATAAACTTTTAAATAATATAGTATAAACTTTTAAATAATATAGTATAAACGTTTAAATAATATAGTATAAACTTTTTAATAATATAGTATAAACTTTTAAATAATATAATATAAACTTTTTAATAATATAGTATAAACTTTTAAATAATATAGTATAAACTTTTAAATAATATAGTATAAACTTTTAAATAATATAGTATAAACTTTTAAATAATATAATATAAACTTTTAAATAATATAATATAAACTTTTAAATAATATAATATAAACTTTTAAATAATATAGAATAAACTTTTAAATAATATAGTATAAACTTTTAAATAATATAGTATAAACTTTTAAATAATATAATATAAACTTTTAAATAATATAATATAAACTTTTAAATAATATAATACAAACTTTTAAATAATATAGTATAAACTTTTAAATAATATAGTATAAACGTTTAAATAATATAATATAAACTTTTAAATAATATAGTATAAACTTTTAAATAATATAATATAAACTTTTAAATAATATAGTATAAACTTTTTAATAATATAGTATAAACTTTTAAATAATATAATATAAACTTTTTAATAATATAGTATAATCTTTTAAATAATATAGTATAAACTTTTTAAATAATATAGTATAAACTTTTAAATAATATAGTATAAACTTTTAAATAATATAATATAAACTTTTAAATAATATAATATAAACTTTTAAATAATATAATATAAACTTTTAAATAATATAATATAAACTTTTAAATAATATAGTATAAACTTTTAAATAATATAGTATAAACTTTTAAATAATATAGTATAAACTTTAAAATAATATAGTATAAACTTTTAAATAATATAGTATAAACTTTTAAATAATATAATATAAACTTTTAAATAATATAGTATAAACTTTTAAATAATATAATATAAACTTTTAAATAATATAGTATAAACTTTTAAATAATATAGTATAAACTTTTAAATAATATAATATAAACTTTTAAATAATATAATATAAACTTTTAAATAATATAGTATAAACTTTTAAATAATATAGTATAAACTTTTAAATAATATAGTATAAACTTTTAAATAATATAATATAAACTTTTAAATAATATAATATAAACTTTTAAATAATATAATATAAACTTTTAAATAATATAGTATAAACTTTTAAATAATATAGTATAAACTTTTAAATAATATAATATAAACTTTTAAATAATATAATATAAACTTTTAAATAATATAGTATAAACTTTTAAATAATATAATATAAACTTTTAAATAATATAATATAAACTTTTAAATAATATAATATAAACTTTTAAATAATATAATATAAACTTTTAAATAATATAGTATAAACTTTTAAATAATATAATATAAACTTTTTAATAATATAATATAAACTTTTAAATAATATAGTATAAACTTTTAAATAACATAGTATAAACTTTTAAATAATATAATATAAACTTTTAAATAATATAATATAAACTTTTAAATAATATAATATAAACTTTTAAATAATATAGTATAACTTTTAAATAATATAATATAAACTTTTAAATAATATAATATAAACTTTTAAATAATATAGTATAAACTTTTAAATAATATAATATAAACTTTTAAATAATATAATATAAACTTTTAAATAATATAGTATAAACTTTTAAATAATATAATATAAACTTTTAAATAATATAATATAAACTTTTAAATAATATAATATAAACTTTTAAATAATATAATATAAACTTTTAAATAATATAGTATAAACTTTTAAATAATATAGTATAAACTTTTAAATAATATAATATAAACTTGTAAATAATATAGTATAAACTTTTAAATAATATAATATAAACTTTTAAATAATATAATATAAACTTTTAAATAATATAATATAAACTTTTAAATAATATAATATAAACTTTTAAATAATATAATATAAACTTTTAAATAATATAATATAAACTTTTAAATAATATAATATAAACTTTAAATAATATAATATAAACTTTGAAATAATATAATATAAACTTGTAAATAATATAGTATAAACTTTTAAATAATATAGTATAAACTTTTAAATAATATAATATAAACTTTTAAATAATATAATATAAACTTTTAAATAATATAATATAAACTTTTAAATAATATAGTATAAACTTTTAAATAATATAGTATAAACTTTTAAATAATATAGTATAAACTTTTAAATAATATAATATACACTTTAATAATATAATATAAACTTTTAAATAATATAGTATAAACTTTTAAATAATATAATATAAACTTTTAAATAATATAATATAAACTTTAAAATAATATAATATAAGCTTTTAAATAATATAGTATAAACTTTTAAATAATATAATATAAACTTTTAAATAATATAATATAAACTTTTAAATAATATAATATAAACTTTTAAATAATATAGTATAAACTTTTAAATAATATAGTATAAACTTTTAAATAATATAGTATAAACTTTTAAATAATATAGTATAAACTTTTAAATAATATAGTATAAACTTTTTAATAATATAGTATAAACTTTTAAATAATATAGTATAAACTTTTAAATAATATAGTATAAACTTTTAAATAATATAGTATAAACTTTTAAATAATATAATATAAACTTTTAAATAATATAATATAAACTTTTAAATAATATAATATAAACTTTTAAATAATATAATATAAACTTTTAAATAATATAGTATAAACTTTTAAATAATATAGTATAAACTTTTAAATAATATAGTATAAACTTTAAAATAATATAGTATAAACTTTTAAATAATATAGTATAAACTTTTAAATAATATAATATAAACTTTTAAATAATATAGTATAAACTTTTAAATAATATAATATAAACTTTTAAATAATATAGTATAAACTTTTAAATAATATAGTATAAACTTTTAAATAATATAATATAAACTTTTAAATAATATAATATAAACTTTTAAATAATATAGTATAAACTTTTAAATAATATAGTATAAACTTTTAAATAATATAGTATAAACTTTTAAATAATATAATATAAACTTTTAAATAATATAATATAAACTTTTAAATAATATAATATAAACTTTTAAATAATATAGTATAAACTTTTAAATAATATAGTATAAACTTTTAAATAATATAATATAAACTTTTAAATAATATAATATAAACTTTTAAATAATATAGTATAAACTTTTAAATAATATAATATAAACTTTTAAATAATATAATATAAACGTTTAAAAAATATAATATAAACTTTTAAATAATATAATATAAACTTTTAAATAATATAGTATAAACTTTTAAATAATATAATATAAACTTTTAAATAATATAATATAAACTTTTAAATAATATAGTATAAACTTTTAAATAATATAGTATAAACTTTTAAATAATATAATATAAACTTTTAAATAATATAATATAAACTTTTAAATAATATAATATAAACTTTTAAATAATATAGTATAAACTTTTAAATAATATAATATAAACTTTTAAATAATATAATATAAACTTTTAAATAATATAGTATAAACTTTTAAATAATATAATATAAACTTTTAAATAATATAATATAAACTTTTAAATAATATAGTATAAACTTTTAAATAATATAATATAAACTTTTAAATAATATAATATAAACTTTTAAATAATATAATATAAACTTTTAAATAATATAATATAAACTTTTAAATAATATAGTATAAACTTTTTAATAATATAGTATAAACTTTTAAATAATATAATATAAACTTGTAAATAATATAGTATAAACTTTTAAATAATATAATATAAACTTTTAAATAATATAATATAAACTTTTAAATAATATAGTATAAACTTTTAAATAATATAATATAAACTTTTAAATAATATAATATAAACTTTTAAATAATATAGTATAAACTTTTAAATAATATAGTATAAACTTTTAAATAATATAGTATAAACTTTTACATAATATAATATAAACTTTTAAATAATATAATATAAACTTTTAAATAATATAGTATAAACTTTTAAATAATATAATATAAACTTTTATATAATATAATATAAATTTTAAATAATATAATATAAGCTTTTAAATAATATAGTATAAACTTTTAAATAATATAATATAAACTTTTAAATAATATAATATAAACTTTTAAATAATATAATATAAACTTTTAAATAATATAGTATAAACTTTTAAATAATATAGTATAAACTTTTAAATAATATAGTATAAACTTTTAAATAATATAGTATAAACTTTTAAATAATATAGTATAAACTTTTAAATAATATAGTATAAACTTTTAAATAATATAATATAAACTTTTAAATAATATAATATAAACTTTTAAATAATATAGTATAAACTTTTAAATAATATAGTATAAACGTTAAAATAATATAATATAAACTTTTAAATAATATAGTATAAACTTTTAAATAATATAGTATAAACTTTTAAATAATATAGTATAAACTTTTAAATAATATAATATAAACTTTTAAATAATATAATATAAACTTTTAAATAATATAATATAAACTTTTAAATAATATAATATAAACTTTTAAATAATATAGTATAAACTTTTAAATAATATAGTATAAACTTTTAAATAATATAATATAAACTTTTAAATAATATAATATAAACTTTTAAATAATATAGTATAAACTTTTAAATAATATAATATAAACTTTTAAATAATATAATATAAACGTTTAAAAAATATAATATAAACTTTTAAATAATATAATATAAACTTTTAAATAATATAGTATAAACTTTTAAATAATATAATATAAACTTTTAAATAATATAATATAAACTTTTAAATAATATAGTATAAACTTTTAAATAATATAGTATAAACTTTTAAATAATATAATATAAACTTTAAATAATATAATTAAAACTTTTAAATAATATAATATAAACTTTTAAATAATATAGTATAAACTTTTAAATAATATAATATAAACTTTTAAATAATATAATATAAACTTTTAAATAATATAGTATAAACTTTTAAATAATATAATATAAACTTTTAAATAATATAATATAAACTTTTAAATAATATAGTATAAACTTTTAAATAATATAATATAAACTTTTAAATAATATAATATAAACTTTTAAATAATATAATATAAACTTTTAAATAATATAATATAAACTTTTAAATAATATAGTATAAACTTTTTAATAATATAGTATAAACTTTTAAATAATATAATATAAACTTGTAAATAATATAGTATAAACTTTTAAATAATATAATATAAACTTTTAAATAATATAATATAAACTTTTAAATAATATAGTATAAACTTTTAAATAATATAATATAAACTTTTAAATAATATAATATAAACTTTTAAATAATATAGTATAAACTTTTAAATAATATAGTATAAACTTTTAAATAATATAGTATAAACTTTTACATAATATAATATAAACTTTTAAATAATATAATATAAACTTTTAAATAATATAGTATAAACTTTTAAATAATATAATATAAACTTTTATATAATATAATATAAATTTTAAATAATATAATATAAGCTTTTAAATAATATAGTATAAACTTTTAAATAATATAATATAAACTTTTAAATAATATAATATAAACTTTTAAATAATATAATATAAACTTTTAAATAATATAGTATAAACTTTTAAATAATATAGTATAAACTTTTAAATAATATAGTATAAACTTTTAAATAATATAGTATAAACTTTTAAATAATATAGTATAAACTTTTAAATAATATAGTATAAACTTTTAAATAATATAATATAAACCTTTTAAATAATATAGTATAAACTTTTAAATAATATAGTATAACTTTTAAATAATATAATATAAACTTTTAAATAATATAATATAAACTTTTTAATAATATAGTATAAACTTTTAAATAATATAATATAAACTTTTAAATAATATAGTATAAACTTTTAAATAATATAGTATAAACTTTTAAATAATATAGTATAAACTTTTAAATAATATAATATAAACTTTTAAATAATATAGTATAAACTTTTAAATAATATAATATAAACTTTTAAATAATATAGTATAAACTTTTTAATAATATAGTATAAACTTTTAAATAATATAATATAAACTTTTTAATAATATAGTATAAACTTTTAAATAATATAGTATAAACTTTTAAATAATATAGTATAAACTTTTAAATAATATAGTATAAACTTTTAAATAATATAATATAAACTTTTAAATAATATAATATAAACTTTTAAATAATATATATAAACTTTTAAATAATATAGTATAAACTTTTAAATAATATAGTATAAACTTTTTAATAATATAATATAAACTTTTAAATAATATAATATAAACTTTTAAATAATATAGTATAAACTTTTAAATAATATAATATAAACTTTTTAATAATATAATATAAACTTTTAAATAATATAATATAAACTTTTAAATAATATAGTATAAACTTTTAAATAATATAGTATAAACTTTTAAATAATATAGTATAAACTTTTAAATAATATAGTATAAACTTTAAAATAATATAATATAAACTTTTAAATAATATAATATAAACTTTTAAATAATATAGTATAAACTTTTAAATAATATAGTATAAACGTTAAAATAATATAATATAAACTTTTAAATAATATAGTATAAACTTTTAATAATATAGTATAAACTTTTAAATAATATAGTATAAACTTTTAAATAATATAATATAAACTTTTAAATAATATAATATAAACTTTTAAATAATATAATATAAACGATTAAATAATATAATATAAACTTTTAAATAATATAGTATAAACTTTTTAATAATATAGTATAAACTTTTAAATAATATAGTATAAACTTTTAAATAATATAGTATAAACTTTTAAATAATATAGTATAAACTTTTAAATAATATAATATAAACTTTTAAATAATATAATATAAACTTTTAAATAATATAGTATAAACTTTTAAATAATATAGTATAAACTTTTAAATAATATAGTATAAACTTTTAAATAATATAATATAAACTTTTAAATAATATAGTATAAACTTTTAAATAATATAATATAAACTTTTAAATAATATAATATAAACTTTTAAATAATATAGTATAAACTTTTAAATAATATAGTATAAACTTTTAAATAATATAGTATAAACTTTTAAATAATATAGTATAAACTTTTAAATAATATAGTATAAACTTTTAAATAATATAGTATAAACTTTTAAATAATATAATATAAACTTTTAAATAATATAGTATAAACTTTTAAATAATATAATATAAACTTTTAAATAATATAGTATAAACTTTTAAATAATATAGTATAAACTTTTAAATAATATAGTATAAACTTTTAAATAATATAATATAAACGATTAAATAATATAATATAAACTTTTAAATAATATAGTATAAACTTTTAAATAATATAATATAAACTTTTAAATAATATAGTATAAACTTTTAAATAATATAATATAAACTTTTAAATAATATAGTATAAACTTTTTAATAATATAGTATAAACTTTTAAATAATATAATATAAACTTTTTAATAATATAGTATAAACTTTTAAAATAATATAGTATAAACTTTTAAATAATATAGTATAAACTTTTAAATAATATAGTATAAACTTTTAAATAATATAATATAAACTTTTAAATAATATAATATAAACTTTAAATAATATAATATAAACTTTTAAATAATATAGTATAAACTTTTAAATAATATAGTATAAACTTTTTAATAATATAATATAAACTTTTAAATAATATAATATAAACTTTTAAATAATATAGTATAAACTTTTAAATAATATAATATAAACTTTTTAATAATATAATATAAACTTTTAAATAATATAATATAAACTTTTAAATAATATAGTATAAACTTTTAAATAATATAGTATAAACGTTTAAATAATATAATATAAACTTTTAAATAATATAATATAAACTTTTAAATAATATAATATAAACTTTTTAATAATATAATATAAACTTTTTAATAATATAATATAAACTTTTAAATAATATAATATAAACTTTTAAATAATATAGTATAAACTTTTAAATAATATAGTATAAACTTTTAAATAATATAGTATAAACTTTTAAATAATATAGTATAAACTTTTAAATAATATAATATAAACTTTTAAATAATATAATATAAACTTTTAAATAATATAGTATAAACTTTTAAATAATATAGTATAAACGTTAAAATAATATAATATAAACTTTTAAATAATATAGTATAAACTTTTAAATAATATAGTATAAACTTTTAAATAATATAGTATAAACTTTTAAATAATATAATATAAACTTTTAAATAATATAATATAAACTTTTAAATAATATAATATAAACGATTAAATAATATAATATAAACTTTTAAATAATATAGTATAAACTTTTTAATAATATAGTATAAACTTTTAAATAATATAGTATAAACTTTTAAATAATATAGTATAAACTTTTAAATAATATAGTATAAACTTTTAAATAATATAATATAAACTTTTAAATAATATAATATAAACTTTTAAATAATATAGTATAAACTTTTAAATAATATAGTATAAACTTTTAAATAATATAGTATAAACTTTTAAATAATATAATATAAACTTTTAAATAATATAGTATAAACTTTTAAATAATATAATATAAACTTTTAAATAATATAATATAAACTTTTAAATAATATAATATAAACTTTTAAATAATATAGTATAAACTTTTAAATAATATAGTATAAACTTTTAAATAATATAGTATAAACTTTTAAATAATATAGTATAAACTTTTAAATAATATAGTATAAACTTTTAAATAATATAATATAAACTTTTAAATAATATAGTATAAACTTTTAAATAATATAATATAAACTTTTAAATAATATAGTATAAACTTTTAAATAATATAGTATAAACTTTTAAATAATATAGTATAAACTTTTAAATAATATAATATAAACTTTTAAATAATATAATATAAACTTTTAAATAATATAGTATAAACTTTTAAATAATATAGTATAAACTTTTAAATAATATAATATAAACTTTTAAATAATATAGTATAAACTTTTAAATAATATAGTATAAACTTTTAAATAATATAGTATAAACTTTTAAATAATATAATATAAACTTTTAAATAATATAGTATAAACTTTTAAATAATATAGTATAAACTTTTAAATAATATAGTATAAACTTTTAAATAATATAGTATAAACTTTTAAATAATATAATATAAACTTTTAAATAATATAATATAAACTTTTAAATAATATAATATAAACGATTAAATAATATAATATAAACTTTTAAATAATATAGTATAAACTTTTTAATAATATAGTATAAACTTTTAAATAATATAGTATAAACTTTTAAATAATATAGTATAAACTTTTAAATAATATAGTATAAACTTTTAAATAATATAATATAAACTTTTAAATAATATAATATAAACTTTAAAATAATATAGTATAAACTTTTACATAATATAGTATAAACTTTTAAATAATATAGTATAAACTTTTAAATAATATAATATAAACTTTTAAATAATATAATATAAACTTTTAAATAATATAATATAAACTTTTAAATAATATAGTATAAACTTTTAAATAATATAATATAAACTTTTAAATAATATAATATAAACTTTTAAATAATATAATATAAACTTTTAAATAATATAGTATAAACTTTTAAATAATATAATATAAACTTTTAAATAATATAATATAAACTTTTAAATAATATAGTATAAACTTTTTAATAATATAATATAAACTTTTAAATAATATAATATAAACTTTTTAATAATATAGTATAAACTTTTAAATAATATAATATAAACTTTTAAATAATATAATATAAACTTTTAAATAATATAATATAAACTTTTAAATAATATAGTATAAACTTTTAAATAATATAGTATAAACTTTTAAATAATATAATATAAACTTTTAAATAATATAATATAAACTTTTAAATAATATAGTATAAACTTTTAAATAATATAATATAAACTTTTAAATAATATAATATAAACTTTTAAATAATATAGTATAAACTTTTTAATAATATAATATAAACTTTTAAATAATATAATATAAACTTTTTAATAATATAGTATAAACTTTTAAATAATATAATATAAACTTTTAAATAATATAATATAAACTTTTAAATAATATAATATAAACTTTTAAATAATATAGTATAAACTTTTAAATAATATAGTATAAACTTTTAAATAATATAGTATAAACTTTTAAATAATATAATATAAACTTTTAAATAATATAATATAAACTTTTAAATAATATAATATAAACTTTTAAATAATATAATATAAACTTTTAAATAATATAATATAAACTTTTAAATAATATAATATAAACTTTTAAATAATATAATATAAACTTTTAAATAATATAATATAAACTTTTAAATAATATAATATAAACTTTTAAATAATATAATATAAACTTTTAAATAATATAATATAAACTTTTAAATAATATAGTATAAACTTTTAAATAATATAATATAAACGTTTAAATAATATAATATATACTTTTAAATAATATAATATAAACTTTTAAATAATATAATATAAACTTTTAAATAATATAGTATAAACTTTTAAATAATATAATATAAACTTTTAAATAATATAATATAAACTTTTAAATAATATAATATAAACTTTTAAATAATATAGTATAAACTTTTAAATAATATAGTATAAACTTTTAAATAATATAATATAAACTTTTAAATAATATAGTATAAACTTTTAAATAATATAATATAAACTTTTAAATAATATAATATAAACTTTTAAATAATATAGTATAAACTTTTTAATAATATAGTATAAACTTTTAAATAATATAGTATATACTTTTAAATAATATAATATAAACTTTTAAATAATATAATATAAACTTTTAAATAATATAGTATAAACTTTTAAATAATATAATATAAACTTTTAAATAATATAATATAAACTTTTAAATAATATAGTATCAACTTTTAAATAATATAATATAAACTTTTAAATAATATAATATAAACTTTTAAATAATATAATATAAACTTTTAAATAATATAATATAAACTTTTAAATAATATAATATAAACGTTTAAATAATATAATATAAACTTTTAAATAATATAATATAAACGTTTAAATAATATAATATAAACTTTTAAATAATATAATATAAACTTTTAAATAATATAATATAAACTTTTAAATAATATAATATAAACGTTTAAATAATATAATATAAACTTTTAAATAATATAATATAAATCTTTAAATAATATAATATAAACTTTTAAATAATATAATATAAACTTTTAAACAATATAATATAAACGTTTAAATAATATAATATAAACTTTTAAATAATATAGTATAAACTTTTAAATAATATAGTATAAACTTTAAAATAATATAATATAAACTTTTAAATAATATAATATAAACGTTTAAAAAATATAATATAAACTTTTAAATAATATAATATAAACTTTTAAATAATATAGTATAAACTTTTAAATAATATAGTATAAACGTTTAAATAATATAGTATAAACTTTTAAATAATATAATATAAACTTTTGAATAATATAATATAAACTTTTAAATAATATAATATAAACTTTTAAATAATATAGTATAAACTTTTAAATAATATAATATAAACTTTTAAATAATATAATATAAACTTTTAAATAATATAGTATAAACTTTTAAATAATATAGTATAAACTTTTAAATAATATAATATAAACTTTTAAATAATATAATATAAACTTTTAAATAATATAATATAAACGATTAAATAATATAATATAAACTTTTAAATAATATAGTATAAACTTTTTAATAATATAGTATAAACTTTTAAATAATATAGTATAAACTTTTAAATAATATAGTATAAACTTTTAAATAATATAGTATAAACTTTTAAATAATATAATATAAACTTTTAAATAATATAATATAAACTTTTAAATAATATAGTATAAACTTTTAAATAATATAGTATAAACTTTTAAATAATATAGTATAAACTTTTAAATAATATAATATAAACTTTTAAATAATATAGTATAAACTTTTAAATAATATAATATAAACTTTTAAATAATATAATATAAACTTTTAAATAATATAATATAAACTTTTAAATAATATAGTATAAACTTTTAAATAATATAGTATAAACTTTTAAATAATATAGTATAAACTTTTAAATAATATAGTATAAACTTTTAAATAATATAGTATAAACTTTTAAATAATATAATATAAACTTTTAAATAATATAGTATAAACTTTTAAATAATATAATATAAACTTTTAAATAATATAGTATAAACTTTTAAATAATATAGTATAAACTTTTAAATAATATAGTATAAACTTTTAAATAATATAATATAAACTTTTAAATAATATAATATAAACTTTTAAATAATATAGTATAAACTTTTAAATAATATAGTATAAACTTTTAAATAATATAATATAAACTTTTAAATAATATAGTATAAACTTTTAAATAATATAGTATAAACTTTTAAATAATATAGTATAAACTTTTAAATAATATAATATAAACTTTTAAATAATATAGTATAAACTTTTAAATAATATAGTATAAACTTTTAAATAATATAGTATAAACTTTTAAATAATATAGTATAAACTTTTAAATAATATAATATAAACTTTTAAATAATATAATATAAACTTTTAAATAATATAATATAAACGATTAAATAATATAATATAAACTTTTAAATAATATAGTATAAACTTTTTAATAATATAGTATAAACTTTTAAATAATATAGTATAAACTTTTAAATAATATAGTATAAACTTTTAAATAATATAGTATAAACTTTTAAATAATATAATATAAACTTTTAAATAATATAATATAAACTTTTAAATAATATAGTATAAACTTTTAAATAATATAGTATAAACTTTTAAATAATATAGTATAAACTTTTAAATAATATAATATAAACTTTTAAATAATATAATATAAACTTTTAAATAATATAATATAAACTTTTAAATAATATAGTATAAACTTTTAAATAATATAATATAAACTTTTAAATAATATAATATAAACTTTTAAATAATATAATATAAACTTTTAAATAATATAGTATAAACTTTTAAATAATATAATATAAACTTTTAAATAATATAATATAAACTTTTAAATAATATAGTATAAACTTTTTAATAATATAATATAAACTTTTAAATAATATAATATAAACTTTTTAATAATATAGTATAAACTTTTAAATAATATAATATAAACTTTTAAATAATATAATATAAACTTTTAAATAATATAATATAAACTTTTAAATAATATAGTATAAACTTTTAAATAATATAGTATAAACTTTTAAATAATATAATATAAACTTTTAAATAATATAATATAAACTTTTAAATAATATAGTATAAACTTTTAAATAATATAATATAAACTTTTAAATAATATAATATAAACTTTTAAATAATATAGTATAAACTTTTTAATAATATAATATAAACTTTTAAATAATATAATATAAACTTTTTAATAATATAGTATAAACTTTTAAATAATATAATATAAACTTTTAAATAATATAATATAAACTTTTAAATAATATAATATAAACTTTTAAATAATATAGTATAAACTTTTAAATAATATAGTATAAACTTTTAAATAATATAGTATAAACTTTTAAATAATATAATATAAACTTTTAAATAATATAATATAAACTTTTAAATAATATAATATAAACTTTTAAATAATATAATATAAACTTTTAAATAATATAATATAAACTTTTAAATAATATAATATAAACTTTTAAATAATATAATATAAACTTTTAAATAATATAATATAAACTTTTAAATAATATAATATAAACTTTTAAATAATATAATATAAACTTTTAAATAATATAATATAAACTTTTAAATAATATAGTATAAACTTTTAAATAATATAATATAAACGTTTAAATAATATAATATATACTTTTAAATAATATAATATAAACTTTTAAATAATATAATATAAACTTTTAAATAATATAGTATAAACTTTTAAATAATATAATATAAACTTTTAAATAATATAATATAAACTTTTAAATAATATAATATAAACTTTTAAATAATATAGTATAAACTTTTAAATAATATAGTATAAACTTTTAAATAATATAATATAAACTTTTAAATAATATAGTATAAACTTTTAAATAATATAATATAAACTTTTAAATAATATAATATAAACTTTTAAATAATATAGTATAAACTTTTTAATAATATAGTATAAACTTTTAAATAATATAGTATATACTTTTAAATAATATAATATAAACTTTTAAATAATATAATATAAACATTTTAATAATATAGTATAAACTTTTAAATAATATAATATAAACTTTTAAATAATATAATATAAACTTTTAAATAATATAGTATCAACTTTTAAATAATATAATATAAACTTTTAAATAATATAATATAAACTTTTAAATAATATAATATAAACTTTTAAATAATATAATATAAACTTTTAAATAATATAATATAAACGTTTAAATAATATAATATAAACTTTTAAATAATATAATATAAACGTTTAAATAATATAATATAAACTTTTAAATAATATAATATAAACTTTTAAATAATATAATATAAACTTTTAAATAATATAATATAAACGTTTAAATAATATAATATAAACTTTTAAATAATATAATATAAACTTTTAAATAATATAATATAAACTTTTAAATAATATAATATAAACTTTTAAACAATATAATATAAACGTTTAAATAATATAATATAAACTTTTAAATAATATAGTATAAACTTTTAAATAATATAGTATAAACTTTAAAATAATATAATATAAACTTTTAAATAATATAATATAAACGTTTAAAAAATATAATATAAACTTTTAAATAATATAATATAAACTTTTAAATAATATAGTATAAACTTTTAAATAATATAGTATAAACGTTTAAATAATATAGTATAAACTTTTAAATAATATAATATAAACTTTTGAATAATATAATATAAACTTTTAAATAATATAATATAAACTTTTAAATCATATAGTATAAACTTTTAAATAATATAATATAAACTTTTAAATAATATAATATAAACTTTTAAATAATATAGTATAAACTTTTTAATAATATAGTATAAACTTTTAAATAATATAATATAAACTTTTTAATAATATAGTATAAACTTTTAAATAATATAATATAAACTTTTAAATAATATAATATAAACTTTTAAATAATATAATATAAACTTTTAAATAATATAGTATAAACTTTTAAATAATATAGTATAAACTTTTAAATAATATAATATAAACTTTTAAATAATATAATATAAACTTTTAAATAATATAGTATAAACTTTTAAATAATATAATATAAACTTTTAAATAATATAATATAAACTTTTAAATAATATAGTATAAACTTTTTAATAATATAATATAAACTTTTAAATAATATAATATAAACTTTTTAATAATATAGTATAAACTTTTAAATAATATAATATAAACTTTTAAATAATATAATATAAACTTTTAAATAATATAATATAAACTTTTAAATAATATAGTATAAACTTTTAAATAATATAGTATAAACTTTTAAATAATATAGTATAAACTTTTAAATAATATAATATAAACTTTTAAATAATATAATATAAACTTTTAAATAATATAATATAAACTTTTAAATAATATAATATAAACTTTTAAATAATATAATATAAACTTTTAAATAATATAATATAAACTTTTAAATAATATAATATAAACTTTTAAATAATATAATATAAACTTTTAAATAATATAATATAAACTTTTTATTACATAATATAAACTTTTAAATAATATAATATAAACTTTTAAATAATATAGTATAAACTTTTAAATAATATAATATAAACGTTTAAATAATATAATATATACTTTTAAATAATATAATATAAACTTTTAAATAATATAATATAAACTTTTAAATAATATAGTATAAACTTTTAAATAATATAATATAAACTTTTAAATAATATAATATAAACTTTTAAATAATATAATATAAACTTTTAAATAATATAGTATAAACTTTTAAATAATATAATATAAACTTTTAAATAATATAATATAAACTTTTAAATAATATAGTATAAACTTTTAAATAATATAATATAAACTTTTAAATAATATAATATAAACTTTTAAATAATATAGTATAAACTTTTTAATAATATAGTATAAACTTTTAAATAATATAGTATAAACTTTTAAATAATATAATATAAACTTTTAAATAATATAATATAAACTTTTAAATAATATAGTATAAACTTTTAAATAATATAATATAAACTTTTAAATAATATAATATAAACTTTTAAATAATATAGTATCAACTTTTAAATAATATAATATAAACTTTTAAATAATATAATATAAACTTTTAAATAATATAATATAAACTTTTAAATAATATAATATAAACTTTTAAATAATATAATATAAACGTTTAAATAATATAATATAAACTTTTAAATAATATAATATAAACGTTTAAATAATATAATATAAACTTTTAAATAATATAATATAAACTTTTAAATAATATAATATAAACTTTTAAATAATATAATATAAACGTTTAAATAATATAATATAAACTTTTAAATAATATAATATAAACTTTTAAATAATATAATATAAACTTTTAAATAATATAATATAAACTTTTAAATAATATAATATAAACGTTTAAATAATATAATATAAACTTTTAAATAATATAGTATAAACTTTTAAATAATATAGTATAAACTTTAAAATAATATAATATAAACTTTTAAATAATATAATATAAACGTTTAAAAAATATAATATAAACTTTTAAATAATATAATATAAACTTTTAAATAATATAGTATAAACTTTTAAATAATATAGTATAAACGTTTAAATAATATAGTATAAACTTTTAAATAATATAATATAAACTTTTAAATAATATAATATAAACTTTTAAATAATATAATATAAACTTTTAAATAATATAGTATAAACTTTTAAATAATATAATATAAACTTTTAAATAATATAATATAAACTTTTAAATAATATAGTATAAACTTTTTAATAATATAATATAAACTTTTAAATAATATAATATAAACTTTTTAATAATATAGTATAAACTTTTAAATAATATAATATAAACTTTTAAATAATATAATATAAACTTTTAAATAATATAATATAAACTTTTAAATAATATAGTATAAACTTTTAAATAATATAGTATAAACTTTTAAATAATATAATATAAACTTTTAAATAATATAATATAAACTTTTAAATAATATAGTATAAACTTTTAAATAATATAATATAAACTTTTAAATAATATAATATAAACTTTTAAATAATATAGTATAAACTTTTTAATAATATAATATAAACTTTTAAATAATATAATATAAACTTTTTAATAATATAGTATAAACTTTTAAATAATATAATATAAACTTTTAAATAATATAATATAAACTTTTAAATAATATAATAAAAACTTTTTAATAATATAGTATAAACTTTTAAATAATATAGTATAAACTTTTAAATAATATAGTATAAACTTTTAAATAATATAATATAAACTTTTAAATAATATAATATAAACTTTTAAATAATATAATATAAACTTTTAAATAATATAATATAAACTTTTAAATAATATAATATAAACTTTTAAATAATATAATATAAACTTTTAAATAATATAATATAAACTTTTAAATAATATAATATAAACTTTTAAATAATATAATATAAACTTTTAAATAATATAATATAAACTTTTAAATAATATAATATAAACTTTTAAATAATATAGTATAAACTTTTAAATAATATAATATAAACGTTTAAATAATATAATATATACTTTTAAATAATATAATATAAACTTTTAAATAATATAATATAAACTTTTAAATAATATAGTATAAACTTTTAAATAATATAATATAAACTTTTAAATAATATAATATAAACTTTTAAATAATATAATATAAACTTTTAAATAATATAGTATAAACTTTTAAATAATATAATATAAACTTTTAAATAATATAATATAAACTTTTAAATAATATAGTATAAACTTTTAAATAATATAATATAAACTTTTAAATAATATAATATAAACTTTTAAATAATATAGTATAAACTTTTTAATAATATAGTATAAACTTTTAAATAATATAGTATAAACTTTTAAATAATATAATATAAACTTTTAAATAATATAATATAAACTTTTAAATAATATAGTATAAACTTTTAAATAATATAATATAAACTTTTAAATAATATAATATAAACTTTTAAATAATATAGTATCAACTTTTAAATAATATAATATAAACTTTTAAATAATATAATATAAACTTTTACATAATATAATATAAACTTTTAAATAATATAATATAAACTTTTAAATAATATAATATAAACGTTTAAATAATATAATATAAACTTTTAAATAATATAATATAAACGTTTAAATAATATAATATAAACTTTTAAATAATATAATATAAACTTTTAAATAATATAATATAAACTTTTAAATAATATAATATAAACGTTTAAATAATATAATATAAACTTTTAAATAATATAATATAAACTTTTAAATAATATAATATAAACTTTTAAATAATATAATATAAACTTTTAAATAATATAATATAAACGTTTAAATAATATAATATAAACTTTTAAATAATATAGTATAAACTTTTAAATAATATAGTATAAACTTTAAAATAATATAATATAAACTTTTAAATAATATAATATAAACGTTTAAAAAATATAATATAAACTTTTAAATAATATAATATAAACTTTTAAATAATATAGTATAAACTTTTAAATAATATAGTATAAACGTTTAAATAATATAGTATAAACTTTTAAATAATATAATATAAACTTTTAAATAATATAATATAAACTTTTAAATAATATAATATAAACTTTTAAATAATATAGTATAAACTTTTAAATAATATAATATAAACTTTTAAATAATATAATATAAACTTTTAAATAATATAGTATAAACTTTTAAATAATATAATATAAACTTTTAAATAATATAATATAAACTTTTAAATAATATAGTATAAACTTTTTAATAATATAGTATAAACTTTTAAATAATATAATATAAACGTTTAAATAATATAATATAAACTTTTAAATAATATAGTATAAACTTTTAAATAATATAGTATAAACTTTTAAATAATATAATATAAACTTTTGAATAATATAATATAAACTTTTAAATAATATAGTATAAACTTTTAAATAATATAATATAAACTTTTAAATAACATAATATAAACTTTTAAATAATATAATATAAACTTTTAAATAATATAGTATAAACTTTTAAATAATATAATATAAACTTTTAAATAATATAATATAAACTTTTAAATAATATAATATAAACTTTTAAATAATATAATATAAACTTTTGAATAATATAATATAAACTTTTGAATAATATAGTATAAACTTTTAAATAATATAATATAAACTTTTGAATAATATAATATAAACTTTTAAATAATATAGTAAAAACTTTTAAATAATATAATATAAACTTTTAAATAATATAGTATAAACTTTTAAATAATATAATATAAACTTTTAAATAATATAATATAAACTTTTAAATAATATAATATAAACTTTTAAATAATATAATATAAACTTTTAAATAATATAATATAAACTTTTGAATAATATAATAGAAACTTTTGAATAATATAATATAAACTTTTGAATAATATAATATAAACTTTTGAATAATATAATATAAACTTTTAAATAATATAATATAAACTTTTAAATAATATAGTATAAACTTTTAAATAATATAATATAAACTTTTAAATAATATAATATAAACGTTTAAATAATATAATATAAACTTTTAAATAATATAATATAAACTTTTAAATAATATAATATAAACTTTTAAATAATATAATATAAACTTTTAAATAATATAATATAAACTTTTAAATAATATAGTATAAACTTTTAAATAATATAATATAAACTTTTAAATAATATAATATAAACTTTTAAATAATATAGTATAAACTTTTAAATAATATAATATAAACTTTTAAATAATATACTATAAACTTTTAAATAATATAATATAAACTTTTAAATAATATAATATAAACTTTTAAATAATATAATATAAACTTTTAAATAATATAGTATAAACGTTTAAATAATATACTATAAACTTTTAAATAATATAATATAAACATTTTAAATAATATAATATAAACTTTTAAATAATATAATATAAACTTTTAAATAATATAATATAAACTTTTAAATAATATAATATAAACTTTTAAATAATATAGTATAAACGTTTAAATAATATAGTATAAACTTTTAAATAATATAATATAAACCTTTAAATAATATAATATAAACTTTTAAATAATATAATATAAACTTTTAAATAATATAGTATAAACGTTTAAATAATATAGTATAAACTTTTAAATAATATAATATAAACTTTTAAATAATATAGTATAAACTTTTAAATAATATAATATAAACTTTTAAATAATATACTATAAACTTTTAAATAATATAATATAAACTTTTAAATAATATAATATAAACTTTTAAATAATATAGTATAAACGTTTAAATAATATAGTATAAACTTTTAAATAATATAATATAAACTTTTAAATAATATACTATAAACTTTTAAATAATATAGTATAAACTTTTAAATAATATAATATAAACTTTTAAATAATATAGTATAAACGTTTAAATAATATAGTATAAAATTTTAAATAATATAATATAAACTTTTAAATAATATAATATAAACTTTTGAATAATATAATATAAACTTTTGAATAATATAATATAAACTTTTGAATAATATAATATAAACTTTTAAATAATATAATATAAACTTTTAAATAATATAATATAAACTTTTAAATAATATAATATAAACGTTTAAATAATATAGTATAAACGTTTAAATAATATAATATAAACTTTTAAATAATATAATATAAACTTTTGAATAATATAATATAAACTTTTGAATAATATAATATAAACTTTTAAATAATATAATATAAACTTTTAAATAATATAGTATAAACTTTTAAATAATATAATATAAACTTTTAAATAATATAATATAAACGTTTAAATAATATAATATAAACTTTTAAATAATATAATATAAACTTTTAAATAATATAATATAAACTTTTAAATAATATAATATAAACTTTTAAATAATATAATATAAACTTTTAAATAATATAGTATAAACTTTTAAATAAGATAATATAAACTTTTAAATAATATAATATAAACTTTTAAATAATATAGTATAAACTTTTAAATAATATAATATAAACTTTTAAATAATATAATATAAACTTTTAAATAATATAATATAAACTTTTAAATAATATAATATAAACTTTTAAATAATATAATATAAACGTTTAAATAATATAGTATAAACTTTTAAATAATATAATATAAACTTTTAAATAATATAATATAAACTTTTAAATAATATGGTATAAACTTTTAAATAATATAATATAAACTTTTAAATAATATAATATAAACTTTTAAATAATATAATATAAACTTTTAAATAATATAATATAAACTTTTAAATAATATAATATAAACTTTTAAATAATATAATATAAACGTTTAAATAATATAGTATAAACGTTTAAATAATATAGTATAAACTTTTAAATAATATAATATAAACGTTTAAATAATATAATATAAACTTTTAAATAATATGATATAAACGTTTAAATAATATAGTATAAACTTTAAAATAATATAATATAAACTTTTAAATAATATAGTATAAACTTTTAAATAATATAATATAAACTTTTAAATAATATAATATAAACGTTTAAATAATATAATATAAACTTTTAAATAATATAATATAAACTTTTAAATAATATAATATAAACTTTTAAATAATATAATATAAACTTTTAAATAATATAGTATAAACTTTTAAATAATATAATATAAACTTTTAAATAATATAATATAAACTTTTAAATAATATAATATAAACTTTTAAATAATATAATATAAACTTTTAAATAATATAATATAAACTTTTAAATAATATAGTATAAACTTTTAAATAATATAATATAAACTTTTTAATAATATAGTATAAACTTTTAAATAATATAATATAAACTTTTAAATAATATAATATAAACTTTTAAATAATATAATATAAACTTTTAAATAATAAAATATAAACTTTTAAATAATATAGTATAAACTTTTAAATAATATAATATAAACTTTTAAATAATATAGTATAAACTTTTAAATAATATAATATAAACTTTTAAATAATATAGTATAAACTTTTAAATAATATAGTATAAACTTTTTAATAATATAATATAAACTTTTAAATAATATAATATAAACTTTTAAATAATATAGTATAAACGTTTTAATAATATAATATAAACTTTTAAATAATATAGTATAAACTTTTAAATAATATAATATAAACTTTTAAATAATATAGTATAAACTTTTAAATAATATAATATAAACTTTTAAATAATATAATATAAACTTTTAAATAATATAATATAAACTTTTAAATAATATAGTATAAACTTTTAAATAATATAATATAAACTTTTAAATAATATAGTATAAACTTTTAAATAATATAGTATAAACTTTTAAATAATATAGTATAAACTTTTAAATAATATAATATAAACTTTTAAATAATATAGTATAAACGTTTAAATAATATAATATAAACTTTTAAATAATATAATATAAACTTTTAAATAATATAATATAAACTTTTAAATAATATAATATAAACTTTTAAATAATATAATATAAACTTTTAAATAATATAGTATAAACTTTTAAATAATATAATATAAACTTTTAAATAATATAGTATAAACTTTTAAATAATATAATATAAACTTTTAAATAATATAGTATAAACTTTTAAATAATATAGTATAAACTTTTAAATAATATAATATAAAATTTTAAATAATATAATATAAACTTTTAAATAATATAGTATAAACGTTTAAATAATATAGTATAAACTTTTAAATAATATAATATAAACTTTTAAATAATATAGTATAAACTTTTAAATAATATAATATAAACGTTTAAATAATATAATATAAACTTTTAAATAATATAATATAAACTTTTAAATAATATAATATAAACTTTTAAATAATATAATATAAACTTTTAAATAATATAATATAAACTTTTAAATAATATAATATAAACTTTTAAATAATATAGTATAGACTTTTAAATAATATAGTATAAACGTTTAAATAATATAGTATTAACTTTTAAATAATATAGTATAAACTTTTAAATAATATAGTATAAACTTTTAAATAATATAATATAAACTTTTAAATAATATAGTATAAACGTTTAAATAATATAGTATAAACGTTTAAATAATATAGTATAAACGTTTTAATAATATAGTATAAACTTTTAAATAATATAACATAAACTTTTAAATAATATAGTATAAACTTTTAAATAATATAGTATAAACTTTTAAATAATATAGTATAAACGTTTAAATAATATAGTATAAACGTTTAAATAATATAGTATAAACTTTTAAATAATATAATATAAACTTTTAAATAATATAGTATAAACGTTTAAATAATATAATATAAACTTTTTAATAATATAATATAAACTTTTAAATAATATAGTATAAACTTTTAAATAATATTATATAAACTTTTAAATAATATAGTATAAACGTTTAAATAATATAATATAAACTTTTTAATAATATAATATAAACTTTTAAATAATATAATATAAACGTTTAAATAATATAATATAAACTTTTAAATAATATAGTATAAACTTTTAAATAATATAATATAAACTTTTAAATAATATAGTATAAACGTTTAAATAATATAGTATAAACTTTTAAATAATATAGTATAAACTTTTAAATAATATAGTATAAACTTTTAAATAATATAGTATAAACTTTTAAATAATATAATATGAACTTTTTAATAATATAATATAAACGTTTAAATAATATAATATAAACTTTTAAATAATATAATATAAACTTTTAAATAATATAATATAAACTTTTAAATAATATAATATAAACGTTTAAATAATATAATATAAACTTTTAAATAATATAATATAAACTTTTAAATAATATAATATAAACTTTTAAATAATATAATATAAACTTTTAAATAATATAGTATAAACTTTTAAATAATATAATATAAACTTTTTAATAATATAATATGAACTTTTTAATAATATAATATAAACTTTTAAATAATATAATATAAACTTTTTAATAATATAATATAAACTTTTAAATAATATAGTATAAACTTTTAAATAATATAATATAAACTTTTAAATAATATAATATAAACTTTTAAATAATATAATATAAACTTTTAAATAATATAATATAAACTTTTAAATAATATAATATAAACTTTTAAATAATATAATATAAACTTTTAAATAATATAGTATAAACTTTTAAATAATATAATATAAACTTTTAAATAATATAATATAAACTTTTAAATAATATAATATAAACTTTTAAATAATATAGTATAAACTTTTAAATAATATAATATAAACGTTTAAATAATATAATATAACCGTTTAAATAATATAATATAAACGTTTAAATAATATAATATAAACTTTTAAATAATATAATATAAACTTTTAAATAATATAGTATAAACTTTTAAATAATATAATATAAACTTTTAAATAATATAGTATAAACTTTTAAATAATATAATATAAACTTTTAAATAATATAATATAAACTTTTAAATAATATAGTATAAACTTTTAAATAATATAATATAAACTTTTAAATAATATAATATAAACTTTTAAATAATATAGTATAAACGTTTAAATAATATAATATAAACTTTTAAATAATATAATATAAACTTTTAAATAATATAATATAAACTTTTAAATAATATAATATAAACTTTTAAATAATATAATATAAACTTTTAAATAATATAATATAAACGTTTAAATAATATAATATAAACGTTTAAATAATATAGTATAAACTTTTAAATAATATAATATAAACTTTTAAATAATATAGTATAAACTTTTAAATAATATAATATAAACTTTTAAATAATATAATATAAACTTTTAAATAATATAATATAAACTTTTAAATAATATAATATAAACTTTTAAATAATATAATATAAACTTTTAAATAATATAATATAAACTTTTAAATAATATAATATAAACTTTTAAATAATATAATATAAACTTTTAAATAATATAATATAAACTTTTAAATAATATAATATAAACGTTTAAATAATATAATATAAACTTTTAAATAATATAATATAAACTTTTAAATAATATAATATAAACTTTTAAATAATATAATATAAACTTTTAAATAATATAATATAAACTTTTAAATAATATAATATAAACGTTTAAATAATATAATATAAACTTTTAAATAATATAGTATAAACTTTTAAATAATATAATATAAACTTTTAAATAATATAATATAAACGTTTAAATAATATAATATAAACTTTTAAATAATATAATATAAACTTTTAAATAATATAATATAAACTTTTAAATAATATAATATAAACTTTTATATAATATAATATAAACTTTTAAATAATATAATATAAACTTTTAAATAATATAATATAAACTTTTAAATAATATAATATAAACTTTTAAATAATATAATATAAACTTTTAAATAATATAATATAAACGTTTAAATAATATAATATAAACTTTTAAATAATATAATATAAACGTTTAAATAATATAATATAAACGTTTAAATAATATAATATAAACGTTTAAATAATATAATATCAACTTTTAAATAATATAATATAAACTTTTAAATAATATAATATAAACTTTTAAATAATATAGTATAAACGTTTAAATAATATAGTATAAACTTTTAAATAATATAATATAAACTTTTAAATAATATAGTATAAACTTTTAAATAATATAATATAAACTTTTAAATAATATAATATAAACTTTTAAATAATACAATATAAACTTTTAAATAATATAATATAAACTTTTAAATAATATAGTATAAACGTTTAAATAATATAGTATAAACGTTTAAATAATATAGTATAAACTTTTAAATAATATAATATAAACTTTTAAATAATATAATATAAACTTTTAAATAATATAATATAAACTTTTAAATAATATAGTATAAACTTTTAAATAATATAGTATAAACTTTTAAATAATATAGTATAAACTTTTAAATAATATAGTATAAACGTTTAAATAATATAATATAAACTTTTAAATAATATAATATAAACTTTTAAATAATATAATATAAACTTTTAAATAATATAATATAAACTTTTAAATAATATAATATAAACTTTTAAATAATATAATATAAACTTTTAAATAATATAATATAAACTTTTAAATAATATAATATAAACTTTTAAATAATATAATATAAACTTTTAAATAATATAATATAAACTTTTAAATAATATAATATAAACTTTTAAATAATATAGTATAAACTTTTAAATAATATAATATAAACTTTTAAATAATATAATATAAACGTTTTAATAATATAATATAAACGTTTAAATAATATAGTATAAACTTTTAAATAATATAATATAAACTTTTAAATAATATAGTATAAACTTTTAAATAATATAATATAAACTTTTAAATAATATAATATAAACTTTTAAATAATATAATATAAACTTTTAAATAATATAATATAAACTTTTAAATAATATAATATAAACTTTTAAATAATATAATATAAACTTTTAAATAATATAATATAAACTTTTTAATAATATAGTATAAACTTTTAAATAATATAATATAAACTTTTAAATAATATAATATAAACTTTTAAATAATATAGTATAAACTTTTAAATAATATAATATAAACTTTTAAATAATATAATATAAACTTTTAAATAATATAATATAAACGTTTAAATAATATAATATAAACTTTTAAATAATATAATATAAACTTTTAAATAATATAATATAAACTTTTAAATAATATAATATAAACTTTTAAATAATATAATATAAACTTTTTAATAATATAGTATAAACTTTTAAATAATATAATATAAACTTTTAAATAATATAATATAAACTTTTAAATAATATAATATAAACTTTTAAATAATATAGTATAAACTTTTTAATAATATAGTATAAACTTTTAAATAATATAATATAAACTTTTAAATAATATAGTATAAACTTTTAAATAATATAGTATAAACGTTTAAATAATATAATATAAACTTTTAAATAATATAATATAAACTTTTAAATAATATAATATAAACTTTTAAATAATATAGTATAAACTTTTTAATAATATAGTATAAACTTTTAAATAATATAATATAAACTTTTTAATAATATAGTATAAACTTTTAAATAATATAATATAAACTTTTAAATAATATAATATAAACGTTTAAATAATATAATATAAACTTGTAAATAATATAATATAAACTTTTTAAATAATATAATATAAACTTTTAAATAATATAGTATAAACTTTTAAATAATATAGTATAAACTTTTAAATAATATAATATAAACTTTTTAATAATATAATATAAACTTTTAAATAATATAATAAAAACTTTTAAATAATATAGTATAAACGTTTAAATAATATAATATAAACTTTTAAATAATATAATATAAACTTTTTAAATAATATAATATAAACTTTTAAATAATATAGTATAAACTTTTAAATAATATAATATAAACTTTTAAATAATATAATATAAACTTTTTAATAATATAATATAAACTTTTTAATAATATAATATAAACTTTTAAATAATATAATATAAACTTTTAAATAATATAATATAAACTTTTAAATAATATAATATAAACGTTTAAATAATATAATATAAACTTTTAAATAATATAGTATAAACTTTTAAATAATATAGTATAAACTTTTAAATAATATAATATAAACTTTTAAATAATATAATATAAACTTTTTAATAATATAGTATAAACTTTTAAATAATATAATATAAACTTTTAAATAATATAGTATAAACTTTTAAATAATATAGTATAAACGTTTAAATAATATAATATAAACTTTTAAATAATATAATATAAACTTTTAAATAATATAATATAAACTTTTAAATAATATAATATAAACTTTTGAATAATATAATATAAACGTTTAAATAATATAGTATAAACTTTTAAATAATATAATATAAACTTTTAAATAATATAATATAAACTTTTAAATAATATAGTATAAACTTTTAAATAATATAGTATAAACTTTTAAATAATATAATATAAACGTTTAAATAATATAATATAAACTTTTAAATAATATAATATAAACTTTTAAATAATATAATATAAACGTTTAAATAATATAGTATAAACTTTTAAATAATATAGTATAAACGTTTAAATAATATAATATAAACTTTTAAATAATATAGTATAAACTTTTAAATAATATAATATAAACTTTTAAATAATATAATATAAACTTTTAAATAATATAATATAAACTTTTAAATAATATAGTATAAACTTTTGAATAATATAATATAAACTTTTAAATAATATAATATAAACTTTTAAATAATATAGTATAAACTTTTAAATAATATAATATAAACTTTTAAATAATATAGTATAAACTTTTAAATAATATAATATAAACTTTTAAATAATATAATATAAACATTTAAATAATATAATATAAACTTTTAAATAATATAATATAAACTTTTAAATTATATAATATAAACTTTTAAATAATATAATATAAACTTTTAAATAATATAATATAAACTTTTAAATAATATAATATAAACTTTTAAATAATATAATATAAACTTTTAAATAATATAATATAAACTTTTAAATAATATAATATAAACTTTTAAATAATATAATATAAACTTTTAAATAATATAATATAAACTTTTAAATAATATAATATAAACATTTAAATAATATAATATAAACTTTTAAATAATATAATATAAACTTTTAAATTATATAATATAAACTTTTAAATAATATAATATAAACTTTTAAATAATATAATATAAACTTTTAAATAATATAATATAAACTTTTAAATAATATAGTATAAACTTTTAAATAATATAATATAAACTTTTAAATAATATAATATAAACTTTTAAATAATATAGTATAAACGTTTAAATAATATAATATAAACTTTTAAATAATATAATATAAACGTTTAAATAATATAATATAAACTTTTAAATAATATAGTATAAACTTTTAAATAATATAGTATAAACTTTTAAATAATATAATATAAACGTTTAAATAATATAATATAAACGTTTAAATAATATAATATAAACTTTTAAATAATATAATATAAACTTTTAAATAATATAATATAAACTTTTAAATAATATAGTATAAACTTTTAAATAATATACTATAAACTTTTAAATAATATAATATAAACTTTTAAATAATATAATATAAACGTTTAAATAATATAATATAAACGTTTAAATAATATAATATAAACTTTTAAATAATATAATATAAACTTTTAAATAATATAGTATAAACGTTTAAATAATATAATATAAACTTTTAAATAATATAGTATAAACTTTTAAATAATATAATATAAACTTTTAAATAATATAATATAAACTTTTAAATAATATAGTATAAACTTTTAAATAATATAATATAAACGTTTAAATAATATAATATAAACTTTTAAATAATATAATATAAACTTTTAAATAATATAATATAAACTTTTAAATAATATAATATAAACTTTTAAATAATATAGTATAAACGTTTAAATAATATAATATAAACTTTTAAATAATATAGTATAAACGTTTTAAATAATATAATATAAACTTTTAAATAATATAATATAAACGTTTAAATAATATAATATAAACTTTTAAATAATATAATATAAACTTTTAAATAATATAATATAAACTTTTAAATAATATAGTATAAACGTTTAAATAATATAATATAAACGTTTAAATAATATAGTATAAACTTTTAGATAATATAATATAAACTTTTAAATAATATAATATAAACGTTTAAATAATATAATATAAACTTTTAAATAATATAATATAAACGTTTAAATAATATAATATAAACTTTTAAATAATATAATATAAACTTTTAAATAATATAATATAAACTTTTAAATAACATAATATAAACTTTTGAATAATAAAATATAAACTTTTAAATAATATAATATAAACTTTTAAATAATATAATATAAACTTTTAAATAATATAATATAAACTTTTAAATAATATAGTATAAACTTTTAAATAATATAATATAAACTTTTAAATAATATAATATAAACTTTTAAATAATATAGTATAAACTTTTAAATAATATAATATAAACTTTTAAATAATATAATATAAACTTTTAAATAATATAATATAAACTTTTAAATAATATAGTATAAACGTTTAAATAATATAATATAAACTTTTAAATAATATAGTATAAACTTTTAAATAATATAATATAAACTTTTAAATAATATAATATAAACTTTTAAATAATATAGTATAAACTTTTAAATAATATAATATAAACGTGTAAATAATATAATATAAACTTTTAAATAATATAATATAAACTTTTAAATAATAATAATATAAACTTTTAAATAATATAATATAAACTTTTAAATAATATAGTATAAACGTTTAAATAATATAATATAAACTTTTAAATAATATAGTATAAACGTTTAAATAATATAATATAAACTTTTAAATAATATAATATAAACTTTTAAATAATATAATATAAACTTTTAAATAATATAATATAAACTTTTAAATAATATAATATAAACTTTTAAATAATATAGTATAAACGTTTAAATAATATAATATAAACGTTTAAATAATATAGTATAAACTTTTAAATAATATAATATAAACTTTTAAATAATATAATATAAACGTTCAAATAATATAATATAAACTTTTAAATAATATAATATAAACGTTTAAATAATATAATATAAACTTTTAAATAATATAATATAAACTTTTAAATAATATAATATAAACTTTTAAATAATATAATATAAACTTTTGAATAATATAATATAAACTTTTAAATAATATAATATAGACTTTTAAATAATATAATATAAACTTTTAAATAATATAATATAAACTTTTAAATAATATAGTATAAACTTTTAAATAATATAATATAAACTTTTAAATAATATAATATAAACTTTTAAATAATATAGTATAAACTTTTAAATAATATAATATAAACTTTTAAATAATATAATATAAACTTTTAAATAATATAATATAAACTTTTAAATAATATAATATAAACTTGTAAATAATATAATATAAACTTTTAAATAATATAATATAAACTTTTAAATAATATAATATAAACTTTTAAATAATATAATATAAACTTTTAAATAATATAATATAAACTTTTAAATAATATAATATAAACTTTTAAATAATATAATATAAACTTTTAAATAATATAATATAAACTTTTAAATAATATAGTATAAACTTTTAAATAATATAGTATAAACTTTTAAATAATATAATATAAACTTTTAAATAATATAATATAAACTTTTAAATAATATAATATAAACTTTTAAATAATATAATATAAACTTTTAAATAATATAATATAAACTTTTAAATAATATAGTATAAACTTTTAAATAATATAGTATAAACATTTAAATAATATAGTATAAACTTTTAAATAATATAATATAAACTTTAAAATAATATAGTATAAACTTTTAAATAATATAATATAAACTTTTAAATAATATAATATAAACTTTTAAATAATAAAATATAAACTTTTAAATAATATAATATAAACTTTTAAATAATATAATATAAACTTTTAAATAATATAATATAAACTTTTAAATAATATAATATAAACTTTTAAATAATATAGTATAAACTTTTAAATAATATAATATAAACTTTTAAATAATATAATATAAACTTTTAAATAATATAATATAAACTTTTAAATAATATAATATAAACTTTTAAATAATATAATATAAACTTTTAAATAATATAATATAAACTTTTAAATAATATAATATAAACTTTTAAATAATATAATATAAACTTTTAAATAATATAGTATAAACTTTTAAATAATATAGTATAAACTTTTAAATAATATAGTATAAACTTTTAAATAATATAATATAAACTTTTAAATAATATAGTATAAACTTTTAAATAATATAATATAAACGTTTAAATAATATAATATAAACTTTTACATAATATAATATAAACTTTTAAATAATATAATATAAACTTTTAAATAATATAGTATAAACTTTTAAATAATATAATATAAACTTTTAAATAATATAATATAAACTTTTAAATAATATAATATAAACTTTTAAATAATATAGTATAAACTTTTAAATAATATAATATAAACGTTTTAATAATATAATATAAACTTTTAAATAATATAATATAAACTTTTAAATAATATAATATAAACTTTTAAATAATATAGTATAAACTTTTAAATAATATAATATAAACTTTTAAATAATATAATATAAACTTTTAAATAATATAATATAAACTTTTAAATAATATAGTATAAACTTTTAAATAATATAATATAAACGTTTAAATAATATAATATAAACTTTTAAATAATATAATATAAACTTTTAAATAATATAATATAAACTTTTAAATAATATAGTATAAACTTTTAAATAATATAATATAAACTTTTAAATAATATAATATAAACTTTTAAATAATATAATATAAACTTTTAAATAATATAGTATAAACTTTTAAATAATATAATATAAACTTTTAAATAATATAGTATAAACTATTAAATAATATAATATAAACTTTTAAATAATATAGTATAAACTTTTAAATAATATAGTATAAACTTTTTAATAATATAGTATAAACTTTTAAATAATATAGTATAAACTTTTAAATAATATAGTATAAACTTTTAAATAATATAGTATAAACTTTTAAATAATATAATATAAACTTTTAAATAATATAGTATAAACTTTTAAATAATATAGTATAAACTTTTTAATAATATAATATAAACTTTTAAATAATATAGTATAAACTTTTAAATAATATAATATAAACTTTTTAATAATATAATATAAACTTTTAAATAATATCATATAAACGTTTAAATAATATAATATAAACTTTTTAATAATATAATATAAACTTTTAAATAATATAATATAAACTTTTAAATAATATAGTATAAACTTTTAAATAATATAGTATAAACTTTTAAATAATATAATATAAACTTTTAAATAATATAATATAAACTTTTAAATAATATAGTATAAACTTTTAAATAATATAGTATAAACTTTTAAATAATATAGTATAAACTTTTAAATAATATAGTATAAACTTTTAAATAATATAGTATAAACTTTTAAATAATATAGTATAAACTTTTAAATAATATAATATAAACTTTTAAATAATATAGTATAAACTTTTAAATAATATAGTATAAACTTTTAAATAATATAGTATAAACTTTTAAATAATATAGTATAAACTTTTAAATAATATAATATAAACTTTTAAATAATATAGTATAAACTTTTAAATAATATAGTATAAACTTTTAAATAATATAGTATAAACTTTTAAATAATATAGTATAAACTTTTAAATAATATAATATAAACTTTTTAATAATATATATATAAACTTTTAAATAATATAATATAAACTTTTAAATAATATAGTATAAACTTTTAAATAATATAATATAAACTTTTAAATAATATAGTATAAACTTTTAAATAATATAATATAAACTTTTTAATAATATAGTATAAACTTTTAAATAATATAGTATAAACTTTTAAATAATATAATATAAACTTTTAAATAATATATATAAACTTTTAAATAATATATATAAACTTTTAAATAATATAGTATAAACTTTTAAATAATATAGTATAAACTTTTAAATAATATAATATAAACTTTTTAAATAATATAATATAAACTTTTAAATAATATAATATAAACTTTTAAATAATATAATATAAACTTTTAAATAATATAATATAAACTTTTAAATAATATAGTATAAACTTTTAAATAATATAGTATAAACTTTTAAATAATATAGTATAAACTTTTAAATAATATAGTATAAACTTTTAAATAATATAATATAAACTTTTAAATAATATAATATAAACTTTTAAATAATATAGTATAAACTTTTAAATAATATAATATAAACTTTTAAATAATATAATATAAACTTTTAAATAATATAATATAAACTTTTAAATAATATAATATAAACTTTTAAATAATATAATATAAACTTTTAAATAATATAATATAAACTTTTAAATAATATAATATAAACTTTTAAATAATATAATATAAACTTTTAAATAATATAATATAAACTTTTAAATAATATAGTATAAACTTTTAAATAATATAATATAAACTTTTAAATAATATAATATAAACTTTTAAATAATATATATAAACTTTTAAATAATATAATATAAACTTTTAAATAATATAATATAAACTTTTAAATAATATAATATAAACTTTTAAATAATATAATATAAACTTTTAAATAATATAATATAAACTTTTAAATAATATAATATAAACTTTTAAATAATATAATATAAACTTTTAAATAATATAATATAAACTTTTAAATAATATAATATAAACTTTTAAATAATATAATATAAACTTTTAAATAATATAATATAAACTTTTAAATAATATAATATAAACTTTTAAATAATATAATATAAACTTTTAAATAATATAATATAAACTTTTAAATAATATAATATAAACTTTTAAATAATATAATATAAACTTTTAAATAATATAATATAAACTTTTAAATAATATAATATAAACTTTTAAATAATATAGTATAAACTTTTAAATAATATAATATAAACTTTTAAATAATATAATATAAACTTTTAAATAATATAATATAAACTTTTAAATAATATAATATAAACTTTTAAATAATATAATATAAACTTTTAAATAATATAATATAAACTTTTAAATAATATAATATAAACTTTTAAATAATATAATATAAACTTTTAAATAATATAATATAAACTTTTAAATAATATAATATAAACTTTTAAATAATATAATATAAACTTTTAAATAATATAATATAAACTTTTAAATAATATAATATAAACTTTTAAATAATATAATATAAACTTTTAAATAATATAATATAAACTTTTAAATAATATAATATAAACTTTTAAATAATATAATATAAACTTTTAAATAATATAGTATAAACTTTTAAATAATATAATATAAACTTTTAAATAATATAATATAAACTTTTAAATAATATAATATAAACTTTTAAATAATATAATATAAACTTTTAAATAATATAATATAAACTTTTAAATAATATAGTATAAACTTTTAAATAATATAATATAAACTTTTAAATAATATAGTATAAACTTTTAAATAATATAGTATAAACTTTTAAATAATATAATATAAACTTTTAAATAATATAATATAAACTTTTAAATAATATAATATAAACTTTTAAATAATATAATATAAACTTTTAAATAATATAATATAAACTTTTAAATAATATAATATAAACTTTTAAATAATATAATATAAACTTTTAAATAATATAATATAAACTTTTAAATAATATAATATAAACTTTTAAATAATATTATATAAACTTTTAAATAATATAATATAAACGTTTAAATAATATAGTATAAACTTTTAAATAATATAATATAAACTTTTAAATAATATAATATAAACTTTTAAATAATATAATATAAACTTTTAAATAATATAATATAAACTTTTAAATAATATAATATAAACTTTTAAATAATATAATATAAACTTTTAAATAATATAATATAAACTTTTAAATAATATAATATAAACTTTTAAATAATATAATATAAACTTTTAAATAATATAATATAAACTTTTAAATAATATAATATAAACTTTTAAATAATATAATATAAACTTTTAAATAATATAATATAAACTTTTAAATAATATAATATAAACTTTTAAATAATATAATATAAACTTTTAAATAATATAATATAAACTTTAAATAATATAGTATAAAACTTTTAATAATATAGTATAAACTTTTAAATAATATAGTATAAACTTTTAAATAATATAATATAAACTTTTAAATAATATAATATAAACTTTTAAATAATATAATATAAACTTTTAAATAATATAATATAAACTTTTAAATAATATAATATAAACTTTTAAATAAT